>NC_058100.1:73447244-73750962 GCF_020171115.1 Neogale vison
TTGCTGGGAAAATCAAGTGCTGTCCACATGTGTCTAGTGGGAGAGGACCACTGCAAGTTTGCTCCTGCTCTCTTCTGGGTCCCGCCCTGTGTGGCTATGTCCTCTGCTGATTTTCATCTGTTTCCTTCCACTGTGATCAACTGTAAGCGTGAGCACAACAGCTTTTCTGAGGTCTTTGGGTCCTCCTAGCAAATCACTGACCCTGTAGGGGGTCTTGAGGCTCTCCGAAAGTGCAGTCCCAGCTTCCTCCCTAAATCAGACTCCAAATCAGCCACGCCCTTCTGGACCATTGCTCAGTGTTCCACGTGTCCCATCCTGAGTCCTCAGTGACCTACCGAATGTCCTTAGCATCCAACTCTAGATCTCAGCCCAGGTCTTGATCTCAGGGTGGTGAGTTCAAGCCCCATGTTGGGCTCTACACTGGGTTTGGAGGCTACTTCAAAAAAAAAAAAAAATAGATAAGTTCTTAGACCGGGGACATACAGTGTGAAAAGTCTTCTCTACCTACAAGGATAGATATGCCCCATTCTGGAGTCTGCTGTTCCAGAGTGCAGTACCCTGAAGGCACTAGGCCTTTACTACATTTAAATTCATGTAGAAGAAACAACAGAATCAAAAGCGGAGACAAGAAACCCGGGGCAGGTTTGAGGCACAGAAGGCAGTCTTCTCTGGCAGAAGTCACGGGTGTCAGCAGAGAGAATCCTAAAAAGCAAGGCTGGGAGGGAAGGTTGGGGGCAAAACGCTAGGGTCTTGAACGCCGCACTCTGGTGTTTGAGCTTCAGCTTTGTTCTATAGTCGCCAAAGAGGCTTAAAGTACAGGCAGCAGGCGTGGGATGACAACACGAACACTTCCTTGGGAATCGGAAGTCTTGAGTTGGTTTTACCTTGGTCACTGTGGAACATCAGGGACGTCCCTCTGAGGCTTCAGGTCTTTGGTCAAGTTCCCTAGAAGCAGAGCCTGAGGCAGGAATTCAGTTGCATATGGCGGCCGGAGGGAGGGCCTTCTGGGAAAGGGAGTGTGGGAAGCACAATGACAAGGAAGCTGCCAAACCAGGCTGTGTCTCCGGTGAAGACCTGGCCTCGTCCACAGATGCTCTGAGTGAGAGTCACACAACAGCAGAGTCCTCCCCAAGGAGGACCACTCACAGGGGCAGCAGAGGTGGGAGGGCCAGCCTCCCACCAGGTAGGGGTAGGTATGCGTAGTTTAGCGCCAACGTCTACCGCATCTGGCTTCCTCTTCTGTAAAACAGGTGCCACACACTGATCTCACTGAGGGTGTTGGGGAAGCTGAGAAATAGGAATTCTAAGCTGGGGAGTGGCACCAGCAGGGGCTGAGCGGCTTCAGGACGGTCGTACGCGGGAGCTGGCCAGGGTCAGCTCATCGGAGCCCACTGCTGAATCTTCAGGAACTTTGCAAACTGGTTGTGAAACACAGCCGTTACGAAAAATTCAATTACATAAGCTTACAGTTAAATCATTAAAAAAAAGATTTTTAAATTATATATTTGACAGAGAGAGAGAGAGAGAGACAGCAAGAGAGGGAACACAAGCAAGGGGAGTGGGAGAGGGAGAAGCCTGCTTTCCGCGGAGCAGGGAGTCCAACGTGGGGCTCTACCCCAGTACCCTGGGATCATGATCTGAGCCGAAGGCAGATGCTTAATGACTGAACCACTCAGGGGTCCCTATAGTTAAATCATTACATTAAAAACGATAGTAAGAAATGATTCAGAGCTCATAATTTCCTAATTATTTGACTGCATTTTAGAGCAACCTATGATCTGGAGCTTATCTACATCTATCGATGTGGAGGAAACATTACATAATAGGGGAGCTTTGCCACAGCTTTTCCCAGCTCCGTGCTCAATGCTGGTTCCTTGAAATTGACCATGGTGGGAGAACTTTCATTACAGAAACTGGAAAATGCTACAAATCAGGGCTTCTCTTTCTTCTCAGTGGACCAATTACTAAATATTTACTTGTCTATTACTGCTCAGACCAACTCATTCTGCCCCCACCCCCAAGCACACAAAAACATGCACACAATGGTCAGATTGCCTATTGAAGAGAAGATTCTCTCTAGGCAAGGAGAGGGCTGATCTTTGTTCTTGGATTTTTTTAAAAAGATTTTACTTATTTATTTAGAGAGAGAAAGCACGCACACAGCTAGGGGAGGGGCAGAGGGAGAGGGAGAGGGACTCTCTAGCAGACACCTTCCCCCATCGTGGAGCCCGATGTAGGGCTCCATCTCAGGACCCTGAGATCATGACCTGAGCCAAAATCAACAGTCAGATGCTTAGCTGAGCCAACCAGGTGCCCCTTGGGGTTTTTGTTTTGTTTTGTTTTGTTTTGAAGTAATCTCTGCACCCATCGTGGGGCTCAAACCTACCACCCCAAGATCAAGAGTTGCACAATTCACTGACTGAGCAGCCAGGCGCCCTCTATGTTCTTGGAATTTTAAATTTATTTTTATTTTTTTAAAGATTTTATTTATTTATTTGACAGAGATCACAAGTAGGCAGAGAAGCAGGCAGAGAGAGAGGAGGAAGCAAGTTCCCCGCTGAGCAGAGAGCCCGATGCAGGGCTCGATCCCAGGACCCTGGAATCATGACCTGAGCCGAAGGCAGAAACCACTGAGCCACCCAGGCACCCCTTTTATTTATTTTTAAAAGATTTATTTATTTATTTATTCACAGGGGAGAAAGCACAAGTAGGGAGAGCAGCAGGCAGAGGGAAGAGGGAGAAGCAGGCTCTCTGCCAAGCAGAGTGCAGATGCGGGGCTCGATCCTGGGACCATGACCTGAGCTGAAGGCAGACGGTTTGCGACCGAGCCACCCAGGGGCCCCTGTTCTTGGAATATGTAAAGCTGAGTGGTAGCGAGGGAGGAAACAGCCAGGGGGGTGTCTTCTCCTCTACCAAACCCACACCTAGTTTGCTTCTACCTGGTCGTGGTACTTGGTCCGCTCATGGCTCATGAAACGTTCTCAGGTGCTTGGAATAATGTTAAACTATGGCCATGTATCAATTCACTTCCAATCCACTCTTGTGTCTGAATGCGTGTGGCCCCACCTATTTAAGCCCCAGCCTCAAAGAAAGAGAGTGAATGATAGGCCTCTTTTTTTTTTTTTTTTTAAGATTTTATTTATTTATTTGACAGAGATCCCAAGTAGGCAGAGAAGCAGGCGGAGAGAGAGGAGGAAGCAGGTTCCCCACTGAGCAGAGAGCCCGAATGTGGGGCTCGATCATGACCTGAGCTGAAGGCAGAGGCTTTAACCCACTGAGCCACCCAGGCGCCCAACTGATAGGCCTTTTGCAGAGCTAGGAACTCCCTGTTGGGAAGATAGCATTTTCACCAGTTCCTAGCACTTAAGAACCTGAAGAAGTTAGTCTGTTTGGAGGCCTGAGAGGGAGTAAGATTTAATTATGAAGGCTATTGCATTTACAAAGCCACTGTTATTTGATAGACAAATTCTGGGTCATAAATGTGCTCTTAGAGGACCCTTAACGGGAAGCTTGCACAAACGCTTCTGAAATTGTGATGAATCTTGTGTGGCGAAGCACACGCTGTCCCATCTGCCCAGTCAGATCCACTCTCCCCGGGGCCACCCACCCAGAGGAGGTGGGAGGCAGGAGGCCACCCATCTCGGGCCTGGCTGAGCCCTGAGCTCAGGTGTAAAGCTTACAGACAGGAAATGCAGTGGCTTATTTAAAACATCCTCCTGCTCACCTCCCAGGGGTTCTGTGCTAATAAATTGGCATTAATAAGATAAACTAATTGGGGGTGGCCTGGCTCATAGGCCAGGCTTTCAGCTGCTACCTCCTGGCTCTCAGCGCTGGCAGCTGGCAGGAATTGTGCTGGGGGTGAGGGGCAGGGTGGGGGATGGGGCAGAAACTGAGGAGCCTGGGGTCTGGAGCGCAGGGCCCCTGGCTTGCTCCTCAACTTTTCCCCAGCCTGCTGAGTCGGGTCCTTGCAGCAGGAGGCACTCTTAACCATTTGGATGTATAGTTCCCTCGGCAGAGTAAAATCAGAGCCCATAGGAGATGGACAGGATGCAGAGACACAGAAACGTTTTCCTGATAGAAAACAGAGACATATGGTCACCGGACGTTTATATGTTTGCTGTGTACAGAGGTGGTGTCCAAAAGATAGTTTGGAGGTTGGAATGTTGCAATGGATGGAACATTGCAACGGGTTATGGAAAACAATAGGGAAGACCATTGTAAATTTTACTTTACCCAGGAAATCAGTGGCTCCATGTAAGAGATCTTCTGTGGTTGCTACATGAGCACAAATATTTGCTTTGGCCATATTTCCATACCCAGCATGGTTATTTCTGGCTACTATATTTATTTCTCTAAGAAATCTAGCAAAGTCATGTCTATTTCAAATATAAGTAGGGAAACACATTAGTATTCAGGCTGTAAGGACAGCCAGACTTCTTTATATTTTTTTCCTTTGGTCTGTTTAATTTTTATGTATTTGACAACACCTAATGGCAATCTGTGTATTTCATTTAGCCCATATTTATTCAAGAGAGCATCGTTTATAGTGTGTGCTTCTAGATGGTCTCAGGCCTGTCTCAGACCACAGATGTCTGTGTAATTCTTTGACCAGCAAGGAGCCCGGCACCGCATATAGGGAAGGACTTCGAATGACCCATTCTGAACAACTCTTTTATTTTAGTTAATTTAAATTTAAATAGCCACATGCTGCCAGTGGTTACCATCATGCCACACTAAGATCTATCTATGTTCATCGCAGCTCTGTTTTTATTCCTGCATCCTCTCGCCCATTCAACAAATACTCCAGAGCTTCAGCCCTGAGCAGCGCCCTGTGCTGGGCTCTCTGGATTTCAGGATTCCCGGCTCTCAGGAAACTTGCAGTCTAGCTGGGGAGACATCCCGATAAGGAAACACGGTGTGATGAGCGCAGGGAAGGAGAATTTATCATGTGCTCTGCTGCCCAGATGAGAGGCTGGGTCTGGCAGAAAGAGAGAGTTTTTCCAATGCGAGTTGTGTTTAAGCTGGGTCTTAAAATAGTAGTACACCACAAAGTTAAAATGAGCAAGGAGGTTCAGGAAAAGAAGTTGTTTACTATCTCTTACCTGTTTGATCGTGATGACGTAGATGCCTTTGTGGTTAGGCGTGCATGATCTCTCTGAATTCTACTCATACAAATAGGTTTGCAAGACAAGTGCGAAAGAAAAAGCTCTCTTAATTTTTTTAAGTTTTATTTAACTAAGGAAACTCTACACCCAGTGTGAGACTTGAACTCATGACCCCGTGATCAAGAGTTGCATGTTCTGACTGAGCCAGGCCGGCAGCCCGTTTTTTAAAAATATTTTTATTATTTTTTTAGTTTTAAGAAAAAGCTCCTTTGACAAGGGTTTTCTAAATGCCAGGATTTCCCAGCTGGGGAGGGATTGTGTTTATTCTCCTGTTTGGAGACAGGATCAGAAAGCAGCCTGCCTGGAAGATCAGTCCTTAAAGGCCTCTAGAAAACCAGGGTTTCACACATTTAGAGAGAGAAAAGTGTGAAGCTGATTGTCTTCTTGCTGGCTGGTAGGAAGTCAGAGAGAGAGAACTGTCAACTTTCCCTATTATTGCTGGGAAGCAGGTGCAGGACTTTCTCTGCAGTAGAGAACAGCTCCAAAAAGTCCTTCTCTAATACATTGATGCAGGTGAAATTTATCCCCAAACTAACTTTGCATTTAATCTTAAAAGGGAAATGTGCCCTGTGCAAAAGTAGGTACCAGGATGGCTCCAGTCTGCCTCACTAGGAGCAGGGACAGGGCTAGGACACAGACCTAGACTGGCTACCGGCTGTTCTGGGGCCTCTCCTCCTCTCCACCTGCCTCCTTGTTTACTGCCTAGTCTACTGGGAATGGAATTTCGCCTGCCTAGGGTAGAAAACTAATTCCACACACCGGAGGCAGGCTCTGCATCTGGGAGCCAACAGCCTGGTGATCAGAAGCCCAGTTCTGCTCTCAGCAGTGCTGGGTGGGAGTCTAATCCAAAAGAGATTTTATTTTTTATTTTTAAATTCCAAAACGGGGAGAGGGGAAGCAGGTGGAAAGATGCCTTCCAGCCTGGAACCAGGTGGGGGGCAAGTAAACGCTAAAGAGTTGTCTATCATAGCTTCTAGCTTCTTGGAGGACCTATAAGAAACCGGAGCCCCCTGGACGCTTCTCCCATCCGCTTTCTCTGCACCTGCCTTCTTGCCCTCCTGCATTGTGAGGGACATAGATTCTGGAAACTTTCTAAAATTTGCTCCTTCTAGTGTCCCTTTGAGCACACTCCTGAGCTTGTTTTCCTATGTCTTCCTCCGCCCACCTTGCTGTTGCTGAGTGTGGCTCTCGCTCTGTTCTTGTTCTTCCTCACGGTGCCAGAATTTCTTCCCTAAGGCACTTGTCCACAGTGGGTCAGTGTAAGAGTGTGGAGGACTGGGAAGGGGGCGGAGTCTCCGAGATCTTTGTGTAAATCCCAATTCCACCCTTTACCATCTTCAAAGTTAACAGCAGCCCCTAAGACCACCCTCACTTCTGACATCATTCACAAGCTTGGGCATTCCTAAGACTATGGTCAGGTTCTATAATGTGCCAGTAAAACGCACAGAACTCACTGGAAGCTAGAATACCTACAGTTAAGTTTTTCTTTTCTTTCTTTCTTTTTTTTTTTTTTTTAAGATTTTGTTTATTTGGCAGAGAGAGAGCAGAAGCAGGGGAAGCAGCAGGCTGAGGGAGAGAGAGAAGCAGGCTCCCTGCTGAGCCTGATGTGGGGCTCAATCCCAGGACCCTGGGACCATGACCCAAGCTGAAGGCAGACGCTCAACCAACTGAGCCACCCAGGTGCCCCCATAGCTCCGTTTTATTACAGCGAAGGGATTCGGATTAAAGTCAGCCCAGAGAAGAGGCACCTGAGGCAGAGTTCAGGAGAGCTCCAAATGCAGAGGTCCGCTTCTCCCCATGGAGACACACAGACAGCAGTGCTTTCCAGTGATGTGCTGCCAACCAGGGAAGCTCCCCCAAGCCTTAATGTCCAGAATTGCTACTGAGGCTCAGTCAGGTAGACACAGCTGACCACCTGTGTCGCTAACTTCTGTTTCCAGCCTCTCTGGAGGTTGAGCTGATGCTTGCCCGAAGCCTCCACCATAAATCATTGTGTTCGCATAGACCACCTAGTGTGGCCTCAGGCCCTCAGGTAAAGCCACTTTTATCTGGTAGGACATCCCACAGGTTCAGAGATGACCTCCCAGAAGCCAAGGGCAAGGCCAGCTCTCTTTTCAGTCCAGTTAATCCTTTACCACATCTCCTCTGTGTGAGGTTGAGATCTTCCTAGCCTCACTGGGTCTCTCTTTTCTCATCAGCACACTGGAGGCAATGACCACAAATCTTACTGGGGTCTTGTGACAGCCAAGTGATATGACAGACATCAAGGACCTGGTACATGAGAGGCTGCAGTGAAGATGTGGTCCCTTCTAATGTCCTCCAGGTGCTCGGTTCTCATCCCTCCTAACCTGGCCCAGGGTGTCAGTCCCTCTCTCCTCTTCTTCCCACCCCTTATATTACCTTCCTTTCCCCCAGAAAAGGGTAACAACCTATGTATGGTTATTAAGCTGTTCTTCTTTTAAAAAGGTGTGTGTGTTGGGGCCCCTGGGTGCCTCAGTGGGTTAAAGCTTCTGCCTTCCGCTCAGGTCATGATCTCAGGGTCCTGGGATCGAGCGCCACACCGGGCTCTCTGCTCAGAAGGAAGCCTACTTTCTTCCACTCTCTCTCTCTCTCTGCCTGCCTCCCTGCCTGCTTGTGATCTCCGCCTGTCAAACAAAACAAAACAAAACAAACAAACAAACAAAAGATGTGTGTGTGTGCATTTTATTTTTTTTTAAGTGGCTGCATACCTCTCCATTGCACAAATGAACACAATATATTGGACCGTTGCCTTCTGGATGAGCTACAGCAAACAGCTCTAGGCATTCACATCTTTGTGACTTGTGCTAGTGTTTCTACAGCCTGGATTTTTCGAGGTGGCACTGATGGGGCTAAGGGCCTATTCAAAGTCTTGATGGTATCAAGTTAAGCCTCTACCCCAAATACATGGAACAGCCTATTTCCCCAGGCCTTCTGCGGACCACGTGTAAGAGACTGGCTTGACAACAGACACTGCTGGGGTCCAGCCCTGTCCCTCAGCTTCCACCATCCCTGCACACGCCCAGTCCTACTACATTGGAGACTTAGTGCCCGGGTGTTTCTCTTCCCCTGGCTTCAGGCAGAGCCATTGGCTGGGAGCAAGGAGAAGCTAGAGGATGTGAAAGTCACTGGTGACTTTCCATTCACCATGAGACAGAACACAGTGAGTAGGATTTCAGGTCCAGGGTCAGCAAGACTCCACGCCCGCTAGGGTTTCAGCCAGAACTTGAAATACAAATTCAGGGAAGAAGAGGAAGCAGGAAGGCCAGATGAATGTCTGGAAAGAAAAAAGCAACCACTGTCTGCCCTTGGCATTGACAAGTTCTGTTCCTGACACACCAGCAGAACAGCTTGCACCAGATCCAGGCCTGTCTTTGTTCCTGGTGTCCATCACCACCAGCAGGTGGTGTCCCCTGATCAGGACAGGCCAGTGGCTGAGGACACTGAAGCCAAGGAAACCCCTGCTTCTACTCCTTCTGGGCATCTGGGGGCCTTACATGCCCATCAGACTGTACTTTGCTTTTTTACACTAAGGTCATGAGATAGGAGCTCCAGTTTGAATGACCAAATCACTGCCTGATTCCTATCTGCTTCATCTTCTCTCCAGGACTCAGTTATCTCAGCTGTTAAAAAAAAAAAAATGAAGGAAAGAAATAGAAGTAGTAACTAATATTTGTGCAGAGCACTTGGTTTACAAAGTACCTTATCTCCTTGAACCTCACCCCACTTTACAGATGAGAAAAATAAGTCATAGAGGGGTTAAGTGATCTGCCCATGTTCACCCGCTGGTCAGCCAGGACTTTCCTGGAAAATCCTGTGTTTCTTCAACTTGCCCATACTGGAAGATTCTAACATTGTAAATCTAAGATTTTTAGGGCCTGCCCTAAAATAGTGAAATTAAGTAGGCGCCTTCAGACACATCTGGGCTTTAAACCATTGCTTGGGCTGGTTTGTTTTCTCCTCTCGAGTAATAATAAGACAATATTTATTAAGTGTTTATTATATGACAAACATTGTACTACATGAATTATTTTGCTTATCCTTACAATAACTCTAGGAGGTAATATAATTATCCCCATTTTACAGATGAAGAAACTGAGCTTGACGAGGTCAGTAGCAACATCCCGCCTACAGAGACACCAATAGAGATTGGAACTCGTCAAAAGGTTCCAGAGAGAATCTTCAAGGAGATAAAACTAATAGAATCTCTGATAGTTCAGAACATACAGATAGAGACAATTGATGGAGAATTTAGAGTTGAATTATAATTACTGTAAACAAATAAGTAAACAAAACATGATAATTATTAAGTCCAGAAAAGACCAGAACATTTGCAGGAAAAGCAAAGGTCAGTTGTGAATAGGATTTTAGTTGTCCTAGTAAATACTTCTTTGGATATAACCAATATCAAGACATGACTAAATTGGGAGGTGGGGAAGGGGACAGGAAAGCTATGTGAGAGATGAAGGTAGGGCTGAAAGAGTGTGTCTTATAGGGCTTTCACTACTCATCAAGAGATAATGCCTGAACCAGAAGCAAGAAGTAGCAATTTAGCACGTTATTTAGAAATAGGGAGGAAAAGAAATAGCTCAGAAGAAACAGCTCAGAAGAGTTGAAAGTGATGACTTCTGGCGAGGCAGAGCATGAGGGAAATGTATTTTTAAGAAATCTCATGGAATGATTTAACTCTGGTTCAGCTCTATGCTTGTGTAGCTTTAATTACATTTTCTAAAGAAATAAAAGGAAAATAAGTAAATTGCCCAAGTTGACCCAGATCTTATGTGGTAGACGTGGGATTTGAACTCCCACAGGCTGCCTCTAGAGCTAATGGCAAAGCCACTGTGCAGTATGGCCTAGGAAATATCTATGTCCTAGCACTATAAACAGCAAGTGGCTGATATATACAAGAAACCCAGTGGCTGGGTTTAGTGCTTAAAAAAGGGAAATTATTGGGGCGCCTGGGTGGCTCAGTAGGTTAAGCCTCTGCCTTTGGCACAGGTCATGATCTCGGGGTCCTAGGATGGAGCCCCGCATTAGGTTCTCTGCTTCTCTCTCTCTGCCTGCCTCTCTCTCTGCCTACTTGTGATCTCTGTCTGTCAAATAAATAAATAAATAAATAAATAATTTTTTTAAAAAGGAAAATTATTTTCTTTCTCCCATTGAGCCAGCCACGTGGACACTTCTGGTAAGGAAGAGAGTGGGGTCCTGCCCTGGGTTCAGGCCTGAGGGGCCCTGGTGCTTTGAAGCACCTTCCTCTGAGTTCTCTAAGTGGCCCTCCAATGCCTGGGGACAGTGTCGTCCGGACGGGGCTCCCCAGTTTCCAGATTCTCCCCTTCAGAGAATTTTCCAACCCTGTACATTCCCTCCTGCCCCTCCCCAAAGGGGTTGACCAGACACCCCCAGGAGCCCCAAGAATGGGCTACAGGGCCATCCCAAGGCCTGGAGTCAGGCCAGGCTCCAGGAGGATACACTATTTCATTCATCGGATTGTGTGAGGCCAAGCTGCCAGAATGATGCTGAGAAAAGATCATGAGTGAAATCAGATTGTTTGTGTAGATGGGGGTCCTGCAGAAACTTTTGCCCAGGGGCAGCTATGCTTTCAGGCCCTTGCCCTATGGACCGTCCTCTGTTTCCCATGACATAGTCCTTACCCCATAGCTCTGATTGCAGGTCTCAAAGCAGCCAACGGAGGAGGGGAACATTTTGTCAGTTACCTGTAAGATCCCGCCCTCAACTTTTCACTGTTCATTGGAGGAGGACACTGAGGAAGTGTCATGTCCTTGTGAGAGACTTAGTCACAGGGCCAGGAATAACACTGAGATCTCTGGCCTCCCGGTCACTGGACTTCTTCCATCCTATCTCAAGTTTGGGACCAGGCCTGCGTCCCCGGAGGGCAGAACAGAATCTCCCGTTTTTAAACGACGACCACGCTAGCCCCTGCAGGAATCGCAACTTTCTGACACCCCCAATTCGGGATCCAACCATTCTTCAATCAACAAACGTCCCTGGAGAGTCTACCCCAAGCAAGCAAGTCTCCCTGGGAACACAAGCGCTCCGACACATTTCTGCCCCCAAGAAGTCACAGTCTGATGGTGGAGGGGCATTTTCAGGGCAAAACCTGATACCGCGGGGGCTTCCCGGACGCTCCTTTCCAATGCCGGTGAGCGGGTCGGAGAGAAGAGAAAGCAGGAGCTTTCTTTCCTGGCCGCGCAGGCCTAGCGAACCGCTCTCGGACGCGCCGGGCGGGGCCGCGCTCGGAGCATCTTCCTGCCCCCACCTCTCCGTCCGGGTCCCCGCCCGGCGCGCGAAGGGAGGGGCGCGGGGGCGCGCACGCAGGACGGCGGGGCCGCGCCGGCCGCCCGGGGACGCGCACGGGCCGGTCTCTGCCCTAATGCGGCGGCTGGCGGCGAGAGGCGCTGCAGGGGACGCGGGGGAAGTGGCGGCGCCGGCGACGGACAGCACGGACTGCGCCCAGGGCCGGAGCCCGCGCCCTCGGAGGTAGGCGAGCGCGGATACCGGACAGGTGGGGGTGCGGTAGAACGGGGGTCTTGGAAACCCATCTAGCGACACCCCCTTGTTGCCGCCCTCTTCTGCCCGTCTCCATCCCCCGACCGGTCCCCATCCCCCTCTGACTACATCCCCGTCCCTTCTCGTCTCCACACCATCACCTGCCCCGAATCCATCCTGTTCTGTGGATATCTGCATCCACCCCCATTCAGCTCTCACCCCGCTGCCCACCCCAACACCCTTTCTGTCTCATTGGCCTCATTCCCTCCCCCTTCCTGCATCCTCGACCTCTTCTCCTTGCTTTCCGTCCCTGTCTCATCCACAGCCCTGCCCTTATACCTGTTTACCTCCACACCCTGCTCTAGATGACCCCATCTTTCCTATCCCTCACATCAGCCCCTCTCCTTGGCCTCCCCTGTCCTCATCCCCACCTCATATCCCGTCACTCTGTGTGCCTGTCTCTCCATCTGCTCCCTCAGTTTCTGTCCTCCCCAGGTCCCTCTGCACACCCTGTCCCAGCCGCTTCCCAGCTGCCTCTTGGCTTCCTCCTGCACTATAGTCCCTCTCAAGAACCCCATCTTCCCCTTCTTGTCTGTTAGCTGGCCTGCCCCCCATCACCTTTCCCATTTGCCCTTCCTGGTGCTCTATGTATCCACAAGGCTTGTACTGAGCCCCCATCACCTGACACGGGGCCCTCCTTCCCTGCTTGGGGAGGCCTAGGGTTCTGAAGGCCTGATGTAGTCACAGTTGCGGAATCCACTTATAACCTCTTTCTTCATGTTTGATCCAATTCATGGCTTGGGGGTGAAGGATGCTGGGGGCTAGTCGGCCTCTTGTGTTCCTCAGCCTTCCCTGGTTCAGGTTGGTTTCCTAGATGGACTGTGGGAGGGAGTGCTAAGCATAGGGGAACTAGGTTGGGCAAGAGGCAAGGTCCAAGGGAATGGCTGAGGACCTCTTACTGGTCTTGTTCTGAGCTCTGGGATGCAAAGGCCTGGATGTGGAGCCCCACTGGAAGGTTGGAGAATTTTGGATTTTAGAGAGAATTCTTCTTCAGCCTCCAAGTTGGCACAGCTGCCATGAGTGTGGCCCATGGGCTGGGCTGGAGAGAGGGCAGACTGCTGAATCACTTAGACTCTGGTCCCCACAGCAGCCCCTCTCCTGCCTCAAGCCAGGTTCTGCTCCTGATTCCTTTCTTGGCATTTGGCAGCAGGCTGTGTGTGTGTGTGTGTGTGTGTGTTGGGCAGAGATGCCTCCTCCCCCAGTCTGGAGGAATAGATGACAGTGCCCCTTTCCAGCCTGTCTGTCTGCCTGGGATGAGGGCCTGGTGTAGCTACCCTTGGAACCATGATGAGCCCTGCTGGGGCCCAATCAAAGCTCCAGCGACGGCAGACTGCAGGCCTTTGAGACCTGGTTGGGCAGGAGTTGAATTGTTTGTATGGGGCCAGAGACCAGCAGGTTCAGAACCCACCGAACTTGAGACATAAATAGGAGAAGCCCGGGGAAAATGTGTGTGGTGAGTGGAGGCTCTGGAGGACAGGGGCCATACCAGCTGTGGGAGTGGGGAACAGGGAGAGAGGGAAGGCAGAAACCTGTCCTTTGCTCTGGTTTGGGGATGGTTGGATCTGGTGGAATTGCGCTACAGGAGGAATTAGACGAAATTGGGGAGGGGGGGGTCATTCTAATCTTTTGTGTTGACGGAGTTGGCCCTTCTTTGTGTGTGTGTTGAGAAAACTGCTGGGTTTTCTTTTCTTCCTTTTTTGTTTTTTTGAGTTGCACTTCTGAGGGATTAATATCTTCCCCTTTGGATTCAGCTGAAAGTGTGTGTGTGTGTGTGTGTGTGTGTGGTAGATAAAGAATGAGAATCGCACAAATGAGGAAAGAGACTCATTCACATTTAACCCCACAAATTGTGTTTGCTCCCTCGGACAGGGGATGGTAGCCCAGTTCCTGTCTTGGGACTTAAGCTAAATCCCCAGGGCTTAAATTGGGTGTGAATAGCACATTGCTGATGGGTTCTGTCCCATCTCCGTAAGGGTCCCTCTCTTTAGAAATCCCAGTGTTCGGACTCCAGCTCATGTGCGACTACCCTAAAGGGGACTTAGGCACTGCCTGGCAAGGGGGAGGGGCGTGGTCTAGGGGGCTGGCTGTCCACCACTTTGTTACCTTTCTGCGCCCCCTCCCGTCATAGGGGGTGGGGCAGGAAGCATCCCCAGGCCTTTCCTGGCCAGGGGAGGAGGCAACACCTGGAGCTCTCCGGGAGCGCTGATTGGATTAAGGTTCTGACGTTGAAATGCTTGATTGGGGCTGAGGTTATGTGGGGGATTCTGATAACAAGGTACATATTTGCTGGTTTTGTGCAAGGACTCTCATCCCAGATCCCTAGTTTAGCATCACAGAGGCTTCGCAGAGATAAATCAAGGCACAGAGAAAGAGGAGTGGGCTCCCCGAGAGCTGGAGCCAGATGCAGCGGGCTCCCTGTGGGCTGAAGCCAGATGCAGGGGCTCCCTGTGGGCTGAAGCCGACTGGCTTCCCCGGCTGCTGCTTTCGGGGCACACTGAGGAGGTGGCTGTTCTCCGGGGTGGGGGGAGTTCTGGCTTGGCTATCTGAGGAGGAGGTACAGAGGAAGGTCCCTTTTCTGCAGTGACCCAGGGACAGAATTCCAAGGCTCCCATCACCCTGTTCTTGCATCTTGTTCCCTTCCCTTGGCACCACTGTCCTCTAAGCCCATCAGAGAGCTGGCATGTGAGGCTCATCACTTAGTCTTTACAGAAAAGAAATCCTTAGGACACCAGAAAGTTGAGGGGGGAGACAGAGTAGTTTAGTCTTCAGTCTGTTTGGCCTGGAGGATGGGGGTGTGGGGGAGCGGGGGTTGGGGGCAAGGCCAACCGGCTTAAGGCCTGCTCCGTACTTATTTATTTAGCAAATACAAATGAAGCCTGCAGTTGCAGCCTTGCTCCGTGTGGGGCTTGTAGAGATGAAAACTGAGACAGCGTCTGGTCTCTCAGAGCTCCCAGGGTCCTGGAGAAGAGAGACATGTAAACAGACAAACACCACAGATAAGCTTGAGTGAGAACATCTGGAGAAGGATGTAGAGAGGCGGGTCCTTCATTCCAGTGGTATCAGCCCCCTCTCTTCCAGAACCATGAAGATGACTGGGTGAGTCTGTCCAGAAGGGCGGGTCCAATCTGGCCCTAAAGTCGACTAAGGAAAAGGGTGGAAGAGGAGGTGAGATGTAAGATATTACCAGATCCCTGGCTTTTGGGGGAAGAGCTAGGACAGCTGAACCTCAGTAGGGGCTGCTTTAGCCCCATGGGGGGAGGGCACCCAGAGGGAACTCTGGGGCAAGTTCAAGGCTACTCAACTCTCCCATTACCATCTCCTAAGCCCTTGTGTTTTAGGGGCAAACTGTGGTCTGGGTATGCTTAGAATGTTACAGGGAGTCAGAGGAAAAGAAGCCCAGTTTGCCGTCCCAGGAGCTAACTATCTGATGGGAAGTAGCAAGTACATGCCTAGGTGCGTGCTCAGAAACAAGATAAGGAGGAAAATCCCAAGCTCTGGTAGGTGGGGAAGGGTCTTGGCGTCCTAGGGAGGTCAGAACCAGGTGGGATTCATCAGAGAAGTCCAGGTGGGGGAGGGCCTCCCCTTGAAGTTATTCCCTTGAGCACAGGCCACCGGGCACATCCACAGTTGAACCGGGAAAGAACGTGAGGATGGAGACCCTCAGTCTTACCTGTCTGAGGAGGCCCCTTCTTCCCCACACACTAAATTTAGCTCGTTTCATTAGTGTGTCCTGAGTCTTTGAATATATCCAAGGAATTGTGCTAGGGACTGGGGTCTGAGTGAATTGGAGAGACAGAAACAAAAACAAAGGAAAATTCAGTACAAGAAATGCTCTAGCAGAGGCTGGATGAGTTCTTGGCATTGTAGGAGCATGGCTGAGGGGTCATGGTAGACACGGTAGGACCTGGAGTGATTGTCTTCCACTGTTGAGATACACCCTGTTTCGGCCAAAGCAGCTCGATATCAAACTTTGGAGCATTTACTCAAAATGCCCAGCTAGAGCCACGCCTAGCTGCAAGGGCAGAGGTTGGATGCATCCGGCCTGGTCCTTGGGCCTGCAGGGGAGGGCTCTGGGGGCTAATGGCCGTGCTGGGTGCTTGAGTAGGCACTTCCGAAGCTCTGCTGACCAGCAACACCAGTCAGGTTGTGCCGGCCAACTGGAGAACTCCGGAGCCACCCTCCCTTCCTTAGATCTCGAGGCAGGCCAAGAAAAATCAAAGTGTCATACTATCGTAGTCATCATTGTAGACGGTTTGCTGTGTGCTAGGCACGCTCCTCTGTGCTTGTATGCATCACTTCATGTAATCTTCATAAGAGTAAACCCTAAAAAAAAAGAAGTATTGTTAGGATTCTGGTTTTATAGATAAGGAAGCAGAGTCAGAAAGGTGGTTATTTAAGATTGAAGAACAGGTAAGTTGTAGAGCTAGAATTTAAACCTGTGTGTATTTGCCATCAAAGCTCATACGCCTCTCCTATATATTACAGGAGAGTAAAAATAAAAACCTGGAATGTTTTAGCCCAAGGCTGTCTAGGAAAATCTATTAGAAAGGCCCAGTTATCATATATCTTTGAGTACCTCCTATGTCCTTCTGAAGGATACAGAAACTTTCAAATGGGGGAAATACATGGAAATATATGACAACTCTTAGGAATCATCTAAGACAGTATGCAATTAAGTCTTCAGACCCTGGAGAGTAGAACTTCAAAGGAAGGAGTGATTCCTCCGTATGACTGTTGGAGTCAGGGAGGTGACAGGCGTAGTAGAAACAACTCAGCCTTTGAGGTCAGACTTACATTCAAACCTTGGTTCTTCCAAGGAGCTGCAGCTTGCCCATCTGTAACGTGGAGATGTTAATATGAACCTTGCAGGGCTGTTCGAAGGATTAAATGTGAGAAGGCAGTGAAGGCCCCAGCAGGGCACCTGGCTGGTAATAAGTACTCACCAAATGTCAGTGGCTCTTCACAGAGGAGGTAGGAGTGGGGCTGAGGCCTACAGAATCCCTTGAATTGGTGGAAGAGGAGATTATCCTAGATGAGGGAAGCCACCAGGTGTATAAGTTAAAACCTGATGGGTTCGGGTTCCCTGAAAGAAGTGACCTTCCTCATCTAGCCTGCTCTCCCCAGGTCCTTGTGGTGAAGTCTTATAGGAAAAGGACATCACCCTGAAAAGCAGGAGGGGCTTCTCTTTTACTTGCGGCTCTATCCTGAACAGAGCTTAAATGTGTTTCTGTTTGTAAAACCAGAAGATTGCTGAAAGTCTCTTGTCCTAGAAGCCCATGTCTCTGGAATATGTCATTGATTAATTTCTTGTCCTGCCCTTTTTCTCCCAAAGGTCATGCCATGATAAAGTTAGAGTGCCTGCGGTACGGTGGGCTCATCTCCTGGGGCTGTCGTCACCCCCTCCTCTCTCCTGCCGCTCCCTTCTCTGGGAAGCAGCTGCCTGAGCATCTGCTTTCTCCTCCTTCACCTGCTCCTCCTCACTCATCCCCTCCCAGGCTGGGCCAGCCCCTCCTGAAAGGCCTCCCTGGCAGCCCCTCTCCCCGTCATTATGATGCTAATCGTGTTGTTAATTTTTCTGAGATGCTGAAAGAAAGCCCCAATCTGTTCTAATGAATTTAATTAGAGAGGGGCTTGGAGGGCTTCAGAACCTCTTACCAGGATCACAATAAACAGAGTTAACGAGATAAACAGCCTGGGATCAGCGGCTCAGGGGTAGGAAGGGAGGATTTCCCACTCAGTCCTAGAATGAGGAAAGCCCCCAGCACCCAGAGTTGGAAGAAGGCTGTATGAGCGGCTGTTGACTTGTGGGTTCTGTTTTGGGCTGTTTCTGCCCGCCCCACCCAGCCCCAGGTGCGCGGAGCTTCATACCTAGTTCTGCCCTTCAGTGGGAGCTGCACCTCTGAGAAGGTCCTTTCGTTGTCATCATCATCACCCAATATTTGTTGAGCACCTGCTGTGTGCACAAGGGGTCCGGCACCATCTTCTGGAGGCTCATGAGACCCCGTCTCCTCCCTAAAGAGAAATGAAGATATGTGTTCATATGTAAGAAACATTTGCTAATTCCAGACAGTAAATGCTAGAAGATTGGCAGGAGATTATGTTAGGCTTAGGTGATCTGGAAAAGCTTCTTGCGAGAGGAAGTACTTGAGGTCTCGAGATAGCAAAACTTGAAGACTTAATAATCAGAACTCTTGGAGTAAGAGCAGGAATGGGCAGGAGATCTTCGGAATGAATAAACGGTGTGGTTGGGTGTGTGTAACACAGTAGTGAGGGAATGTGTTGGGGACGGTTTATTGAGATGTAATTGTAGAGGACCCAGAGTGCTGGAGTCTTTGCTCTTCTAACCTGATTGTGCTGAAGTCTCTGTGCTTTCCTTTTCTGGACACTTAGCATGACCAGCTTGGGGGAGTGCCTAAAAGAGGATGGTTTTTGTGCTGAGTTCACTGTCCTGGATCTAGTTTAGGCCAGTGGGGGTGGATTGACCAGATGCTAAGTTTTGTTCTCTGATCTTGTGATTTTCTGGGATGCAAGTGAATGGCTGGCAGAGCAATTCCAAGGACTTTTCCCGGTGAGAGTTCCCTCCTTCTTTATTGATGCTGGCCAATTTCCTTTGGCAGTAGCATCTTTTGCAAGTATTCAGTGGAATCTTCCAGTTCCAGGGTCAGTGAGTTTCGTAACTTGTCTCTTTATATTACTAAGACTTCTCAGAGTGTGTGTATGTTCATGTGTGTTTGTGCTTGGGGATCCATGTTGCCTATGTTAGTGGAATTAGTCCAACTGGATCCTGATTCTGTTCAGATCTTTATTTGCAACACAATAGTTGTTGAACATTTGTGAGCCTTAATTTCTCCAGGTTCGAGGGAGGAAAAGTCATCCTTACATCTTATTGTCCCTGTGGATCCATAAACTGAATGCTTTGAGAATAGGATTTCAAACACAAGGAAGAATTATAACTAGGATTTTTGACAGGAAGTATAACACTGACCTGAAATTTTCAGTCAGTTCTCCATCCCCTTTGGAACTTCTACCTTTGAGATTAGCCAGTGTTTTATTTGGTGGCATCACCAAAGATGATGCCTTTTGTTATTTGCCATAGTCTGTCTGGGCTTATGCATCATTAGTGGTGAAGTTAACACTGCTGTCAGCTGTTGGTTGGCCTGTACGTGTGTGTTTATATTGCAGACGCTGTTATAATGCCCATTGTGTGGTATTTTTCCACACGTTGGTGGTGACATGTTCTTTATGAAGGAAAATGCCTTTGAGGCCACAGGCGATTTTCCTATGCTGACGTAGACAAGGACAGGACAGAAACTAGATCTCTTTCTGATCATCATCACACACTGAGTGGAATTGAAGGCTTTGGGACTCACGTTGAGAACTAAACCAGATTCTCTGGCTGACTCAAGCCCTGGGCTATGCCTTGTGGTTTTTAAAAATATATATTATAAAATATATATAATATTTGTTGCACCTACAGTCAGTCTTCAAAGACTCTATTTGCATGGCACACTTCTAGGTGGCTTCTTGTTTTGAGAGCATCTTTAATCTCAGAGAATGTTAGAGATGGTCTAATCCAAGATCATTATTTGACTGACCAAGAAACAGACTCAAAAGGGCTACATATTCTGCTTGTGGCTGCATGGCTAGTTGCTGGCAGAGGTAGTTCTTCACATACTGGACCACTGGGAACTTTAAAAATTACAGATAAACCTAGTAATTGTGCAAGAGGATAAGTAATTAAGTTCCCTAAAGCATTATCTAAACCAGTAATGCTTTGGGATATCAGAGAAGAGAGGAAATTCATATAGACTAAAGTCCTTTGGGAAGATTTTGAAGAGAAGTAGGGGCTGGTTTGGGCCTAGGGATGGGTTGGATTTGAGTAGGTAGAGGAAATGGACCTTTCTGGTGGGGTACAGGAACATAAGCAAAGGTTCACAGGAGGGAAGCTGTGTTCAGGCATTGTACTGGCCAGACTAGAGCAGTGGGAGGTAATAGCTGGAGGGACTGGCTGGGGCCAGAGTGTGGAGAATCCCGACCTTGATTGAGTAGTTGGTGAGGAGCATTTGAAGCTTCTTGATTGAGCTTGCTCTGTGTCTGGGATGGTGTTTGAGAGTTAGTTCCTTCTGAAATGAAAGGGCGTTGGGCAAACCGGAATGCTGGGCTCAGGCTGGGAGCTTGCTGCTGTCCAGGGTGCTGACCTGCCTCTGAAAGATTTTCCTCCCCAATGATGCCAGGTTAGAAGGTAAAGCCAGAGAATGTTTAGAGCAACCCAAAGGGATCTAGAAAACAATTCTGGCTAGGACTAGGAAATGTGTGGGCTTTCTGGCATCAGCCTAGTTTACCCCATCTGACTTTGCAGTCCTTGTAATGAAAGCAAAAGTGTGGATTGGGGGAACTAGTAAATGGCCCTTTTAAGGCGAGACCATGTGTGTGCACATTTGCATGCTAAAATGACCCAATTTGTAGCCTAGTACATTTTGCCTTAGAGTCTGTATTTACATGAGAGTCTCAGCCCATTTCTTCTTTCATTGTGAAAATGCACTCCCTCTACTCAACATTTCATAGTGTCTAAAACCTCTCCAGGGGGCATCTGGGTGGCTCAGTCCATTAAGCATCTGCCTTTGACCCAAGTCATGATCCCAGGGTCCTGGGATCGAGCCCCACATCGGGCTCCCTGCTCAGTGGGGAGTCTGCTTCTCCTCTCCTTCTGCAGCTCCCCCTGCTTGTGCTATCTCTCTCTGTCAAATAAATAAAATCTTTTTTTTTTTTTAAGCCCCTCTGTAAGTAAGTAATAATAACCTGTCAAAAGACCGGAGTAGAAAATTTCCATTGTGTTGGCATATGCAGTGTACATAGGCGTGCCTAACCTTATCATAAATGTGCTCAATTTCCTTGGGTCTCTGGTCTTAGGTCTGGCACATATAAATCTGATTTCCTAAACCAGACTGCATGCTTTTTGAAGATGTGCCTTACAGTTTTCTTGTTTTCTCCCGTAGAATCTCAGTGTACTGATAGTAATCCTTAATGAACGCCTGCTAGTGAGTAGCTCTCTTTGTTAGCCTGGAGCTACGGGTTTGGCTCCTAGAAAATGTGTGCACATGAATACAAATAATATTTATTGAGCCCCTGCTGGGCGTAAGTCTCTGTACTTGGTACTGTGGGCAGTGACAAAGGAGGAGCCGGGATGGCTGCTCTCAGTCTAATGACAGAGCAAAGGCAGGCACGTGTGAAAACAACACACACACATGACTGATAGACAGAAACAAAGACAGAGTGGTAGCAGGGATGCAGATCTGCGAGTGGGTTGCAGGATGCCAGCAGGGGCAAGATTTTGTGTGTGTCTCTGTCTGGCCTTCTCTCCTCGAGGATTCCCTTCTTCATGAGGCGTAGCTGGTACCAGCCACCTCCTTGCCTCCAAGGACAGTGCTGCCTTTATGGCTGGTCAGGCAGCTCCATGTCTCACTGGGGTTGGGCTTAGGCGGGGCTGTCCTGAGCTGGCCTCTTCCTTAAAGAGCACTCGGGAAGGGAGAGAGGGCTGTGTGGAAGGGAAAGACACTCCCTTTTCTTCTGGGCACTGAAATGGTGACAGGGTCTAGCTCTTGAAATTCCTTCTAGCACAGAAGGGTTTTGTTGGGACCCCAGTGGCTCTTGTACATGGAGCCCCGTGATGCAGGGTGAAGCAGCTCTGGGAGAGACAGGAAAGGCAGATCTTGGTGGCGTGGCTCCAGACAGTCACCTGAGCTTTCCTGCTTTACCCTCAAGGAGTGTGCACTGCCTGGTGGGGAGAAGGTGGGCTGTGTCTCCCAGCTGGGCCTAGGGTAGGGGACTTCTCTGGTTGACTCACAGGAAGGAGCCTGCCCTTTCCCACCTTCTGTGGGCACACAAGTCACCTGGGACCTTGTTAAAGCGCACAGGTAGAATGATGAGGTCTGGTTGGGCCTGAGTTTCTGCATTCCTTAGCAGCCCCCAGGGGTTGCCAGTACCGCTGGTCAGCAGACCATACTTAGCAAACAGGCAAGGCCCCCTGTTTGTGGGTTGTCAACCTGGAAACATGCTAGGCTCATGTGGGGAGATTTCAAAATATGCAGCCCAATAACATAGTCTCTGAGAGTTGGGTCCAGGCACCAGAATGTTTGAAAAGCCCCCTCCATGATTCTGATATGTATATATCAGAATGTATATGTATATGTATATGTATATATCTCAGCCCTGGCTTAGAACCACTGGCCATCTGGATGGTCTTTCTCTTCCCTCTGATACACTTTCCACCTGACTGTGCCTTCCTTACCCCAAGAGACAGGACTTAGAACGTCTTAAAGCAGATTACCAGTCATGCCCTACAGTCATCCTCAATCAACTCAGCTGGTAACAGCGTGATGTGTCCCTGTCTATCACTGTGGCCACCACTCCCATGCATGTACCATTGGCCACGAGGGATCGAAGAACGGCTGGCTTAGAGCAGGCCAGTGCTACTCTTGGGATGACAAGTCAGAGAGGGCATCCAGTACCTAGAACCATGCCTGGCACTTGGGAAACTTTCAGGAGGTCTATATTGAAGGGATGATGACGCCAGTGTGGGGTGGCAGAGTGGGCCCTGGATCGAGGAGCTGAAGACCGGAGGGATTGGGGGTCTAAGAAGAGTAGGGCAAGTTATTTAACATTCCTTAGCTTTACTTTTCTCAGTTGTAAAAATGAGAACAATAACACCTACCTAACGGGGCTATTTAAGTAGAAAATAATGTTGGAAAAGGGGGTCTGGAAATGCAGGTGTTATGCAGACAAGAGATTGTGTAAGAATTCATTTTCAAAGTGGTGGGATGAAGCCACAGGTATTGTTGCAAGCTCTTGTTTTAAAGGACCCTCCCAGGCCCCACCACGTGTGCCTCTGTCTACAGAAGACCAAGGGGGCTTAGGGAGGTACCACTCACGGGTCGCCTACTCTGTGTCCAGGGCTTTATCACAACCCTTGGATGAGGTATCATGATCCTGATTACCCTGAGAAAATGGGGGCTCTGGATGGGAACCTGCTTGCCCAAAGTAGGACAGCTCTCTATCCCAAGTGGCAGAGCTGGGATTGGCTCTGATTCCAGATTCTCCTCCTCCTGGCTCATTACCCCGTGGGCAGCGCTGGGTTCCAGCACGGGTTGATTGATGGTCCCTTGGTTTGAGAAGCTTTCTTGTTTGGGGCTCACTTGTTTTAAAGAGTGACATAAGAGGCTGGCTATCACAGAAACACCAGCCTTCCATTAGGGAACGTTAGAGGGCATGGCCCCGGAGCCTTCTGAGTCTTGGCCAACACTGCACTGTGAAGACATTGCTCAAAGTCTTCCTCAGGCCCCAGGGCAGAGGCTGTGACACCTTCCCCTATAGAAGAATCACGTCTGCCCCCACCATCCGCCCCCCCCTGCCCCCCCTCCGCCCTCCGCTTGACAGAGCCACTGACCCAGCTCTCGTCTGTTTCGCCTACCTAGGTTTCCCTTTCATTCTGGATAAAAGAAAATGGAAACACAAAAGGGAGCAATCCCATGAGCCGCTCCTCAACCACAGGTGTAACGTCAATGGGTTATTTTTATTTTCATCGCCTGGTGCTAGTGCTCCCTCCTCAGGTGAGGAGGGGGAGGGGCCCATCTCCTCCCACAGCTTCAGCCCAGAGAGGAGGTCCCAGTGTTTTCTGTCTATCTGTCCACCTCTCTTGGCTTCAGCAGTGCTGCTGTGAGAACAGGGACACATTCTGGCTGAAGCCTGGCTAAGATGTTTGGAAGAGAGGGGAGAGGGCTGGTTTGCACGGTTTGACCGTCACCGAGGGATCCACCTGGTCCGGGTGCTTATCTGTGTGTACTTGAGGAGTTCGTTTGTTCTTTCTTTTCTTTCTTTCTTTTTTTTTTTTTCAAGATTTTTATTTACTTATTTGAGAGGGAGAGACAGGATGGCAAAGATAGTGAGAGAAAGCAAGAGTGGGGAGAAGAGGGAAAAGCAGTCTCCCTACTGAGCTGGGAGCCCAGTGTGGGGCTCTATCCCAAGACCCTGAGATCATGACCTGAGCCGAAGGCTTAGCCACCCAGGTGCCCCTCAGAGTTCTTTAACTTGGGGCCTTGTCAGGTATTGGCTGAGACCAACTGAATCCACACCGAGAAAGAGAACTAGAGAGGAAACTCAAGTGACTTCACAGGCACTACAAACAAATCCCTCGGTGGGCTTTGGATATGAATATCGCACTCCTCGCTGAGCTGTGACTCAGTCTCTGTTTGTATCTGGTCCACATTCGTCCTCTTGCTGTGCTCTAATTTGGCTGACCTTTCCCTTACGTATTTCATGAAGTTCTGTGCTTGGATGTTACCTCCCTGTATCAGGGCTGGGATTATAGCGTCCAGAACTTTCTTCAGCTTTAGGAATTTACCGAGTTTACATTTAAGTACAGAGGGTTTATCCATTGTGTTACTTCAATATTTTCTCTGCTAAATCCCCATTTTTTTTTTTAAGCCATTTTGGCTTTTTTTTCCCCTTCTCTTTTCTCTTCAGGTGTCCCTAGGGTTTTCTGTGTCTGAGAAGTCTGCTTCCTGTCTGTGGTTCTGCATGGTCAGCATGCTGCCTCTCTGGTAGGAATAAAGACTCCCAGTTCAGGCCAGGCTGAAAATGAATCCCCTGTCGCCTGGAAGACTGGCCACCAGGACGCCTTGCTCTAACGCCATGAATTCCCCATCTAGCTACAGAGGTCTGGGGCCTTAGTGCTTTCATCTTTTCTCTCTTTTGGATATGTGGTTATTCCGGGACCACCTATCCTGAGTATCTTAGCAATTGGCATGAAACCTCCTGGACTTCTGGGGCTGGGATTGATTGGGCTGGTGGGCCCCCAGGCCTCTGACTCTTTTCCTTCTCCATCTGGCTGCCCTCGGCAATGGGGCGCTGATACGTTTTCACGTGGCACTGGCAGCTGGTGGCCTTGGTGAGATGGGCAGGTTGAGGGGGAGGCGAGGTTAAATGAAATGTTGCACAAGACTATGAATGGTGTGGGGCTGGGCCTGGCTGGAAGGTTCTGGAAGGCTGGTATGTGAGTAGGATTAGGGTCTGGGTCAGGCGCTGACCCCATTTGGAGTCTGATTGGGAAAAGCCTCTCTGAACATATTTCCCCAGATTGTTTGTGTTCTTATACCTTGAGAAGGGGGGGGCTTTTAGATGGCACCCTAAAAAGTTGCAGCTGGGGCTTCTGAGAGCAAGAATGCTTTGTTTCTCAGTGGGCTGGTGACATCATCCAGGGTCTACCCAGATGTTGGCGTGTCAGGGACAGACCAGAATAGGCCAAGCGCTGCTCAGAGGTGGCTAAAGCTATTCTGCTGGCTTGGGGTGTGCTTGCTCCGGGTCAGTTGTCAGCCTTCCTCCCCTTCTTCCTTCCCCAGGTTTGTTTTTCCCAGTTCCCACTGCAGAAAGCCCAAGGGCATGCATCTGGTCTGAAAGGGGAAATAGCCCAAGAGCAAGGGCTTGGGTTCATGTCTGGCTCTCCACTCAAGAGTCGTGTGACCTTTGGCAAATGACTTAAATCTCCCTTACTTTTCATCTGTAAACTGAGAATTAAATGGTGCTTGCCCTGCATGGAGTCGTTAGAGTGGAATTAGGTAATGCACAGGAACCCCTTTGCACAGCGCCTTCCAAGTAAGAAGTGGCCCATGAAAGTGAGCTCATGGTACTTCCCACCTCCTTTCCTGGAAGTACCTTCATGCTCTGCCTTGTCCACACCTCAAGACTTTGCTGAGGAAAGAAAACGTTTTCGGACCTCAGCATGGTGCTCAGCTGCGTTCTCGGTACGGCGGGAATTGCAGCGGGAAGAAGCGGCGATCTTTCCCCTAATTGTACCTGGCGCTCTGTACCTGTGCCTGGGGAAGATAACCGAGTATGCAGAGTCCTAAAGGACAGATGCACACGGCTGGTGCGGACACGGAGCTCTTGCAGTTTAGCAGAGAGAGTGCGTACAGTCCGTGGCTACCTGGAAGACTGCAAGGAAGGAGGGTTATGGGGGACCCTGGAAAGAGGGAGCTCTTGCTCTTTCTCTGCTCCAGCAAGCTCCTTAGGGAGTGCCTCCAAGGGGAGGGGGCAGAGATGAGAAGAAAAGGATAGTCTAGTTATCCTCAAGACCAAATTTCCTGCTGGCCAAACCCATAGGGAAAAAGGACAGGAGGGAGGAAGGGAGGCTCAGAAGTGGTGCAGAAGCCAACACAGGGTCGATCAGCAAAACAGTAAGAGATGTGAGAGGCACATCTCAGGATGGGGAATGAGAGTCCCTTTCTCCATTTCGGTCCCTTCGTTTTGCTTCGTCTGACCTAATTGTATCTTTATCATACCCCTGGCCACACCAAGTTAATATATCACTTTTAGGCAATACAGCATTTCCAGGTGAGGAAATCAAAGCACAGAGAGGTGAGTGGCCCATTAAGGAAGTGACATGAATCAAGGCAAAGCCAAGGCTGGTTATCCACCTCCTGAATCTTGGCCTGTGGATTCCTAGTCTGGCTCTCTCCTGAGCTTCTCCTGTGATTCAGGTCTCAGATGGTGTCGCATAAGGCAGCCTGGGATCTCTAGGTGGGGGATGGAGAGCAATCCACCCAACACAAGACCTTTTCCAGCTCAAGCAGCTCTGGTCCAGAATACTATGTGACCATCACTGCGCCCCACCCCACCCCACCCCCACCCTGGCTGGGTTTCAAGTCCTGGTCTCAACAGCCACGGGACTTAGTGGCCAGGCCTGGGAAGAACCCATTGTCTTCTTGCATCATCACTGGTTGTGTGGCTGCTGGCTAGCTTTCTTGTTCATTTTCTGTTTGTTTTGTGTGGGCTACTCTGAGCCCTATATTCAGACACAGCTGGGGAGCTGGCACCTGCTCAACCTTTGCCCCAGTCTATCCTAGAATTCTCCGTGGTACTGACGGAAGACCGCTGGCTCTGTGTGTGTGTGTGTGTGTGTGTGTGTGTGTGTGTGTTTGTAAGAGAAGAAGGGGGAGAGGTATAAAGAAAGCTTCCTGAATAGGAAGAGACCTCCTTTTCCCATGGAGCTTGGTTCTGGGTTGAGACAACTAGGAGGCCCTGTGGTTTTCTTCTTGCAGAGATGTGTAAAGGGACCATGGTTATCAACCTCATTAGCAGTGGGACAGGAAGTGTGCTGTGTTCTAGGCATGAGTGGCCTGTAACCTCTCCCATGCCTGGCTATTGTCATAGCAGCAATGGTCGTAACAAGGAGAGCGGGATTACAATGATGGCAGTCTCCGGGCAGTCAGGGCTTACTACGTGCCAGGCAATGCGCTAAGGGCTTTTAATAAATATTGTCTCACTCCACACTTCATCTATTTTTTTTTTAAGATTTTATTTATTTATTTGAGAGAGACGTGAGAGGGGAGTTCAGAGGGAGAAGCAGACTCCCCATGGAGCCGGGAGCCTGATGTGGGGCTTGATCCCAGGACTCTAGGATCATGACCCGAGCTGAAGGCAGCTGCTTAACCAACGGAGCCACCCAGCTGCCCCACTCCACACTTCATTTATATGATGTGTCATCAGTAGCCTTATTTCACAAGAAAGTGAAGCCCAAGTACTTGAGTTGCTTTTCCCCAAGGTCTCTACTAACTGTGTAGTGGGGCTTCAGATCGGATCCGTCTGATTCCAACCAGATTTCATGTGATGGAGCTCTTAACCTCTGTGCTACCTGAGTGCTGAGGACTCTTCCAGCCATAAAGTCCACTGTAACTCTAGGTAGAGACCACATTCCCCTGCTGGAGTAAGAGATGTACAGGCCTGAGCAGCCGAGAGTTTCTTGGTTATGACAAAGCCCTTAGTATCTCATGTCTGAGCTTAGGGAGACTTTGGGACACCCTAAGTTATGTCAAGCCCCCCATTTTGCAGAGGAGGAAGTGAAGCCTGAGGAGGGACCTCACTTACAGCTGTGCAGTGACCCAACAGCAAAGCCGGGAGCAGAACCCAGCCTCCTAATCGGTAGCAGAATTTTCTCACCATCTGGCTATTTGCAGAATACCTTTGCTGCCCGACACCCCTCTGTCCTCTTACCCAAGATGCCAGCATGAGACAGGAGGGGGGAAGGGGATCAGGCTGAATTCTTTTATTACCATGGGGCTGCAGACTTGCTTTGGGCTGTGTAAGCTGGGGGAGGGGTGTCGCCACTGGCCCTTTCCCTGAGAATTCACCAGCTTCCTTTCCCTTATGTCTCCTCATCCACTGGTGTTCTTGGCAAGACTAGGGGTTATAGAGGACTTGAGTCCCCACTGCCTCTCCCCATCCACTGTGACCCATTCTTTCCAGAAAATTCTGCAAACCCAGTAGGTTATGAGTGACTCCTCCCGGCTCCGTATTGGATGCACTTCCATCTCCCCTTGAAGGCAGGACCGCCTTCTGCTTTGCTTCTTTCCCTGTGAGCAGTAGGCTTGGGGAGCAAGGATTGGGGGCAGTTGTCAGGTGTGTCTGTCTCTCCCCTCCTGGGGCGAAAGCTCCCAAAACCTCCAGGGGTAGAGGAGTTTGACCATGTTGGTCAGAGTTAGGCTGCTGTTAAGAACATGAATTCAAAGACAGGGTAAAGAGCAGTTTGGGGACTCACCGCTGACTGTCTTTTTGTCTGCCCATGAACCCTCTGGAAGCAGTGACAGTTTCCCCATCTCCCAGAGGGACACCCTGAGAGACTCAGAGGGAAAAGTTCATCCTGGAGAATTTACCCTCTCCCTGTCACCAGGAATTAATACTGTCTTAGGTCGGCAGGGACTCAGTGAGTTGGGGGCAATCCCTTTTGTCATAAGTTTTTCAGTAATTTTCATTAAAGTAAAACATATAGTAAAGTACACAAATCAATACTTTTTATTTCTTAAACATTAGTTTTCTGGTTATAAAGGTGAAAGTTGTAGAATTTAAAAACCAAAACAAAACAACCCATAAACCAGAAAGCCTGATCACTTGGAAATGACAACCGTTAAGATTTTATGTGTGTGTTTTCAGTTGGTCTTGTTCTGATTTGAGTGTTATTGCTAACACTGGCTGTGGGGGACAGAAGGGATAAGGACAGGGGACAGGCCCAGAGGGTCCTCTGCCCCTTTCCCAGGACGTTTCATTGCTGCTAGGCTGCAGCCCAGCTTCTTAGCCTTCACCTACCACTCGGAAACACTATCACCCCTGCCCTAACTGCTATTAAGTCAAATAATCAGCGGTAACGCCACGCAGGCCATGATTTATTGAACAACCTGCATTGTTCAAGATACAGAAGTCAAGTTTGACACATTGGGATGAGAGTTCTGGACTGCCTGGGGGCAGGTGTGTCCCTAGGAAGACCAGTTGGCCCAGGGACAGGCTGTGTGTGTTCACACATCTGAAATGGTGTCTACCTCTGGCCTGTTTCATAGACTCGCATTCTGGGCCTCTGAACGAGGCTCAGAGGGCGGCAGCCACTGGGTGAGAAGATGTGGCCTTACCCCTGGGCTTGTCAGCCTCAACCATTTGTGTCTGAGCCTGCCTACCGAGATCTGCTGGGCATGGAATGATCTGACGTGAAGTGCTCAGAGGAGTATCTGGTGCTGGCAAGGGTCAGCAGGTGTTTGCTGCAGCGACTGTCGTGAAGATCATCATTGTCTCCTCCTTTTGCGGGCTGGGCCAGAATTGTCAGAGTCACAGGGGATCTGAAAGGCAGGCTAATCTGCAATGCTCAGAAATTAACCTGCATTAGAGTTCCCGGGAGGGCATGTCAGAACACAGTGGGGGGCCTCACTCCCACGGTTTCTGAGTCAGGAGGCCTGGGGTGCACCCAAGAAGGTGCATCTCTGTCAAGTTTGCAGTTGAGGCTGCTCTTGCTCGGTCCGACCACACTTGGAGACCCACTGGATCAATTCTGTCATTTTGGAGGCGAGGGACTGCTGTGACCTAGATGTTTATAACCCCTCAAAACGCATATACCTAAGGTGATGTACTAGAAGGTGGGGCCTTTGAGGGGTGGGTAGGTCGTGAGGGCAGAGCTCTCACACAGGAGATAGTTGCAAATACGAAGAAGCGCCTAGAGAGCCAGGTCGTCCCTTCCATGAATCAGGACTCAGTGAGGAGTCCGAAGTCTACAGACCAGAAGAGGGCCGTTGCGGAACCGGATCACGCTGGCATCCTGAGCCTGGACTTCCAGCTCCAGAACCACGAGAAGTCAAGTTCTTTAGTCGACAAGGCACACAGTCTGGCATTTTGTTATAGTAGCCCGAACAGACCAGGACAGGGCCTGAAGGGAAACAGTAATGGTCTGAGTACTCTTTGGTTGCAGAGCTGGGATCCAGCCCAGGTCTTCTGACTCCCAGCCCAGCGAGGCAGACACCTTGCTGATGTCCTGGTCACCTGTCCCCTGGGCACTGCCAGCAGCTGGGTGATGAGGCCCAGTTTTCCTGTCAAGACGAAAACTATCCCAGCTTTATGGAAAGGGAACAGGAGCTGACCCTGCATGACTCGGGGTGCTGGCGGGGGGCGGGAGGGGCACCAGGAACACAGATCCTGACCCTGCTACAGTTTCATCCGTTTATTCATCCAGTGAACATGTATCTCCTATGGGCAAAGAGCCGGGCCTGGCACTGGGCGGGGTACGCAGGCAAACAGGACACAGTCCGAGTGCTGGGGCCCTATTTCCCACCTTGTCCTTGCTGATCCCTTGTCTCAGCCTTGAACGCGCTCTGAGTGCCCAGTGAAAAGAGAGCACTCAGTCAGGCCCCTGGATACCAGCCCTTGCTCCGCTCTGATGTACCCGGTGACCTCCACTCCGTCTTCACTCTAGGCCTTGATTTCTTCACAAGAAAGTTCAGCGCAGGGGACGCCTGTGTGACTCAGTCAGTTAAGCGTCTGCCTTTGGCTCAGGTCATGATCCCAGGGTTCTGGGATCCAGCCCCACATTGGGCTTCTTGCTCAGTGGGGAACCTGCTTCTCCCTCTGCCTCATGTTCCCCCTGCTTGTGCGCTCCTTCTCTCTCTTTCTCTGACAAATAAATAAATAAAATCTAAGAAAAGAAAAAGAAAAGGAAAGGGAAAAGAAAAGAAAAGAAAATTCAGTGCATCCCTAAGCGAGGTGATGGTTAAACAAGACTCCTTTCCCAGCCTGTGATTCTGAAGCTCTGGGGGGTTCTCCAAGGGCTGAAATGGCATCAGACTGCAGCTCAGTTGATTAAGACCTTTATTCCATTTCCCACTCCTTAATATGAAATGGATTGGGGCTGTCCTAGTGTGTGAGGGATGAGGAGGTCCAGGAGATCAGGTGGTTTGCTCTGGGCCGAGTACTGCCCACTGACCACAGGGCCGGTTTTGGCCTCTTGGTGTTAGTTTGCTTTTCTTCTCAGTCATCTATTGTTTAGTTTATCCATAATGAGCCACAAACGGAGATGGGAGACATATGGAACTTCATAGAGTTAACGAGGAGCACAATGATAATAATAATAATTCTGCCAATTTGCATGAACATGATGGTTACCAGATTGTATTCATTGGACCAAAATTTTTATATAGCACATCAAGATGTTTCTAGTATTCAGAAAAGTGATCGTTATCCTTAAAGTGGATTTTCATTCACAGGGAATAAACATGATTCACACCTGTAACAGAGAAGTGCCCGTAAATCACTCTGAAAGCTTCTCTCTTTTAGAAAGAAAATCTAAAACTTCCAAAGCACTAAGGATAAGAATTTCCAGCTTCAGAGTGTGAGAGCAGCTTTTGACTATTTTTATACCTTAACATTTGATTAAATTATTTTAATGGAATTGGATCCCCAGGGCTGACGTGATATAATATGACATCTACAAACGTGTTAACAGATCACGCTGCTTCTTCTCTAACCTGAACTAAATTGGACAGTATGTGCCACTTGCTGAATGAGGGGGATAGTTGAATTTTTTAAAAAATATTTTATTTATTTATTTGACAGAGAGAAAGATCACAAGTAGGCAGAGAGGCAGGCAGAGAGCCTGATGCAGGGCTCGATTCCAGGACCCTGGGATCATGACCTGAGCTGAAGGCAGACGTTTAACCAACTAAGCCACCCAGGCGCTCCGGGATAGTTGAATTTATGCACGTGATAACCACTGTTAAAGATTGCATTAAAGCTACACTTGATAAAAATTATAATTTAAACTTAAAAACGTGCAAAAATAACCAAATTTTGTCAATATTTCCTTAGGGTGATCACAGGATCAAGGATGGAAAGCATTAGCAAGAACCATCTCTGAGAGTCCCTCTGGCTCTAACACCCTGGGATTCTAGAATGGTGCAGGGTCTGAAACCATGATGAAGAGCAGGAGAGTATAATTGTCTGGCTGAGGGTAAGGGGACGCAGGGTCTCCCCTTCCCCGCAGACTGTTGGAAATAGGATGAGACACATTCAAAGTCCAGATGTCAGAACTACAATCAGAGAGCAGTTCTGTGTCGAGTGTACCCAAGAACTGTCTGTTAGAACCACCAGATGGTAGAGTAGGAAGGGACATTAGATGTCACCCGAGCTATTAGAGTTGCCCCCAAATAGAGGTATCAGAAGCCCCCAAGGATGGAGTCCTATGTCCTAGGGTATGTTTAAGCAGAGGCCCATTTAAGTGTTTAAGTTGACCCAATGGCTTAGGTGATGGCCTGCTCCATTGGCCTCCTGGTTGGAACCTGCCAGTGGGGCTCAGAAATCAGTGTGGGCACATGGACAGGACCCCCACCCCCCTCTCCCACCAGCTAGAAGTTGTCTTTGCTAAAGGTCAGTCTGTAGATGGATGAACTTGTGGCCTGGTCCTACGGCCCCCCAGGAACACTGCTGTGGCCCCATGAGGACTCTAACCAGGCTTGGGTGAGCTAGCTGGTGTGGCAGCATAATTTTAGTTACATGTTTGTGGGGGAGAGGACAGCAACTTTGGAAGAGGGGCTGAAGGCCTCTTCTGGAGGAAAGGCCCTTGGACTTGGGCTGGGGACAGACCTGTGGCCTTGCTTCAGCCAAAGCCTCCTCTGCCCCATCAGTGGACACTGTCTCTGTGCCTCTTCCTAGAAGTCTGGCTCGCTGCTTAGAGGACCACCTTAGCCGATGGGAAGCAGTGCTACAGAAAGCCCCAACCGCAGAAAATCTACGACCTACATTTGGTTTAGGTTTAGGAGTGATCTATTGGATGTCATTTATTTTTATGCAGATTAACCTTCCTCATTTGTGTTTTGCTGAGGCTGAAAGCAAATGCTTTCATATACTTGGAGTCCATATCAGAAGTGGGTAACCTAGAATGCACTCAGGCTCAGAAGTAAGCTGTCCTCAGCCTGAACATTTACTGCAGATAATTGATTGCTTTTAGTGTCCCACAATCACATTAGCTTATATTTTTATGTTAATCCTTTTCAACTTTGGTCATTTCCAGTGTGTGTGTGTGTGTGTGTGTCCCATTTACTCTGTTTAGGCTTGATTGGCTTCCTGGAGCCCCAGCAGAGACCTTTCTGCATCTCTCTCTAGCAGGGCTCAGTCGCTAGCCCCCCTTGTTCTTTTGGGGTGCATTAAATGAAGCCAGTTGAAGCTTCATACATGAAGGGTGTATAACCCTGAGCCACTCCTTTGTCCTCTGTTCCTGTCTAGGGGAGACATTTGCTGTGTACATACATGTCCCGAACACAGCTGCCCACACACAGCCCGTACCTCCTGGTGTGTCAAACCCGTGCCAGCTCCTCCATGTTTCACTGACAAGTTGAGAGAAGTCTCTGATGCTCTTGGCGTGCCCACTTGGAGAGTGAGAAGGGGGAAGGGAATTCCCCGTGGCGAGGGTGTGAATGAGTTTCTCAGCTGGGTTTCTCAGGACACGCCCTTTTTGCCTGCTACTCCCACTCCTAGGGTCTGGTGGGCACACTCCTGGATCTCTGCTGGCAGTAGGGAGCTCCCCACTCTGCCCCCCCGACCCCCATCCCCGTGATGGGAGAAGGGCTGGAGAGAGACAGGCCCAGGCTGCAGGAGAGCTGATCGGCTTCTTTTCTGCTCTTTCTTCCACAAGGCTCCAGGCAAGCTTCCTGACTCTCTCTGAAACCCAGACTTGACCATGAGCATAATCTTGCGGCAGGATTGTTCCCTGATGGCCAAGAGGCTGACCGTTCCCTCCTGCCACCCTCCAGCCTTTCTGTCTGACCTCAGAGACTCAGCAAGAGCCAGATGCCTTAATCTCTCTCTCTCTCTTGTTCATCCCATTCCTTGGGCAGGGGGCTCATCCAGGGGGCCTGTGAACAGGAGGGCTTGCATGTGGGTGTCCTTACCTTCTTCCTCTTCCCCCACACCAGGCTCCTTCATTTTTTGGCCGACACTCAGTAGGTGGCTGCCTGTCTTGGGGGCAAGAGGCCCGCTCTGCTGGTGGTTGATGGACACTGGGGCTGGTTGGGTCGCCGCCTCCCACCCTCCTGACCTGGGAAATCCTCTAAGCTGACCTAATTACTTGCAATGCCGGACGGCCTACGGATTCCCAGCAGATGTCGCCCTGTGAGGAAGGGAGGGGTCCTTGGAAAGGTGGGCATGTGCCCATCTGGGATTAACCCTCTGGTTGCTCCTTCTGAGGACAGTGTCTGCTTTCACTTTGCTGTCCTCCGGTGTTCTTCTAGGCCAGTCAGCCCTCCCCTAGGGATGTGTTCATCTCAGTGACCCAAGGAATGACAGTTCCAGTTTCGCACAGATCTGCCCGATCCAGGGCATTTCTGCTGCTGTCTCCTGGCAGGAGACCATCAGGAGACGGTGTATTTAGCCAGAAGCCTTAATCTTTACCCCTCCAGCAGCATCCCCTCCCAACCCCATCTGAGCAGGAGCCATTCAGCGCCCTGATGAGCCCTTGGTGTGAAGCTTTTCCATCGGAGCCTGGAGCCTCACAGGACCTCCCTCGGCTGCCAGCTGCTCTTCCAGAACACCCCCCCGCCACCTTCAGAGAAGCTGGAGTCCTGGAGGGTGGTGCACGGCAAAGGCACCCAGCTCGCCAAACAGTCACGCAGCACGTGCTCTCACAGTCGTGGGTTACATTCTCTCCTATTTCGACGGGGCAAGCCCGTCGGAACTTCCTTACAGCGCGGGGAGAACTCCGGCCGGGAGCCCGCATGCACTGTGCCGGGACTCAGGCTCAGTCAGTGCGTGAGGGGTGGGGCCGTCCCGTGCTCAGCCTGCCTGACTCCAGCAACGGGCTTTTCCCGCTGCCCTGGCTCAGCATTGCCCTTGACAGAGCATGCGCATGAGCCTGAGTCCCTTCCTCAGGTTGATAATCTCAACGTAGGAGTGAGATCTGCATGTGTGAAGAAGACACAAGAATGCCATTCCACGCTCAGACATGACTGAGTCTAACTGGGAACCAGTGGGTGGACGGCGATGGGATGAGGATCGAGAAAGGCCGTTATCGACTAGAGTCCTGGGGTAGGCTTTGTGGAAAAGGCAGGCTTTAAGGTGGGCCTTAAAAAAAATCAATATTTTGAGGAGTGCCTGGGTGATTCAGTTGGTTAGGTGTCTGCCTTCAGCTCAAGTCGCATACCCAGAGTCCTGGGATCGAGTCCCGCATTGGGCTCCCTGCTCAGTGGGGAGTCTGCATCTCCTCCTGCCTCTGTTCTCTGCCTAACTTGTGTTCTCTATTGCTCTCACTCTCTCAAATAAATAAATAAAATTATTAAAAGATCGATATTTTGGGGCACCTGGGTGGCTCAGTGGGTTAAAGCCTCTGCCTTTAGCTCAGGTCATGATCCCAGGGTCCTGGGATCGAGCCCACATCGGGCTGTCTGCTCAGTGGGGAGCCTGCTCCCCACCCCCCCCCGTGCCTGCCTCTCTGCCTACTTGTATCTCTGTCTGTCAATTGAATAAATAAAATCTTTTAAAAAAAAAGATCGATATTTTAACACATGGAAGAAAAGGAGAGAGGTCTTTAGGACTAAGGAAGCTTAGGGAGGAGGAAGGGGGAGGAGACGTCTAATCTCAGGGCTAGGGCCTCTGTTGAGTAGAGGGAGATGGAGTGATCCCTCGTTGTGGAGGGTTGAATTCCAGGATGAAAATCAAACCCAGTTACACTCAAGAACTGGAAGGAAAGAGGCCAAGGCTGCTCCAAAGTGCTTAGAAGAGAGACGCAGTTCCAACCTGGCCTCACTCGTGAGCTCAGCCTCGACCTCACCCTCCAGCCTTTGCTGCTTGGGGCCCTAGTGCCTCCCCAATGAGACCCAGAATCTCTGCTCATTGGAACGACTGGCCGCACAGCAGGTACTGTGGGACCACCCAGTGAGGTAGCGGAAATGGAAACCTTATAACTGGGGCTGGCCATGAACAAATTTTAGAGGGAGAAGTAGAAGGAGAATGTTTGTTTGAGACCATTTCTGTCGGGCCTTGTGTGTGTGTATGTCTTGTTAACCTTCGCAGGGACGTGATGAGGTAACTGTAATCGTTGTTCTCTGTCAGCAGTGAGGAGTCAAGGTGGGAGAGCCACCATGAGCTGTTGCAGACAGAGCTTCGCAGGGGAAGCTGGGCGTCAAGGACAGAAGGAGGGCTGTCCTGATGGGGATGACCACAGAAGTGCCAAGGGGAGTTACAGAAGGGTGTGTATGTGTGTGTGTGTAAATGTCTGTCAAACATACCAAAGATAGGCTAGAATGACCTCCCATACATCTAGTGCTTAGCCTAAAAAACTTAACTCAGGTGCAGTTTGTATGACATAAGATTCATAATTTTGGGGTGCCTGGGTGGCTCAGTGGGTTAAAGCCTCTGCCTGCGGCTCAGGTCATGATCTCAGGGTCCTGGGATCGAGTCCCACATCGGGCTCTCTGCTCCACAGGAAGCCTGCTTCCTCTTCTCTCTCTGCCTGCTTCTCTGCCTACTTGCAATCTCTGTCTGTCAAATAAATAAACAAAATCTTAAAAAAAAAAAAAAGATTCATAATTTTAAAGTGAAGAGTTCAGTGACCTTTGGTAGAGTCACAGTGTTGTGGGACCACCATCTCTGTCTAGTTTCAAAACGTGTTCATCACCCCCATATCTGTCAGACCATTGCTCCCCGTCCCCTTCCTCTGCTCCCACTGCCCCCCCCCGCCAGCAATCGCGCACGCGCCGTGTGTATGGATTTGTCTGTTTTGGCATCTTGTAGGAAGGAAATCATACACTGTGAGGCCTTTTGTGTCTGGCTCCTTTCACTTAGTTTTCACTAATCCGTGTTGTAATAGGTGTCGGGACTGCGTTCCTTTTTATGGCCGAATACTATCCTATTGTGGGGATAGACCACAGGCTGTTTCTCTCTTCACCCACTGATGGACTTTCGGGTTCTTTCTACCTTTTGGCTCTTGTGAATAGTGCTGCTGTGAAAATGTGTGTTATGTGCGCGCATGCTTATTCGAGTACCTGTTTTCAATCTTTCGGGTGCCTACCTGGGATTGGAATTGTAGGGCCCTAGGGTCATTCTGTGTTTAATCTGTGAGGAACTACCCAACTGTTCTCCCCGCAGGTGCACCTTTTTAATGTTCCCAGCAGCCACGCACGAGGATTCCCGTTTCTCCGTTTCTCTGCATCCTCCCCCAGTGCTTATCGAGTGACTTCCAGATCTCCCCTCTGTACTGGGTTCCGGATCATGGGTGCTCCCTCTTTCTCAGACTAGGCCCTGACGTCCACCCACCTTGGGCCAGGGGCCTTGGCTGCTTCTAGCCCTTCTCACCCCATGTCTCACACACGTCCTGCCTTCATTCAGCTGTGGATTCTCATAGGGTAGGGATTGGACCTTGAGGAGTGGGGCAAGTGTGCTCTGGTCCTCCCAAGCAGAGGAACTTAGAACCACAGTTTCCTGTACCCGCTGCCCCTGACTCCCCAGCTCCAGGCCTCCTGGCTGCTTTCCAGCTGAACTGGCCTGCCTCTCACGTGCCCTGCCTACCAGCCCCAGGCCCCTGAAACCCACTGTGTGTGAAGACCAGTGACCTCACAGTCCTCTGTCCCTGCTGCTGAGATGATGTATTCCGGGCTATTTGGGCACCGCACAGAATGACAGCAGGCTCTCAGAGGGCCTGCTTGGGTTGGGTATTGATTAGTTGGCTTGGGCCGTCATAACAAAGGACCACAGACTGGGTGGCTTAAACCAACAGAAATTTATTTCCTCAGAGTCCTGGAGGCTGGAAGTCCCAAGATCAAAGGATCAGCAGGGTCGGCTTCTTCTGAAGCTTCTCTCTTTGGCTTGTAGAGGGTTGTCTTATCCCCGTGTCCTCACATGGTCTTCCCTCTGGGCACATCTCTGTCCGGATCTTCCCTCCACATAAGGACGCCAGCGACATTGGATTCGGGCCAACCCTAATGACCTCACTCACCTTAATTTTAATTACCGCTTTGAAATACCCCATCTCCCAACTCAGTCATGTTCTGAGGTGCTGGGAGTTAGGACTTCAGCGGATGAGGTGGGGGTGGGGGGCCCCCGTTCCACCCAGAGCAGGGGTGGACAGAGCAGCAAGGGTCCATAATGGCGAGGGAGACAGTGAGGCCTGGAGGAGACTGGGAGCTGCGGCGGGGGAGGGGGGGGGCTTGTGATCCTTCTGGGTTTCTGTTTTGGTTTCAGAGGGACGAGCTTCCAGGCAAATACAGAACAGGTGGAGGAGGGGAGAGAAGTGGTGGCGGCCAAGAGGGCACTGGGGGCTTCGGGGAGGCGGGGAAGCAGTGTCCACGATCAATAATTTATTCCTGGATGCCCCGCAGGAGGGTGTTGTCATGGCAACGGGCAGCTGCTGGTGGTCGGGCTGACAGTTGCCTCTCAGAGCTGCCTCTCCTCCGGCTCCTCTCTCCCTCCCCTCGGTTTTTCCTGTGTGTGTCTCAGGAGCTGTTTTGTGGCCTACAGCGTGCCTGCTCTCAGGGTGGGGACTCTGGGGTCTGGACAGCTGTAGTGGCTCCTTCCAGCCCCGTGTGGCTCTGGGCAGGTGGGTGACCGAGGCCAAAAGCCTGACTCCCTCCAGAGGTCACGCCCTGGCTCCCCGACCACCAGAGCCCACCAGGCGTCTCGCCGCAGGCGCTCAGAGCACTGCTTCTCCTGGCTGCCTGTTTGACCGTCTTCTAACAGCTGTCACTCCGCCTCTGCTAGCAGGTCGAAGGCACTGTCTTCTAACCCCATCACTGCGCTCGTCCCCATGGAGATCCACCCCAGCAGGGCGGCTGGGCAGGGCCTCCCCCAGCCTCCACAACCCACCCCACCCCCGTGAGTCCTTCTTGGCTCTGCCATCTTTGGCCACAGCAGCCGACCCTTCATTCTTTCCTCCTGGCCTCGGTGGGCAGGAAGACGCCAGGAGCAGGCAGCCAACCAGCATGTCTGTCCTCCCCACCGTACCTTAAGCACCAAGGTGCCACACAGTAGGTGCTCAGTAAACACTTGTGCTTTGCTGTGGAATGAATGAAAGAGAGATGGGAGGGAGGCCCGTGAGTCAGGAGGGGTCCTTACACGTCGCAGGCTCCATCTGGGCTCTTTCTCCCAGTCTTTCCCAGAGACTGGCCCTCAGGTCCAACAGCTGCACGGAGCCTCCGAGATTGAGACCTTTGAATTTTTAAAGTTATTTTTCATACGCATTACTATTCACTGCTTCCCTAATTCACTGGCTGTCATGACTAATAAGGGATCTGGGCCTGTAATAACCATTTAGAACTTAATGTTATTAGTCTTGTAATTGCTGCTAAGAGTCTTCTCTGTTCTCTGAATTTGTAAATCCAACTGCACAAAGATGAGGAGAACATACCCTTAAGCTAGAGGCTGCCAAGGGGGCCGGGTGGTTAGGGACCAGCCTCAGCTGCCTGGCTGGGATGTGAGTTTCCTCCACAAAGCCTGGAGCAGAGAGGCCTGGGGAGCATCCCCCTGGGAGCCCTCCTGGGGAGTTGGGGAAGGAGGGGCGGGGCCCTGCGGAGGAGTGTGACCTGGGTTGCCCTCATGACAAGCCACTGCTGGTGGAGAGAAGAGCCTTACCTCCAGGGAAAGGACATTCCTTCCCTGTCCCCTCCCCAGCCCAGAGGCTCACAGCCCTGATGACCCGGAAGGGATGGCAGTGATGCCTTCATCACAGGGTCCTGGTGCTTCGGGCAGAGATGAGAGTCGACAGGAAGACCAGCTGTGTTAGAAATGGCCTCCGCTGGCTTGATCTCGGGAACTGTCCCTGCCTGTCCCCATAGGGGATCTTTGTCCGCACATGGCTCTCTTGAGTCCTCGTGGAGAAGGGTTTATCATGGGCTTGAGGGTACAGCTGTGGGGAAGGGCCAGGGCACATGGCTGATTGCCCCTGGTGTGTGAGCCAGTGGCCCTGCACCACCCCTTGGCTCTTCTCCCTGTGAAGGCCTCAACCCTGCTGCCTGACAGCGCTCGCAACCAGGGCCGGCACCCCTGCCCTCTGCGTACCGCTTTCCTGCCGGGAACGAGCATGGAAACTCTGCTTGCTGCTTTCTCCTTCTTCTTTGTGATAAAGTACACGTAACATGAAGTCTACCTTTGTCATCATTTGAAAGTGTACAATTCAGTGGCATTTAGTCCATTCACAGTGTCGTGCCCCATTGTCACTGTCTGGTTCCGGAGCACTTTCCTCACCCCAGACAGAATCCCCTGCCCTTGAAGAAGTCATTCCCCATCCTCCCTTCCCCCCAGCCCCTAGCAGCCACAAATCTCTTCCGTTGTCTCTCTGCCGACTTGCCTGTTCTGGATATTTCATATAAACGGAATCTCACAATACATGGGCTTTTCGTTGCTCCATCGTCTGTGGGTGGGTATTTGGGCTGTTTCTTGTGACTAGTGCTGTTATGAACGTTTGTTTACAAGGTTTTCTTTGAGCACCTGTCTTTAGTTGTTTTAGGTATATACCTAGGAGTGGAACTTCTGGGTCACGTGATAATTTAACGGTTATCTTGCAGAGGAACCCCAGACTTCACCCACTTCTTTGGATGTGCCAGACTCTGTCTTCTTCTTTTAAAAATTTTTTTTTTGTTTGGGGGGGAGGAGCAGAGGAGAAGGGAGAGAGTCTTTTTTTTTTTCTTTAAAGATTTTATTTAATTATTTGAGAGAAAGAGAGAGAACCCAGAGGGAGAGGAGGAGGGAGAAGCAGGCTCCCCGCTGAGCAGAGAGCCTGATGCAGGGCTCTGTCTCAGGACCCTGAGATCATGACCTGAGCTGCGAGCAGATGCTTCACTGACTGAGCCACTCAGGTGCCCTAAGGAAGAGAGTCTTAAGCAGTTTCCGTGCTGAGTATGGAGCCCAGCGTGGGGCTCAATCTCACGACCTGAAGTCAGATGCTTAACCAATTGCCCCACCCCCAGACACATACCCCTCCCCACTTTTTTTTCCCCAGACCCTGTCTTCTTTCGAGAGAGGGGGAAACTTGCTTCTTATGTCCCCTCCAGGCTATGACATTCGGCAGCCACTAGAGGAAAGTTTCTGGTTCCTAGCCCCTGGTCAAGACACAGTGACATGAATGGACACAGCAGATGGGTCTATTGGTGACATTGGGATGGTTTCTGATTGTGTTTAATGATGTTACCAGATCTTGCGCACCCACACATGGGCTGTCCCCGCTACACATTTGTTCCTGCAAAGGAGCCAGTGCACAGAACCTTGTTTCATCCTCCCTAGGAATAGTCTTCAGAGATCTTTTGTTGATAATCATTCTTTGCTTTTGACATGAAACAGTATTCCCAACTGCATCACACAGTGTCTTTTTCATTTTTGGCTCGATCTTTGAACTTAGGGGAAAAAATCAAATCTACCCCCATGGGATGGAAATTTGCCACCATGGGGACCCATCAAAAGAATATGCTATAGGCTTTGAAAGTTTTTCCAAAAGAGAAGCTACAGAAATGTTCTAAGCATGGGCGGGCGCATTGTTGGAATATGGATATAGCCTCCCAAGGGGATGGCTTTGAAAGAGGTGGCACTCATTTAAATGTATAAATTCTGGTGTGTTATTTTAAATGAGCACTCAAAAGTCTTTATGGGCATACACTAAGAAGATGATGTGAATGGTTATTGAGTTATGTACACCTCCAGAAAATCAAAGAAAGATACGCGTTTTAGGAATTTTAAGAAGATGAAGTTCAAATTATAGCCCGAGCGTTCAGTGGGATGGTTAACTCAAAATAGTGTTGCCCAGCTTCTGGAGAGGAGGTCAGTAGGGGAGCCCATAGGGTTAGAAGATGGGAACAGCATCCCCATCTTCACAAAGGTTAGAATACAGGTTATTACAGTCATCTACCTGGCTAGGAAGGGGGTGTTCTCCATCTTCAGGGACAATGAGGAGGAGGGAGGCTGGTGAGATGTCCAGGTGAACAGCTATGTGGGTGAGTTGAGTTTAAAAAATTTTTAAATAGCCTATCTCTTGCTGTAGCCTTCATGACCAGGGCTTCCCTTTGAAGGTTAAATATTGTAGCCGGCTTTGGAAATCTGGCAAGGAAGCTTTGGGCAAAGCCCCTAGGCCAATGTCCTGAGTCTCTTTGACCTACTGGGTAGTGGTGTTTTCCCTCCTTGTTCAAAAGCTGAAGTCATCAGCAAAGGAGGTGAGACTAAAGGCTGTTAGAGGGTCCCAGAGGGAAGGTGGGGGGTCTGAGCCGCTCGTCTGGCTCTTAGAGGATTTCAGAGTTAGGCTGGAGGCTGCTGACACTGTCCCCACTTTACACCCAGGCCTGGGAAGGGGATTTCAGAGTCAAGAATAGATCTTCTCACACTCTGTCACCTCAGTAACTCGTTCCAAGGTTTGAAGTATAGCCCCTCTGGGGAAACAGCGCTTCTGAAACCTGTTTCATATCTTTGTCTCATTTATTCCCACAATCATTTCTTTGGGGTCCAATATTGATGAATTTGACAGCAAAGCAGTGAAGGATGTTGTAGTGACTTCTTAAAAAACTTTATTACAGTAAATATATATATCATATCTATATATAATGAAAAGGGTTTTCTCCCTCCCTTTCCCCCTCCTTCCCCCTTCTCTTTGCTTAGCCAACACCCCCTTCTCCCACTCCCTTAAACATTCCTCCCATGTTGTAAAAAGTGATAAGATACTACAAGGAATGTTGAAAGGTCAGTCTACATGCAAATAAGGGATTGTAGTCTGACCAATGCCGATGGTCAGTCTACATGCTAATAAGGGATTGTGGTCTGGCCAATGCCAATGGTCAGTCTACATGCTAATGAAGGATTGAAATCTAGCCAATACTGTCTGTTTCCCTTTTGTTAACGACCAATGAAAGTAACTTCCCACTATGTAAATGAAGGATGCTGAGCGAACCAATCAGGGGTATTCCCGCGCACCAAGTATGCCTTTACATTCAAACCAGCCAATGAAAACTTTGTAACCGTGCTTCTGCTTCTGTACGTATGCTTTCGCTTCCCCAAACCCCATAAAAAGGCCCTGAACAAAGGGCTGGCGCGCGAGTCTTCCTAAGACTTGATCGCCCGCAGGTACCTGTGTCAACTCAATAAACCTCGTGCTGTTTGCATCTGATCAGTGGACTCGGCTTGGTTTTTGGGTCCGGGGGTCTCCTCCTGAGAAGGGGTCCATTCCGGGGTGCTTGGAGCCCCGGGGGGATCTTTCAATAGTATATATTTTATATATGTATTTTATGTTTATGTGTGTGTGTCTGTTTATAAAATTTGCCATTTGAACAATTTAAAACATACAGTTCAGTGGTATTTGGTATATTCACAATGTTATCCAACCATCAGTACGACCTATTTCCAGACTTCTCCATCATCCCAAATAGAAACCCTTTCACTGTGAAGCACAACTCTGCATTCCCTGCTCCCCAGCCCCTGGTAACCTCTAATTTACTTTCTGTCTCTGTGAATTTGACTACATTGGGTATCTCCTCTACTTAGACTCACACAGGATTTGTCCTTTGTGTCTGGCTTATTTCCCTTGGCATAGTGTTTTCGAGATTCATCAATATTGAAGCATGTATTGGAACACCATTGTTTTTGTGACGGGATAACATTCTATTGTATGGATATACCACATTTTTTTTAGCCACTCCGACTCCCCCCCAACACACTTGGGTTGTTTTTACCCTTTGGCTATTGTGAATAATGCAGTGATGAATACTGGTCTATAAACACGTGTTTGCATCCCTGTTTTCCATGATTTTGGGTATATACCGAGGAGTGGAATTACCGGCTCATATAGTAACTTTATGTTTTACTTTTTGAGGAACTGTCAAATTTGTGTGTTGGCCATTTGTTTATCTTCTTTGGAGATATGTCTACTCAAGTTCTTGGACCATTTTAAAATTTGGGTTGTTTGTCTTTTTGTTGTTGAGTTTTAGGGATTCTTTGCAGATCCTGTATATTAAATACCAGATGTATGATTTGTAGATATGTTCTTCCATTCTTCAGGTTGCCTTTCCATTGTCTTGATGATGTCCTTTGATGTACAGTTTTAAATTTTGGTGAAGTCCAGTTAACTGATTCTTTTCTCTTTTTGCTTATGCTTTTGGTGACACATGTAAGAACCTATTATCAAACCCAAGGTCATAAAGATTTACCTCAGGTTTTCTTCTAAGAGTTTTATGGTTTTAGCTGTTATAGTTAGGCTGTTGACTGATCCATTTTGAGTTAATTTTTTTATATGGTGTGAGGTAGGGTTCCACATTCAGTTCTTTTGCGTATGTAAATCCAGCAATCCCAACATTTGTTAAAGAAACTGTTCTTTCTCCCTTGCGGAGAAACAGTTCTTTCCACATTGAACACTCTTGTCAAAAATCAATTGGTTATAGATGTATGGGACTCAATTCTATTCTCCTGGTCTGTATGTCTGTCCTCAGGCTAGTACTACCCTGATTTGACTACTGTAGTTTTATAGTAAATTTTGGAATCAGGAAATGCGAGTCTGAGTTGTTGTTCTTCTTCAGGATTGTTTTGGCTATTTAGGGCCTCTTCTGATTCTTTATGTATTTGAGTATAATCATTTTTGAACATATCTTTTTATGGATCTATAACTGCTACCCAGAGATACTGCTGTGTCATACCACACCGGCATGTTCAGCTTGAGTATGCACTGATTCACAAAGCAATTGAGCCGGTTTATTCTTCTACCAGCAATCTGTGAGAGTTCCAGTTGTACCACATTTGGTCATCTCAATTCTTCTATAAATTTTTAACCTTTCTGGTAGATGGCCCCAAGTTATGAGTGCGACACTGCTGTGTTTTTCAGGGGCAACGTGAGCATCCACATCTCCTTGTTCAGATGATCTTTCTCTTGGCACCAAGTCTTGGAAAGTGCTACTTGCTCTGTGCCCCATCAGCAGCAGTCAGGGACTTGCTCCAGAGGCTGGAGATCTGTCTAGTGAGCTGCATCTTTATAGCACAAAAATCGAGCCTATGCGAGAGAACCTTAGGATTGGGAGTGTGCCTGTTAAGGTGCTAAAGGAAAATTGGTCATTGGACCTGGTTATGGTTCCTGGCTGCAGCGGTCAGGCACATGAATGTCCCCATAGATGAGGCTCTGTCCCTGAGAGCAGTTCTTAGGAAACTGCTTCACAAGAAGGAGGAAGCTAGCAGAGCTGTCCCGTTTGACCTTTGGAATTTGCTCCTAGAAGAGGCCCCTTCAGACACAGAGCCTGAGTCCAAGGAGGGTAAGTGGCTTTTCCTAGCCGTACAGCACACTAGGGCTGGAGACTCTCAGCCCTGTGTCTTGTGCTTGCCCAGGGAAGTGACTGCTCTTTCCACATTCAGCTTGCTGGTTAGCCAAACTCAAGTCATGTAGTTCAGTAGACATTTACTGCAGGACCCCGTGTACCAGATATGGAACCAGGCATCTTGGGACCTGCAAAAGTCAGGACGAAGTCGCTAACTATGTTATTTGTCATCCTGTAGGGGAAGAAATACTGCACACATCGTTGCAGTGACAGGAGGACAAGGTGTGTGCTTTGTGAGGGATGTACATAATGTGCTTTGGAAGCCAGAGGCCAGGATGTTCATGTCCAGCCGAAGGGCGGAATTGGCTTCCTAGAGGAGGTGGCACTGGCCCTGAGCCTTAGAGGATGAGTAGGATTCTGTTGAGGAGAAATGGAATTAGGGAACTCCAGGAAAAGAAACCTAAAAAGCAGAGGTGGGGGTGGGCTATTCCAGGCCTTTGGAGAAAAGCAAGTGTAGTCAGATTACTGGATGTTGATGAGTTTCCTAGATGTCCGCAAGGGGGTGGGAGGGGGAGGTGGGTTTTCTTCCGCAGGACCAGGGAGCTCCTGCAGGGTTTGTAGGTGGACGAGTCATTTAGTGTTGTTCCTTACTGGAGAGAGTTCTGGTAATGCAGGGAGACCGTGGGAATGCCCTGACCTCTCCTGCTTCTGCCCTGCACACATAGACCCGCACATAAGGAGAAGCACAGACACAGTACACACATCAAGGTAGATATACATACATACAGAAACCAGGGCTAACACACGCACTGAGACCAAGAGACCCACACATCAAAACACATAGCCATAGGTAAGAACTTACTGAGAAGACACTCCCTCCACCGACACACACACACTCCCACAGGCACAGACGGAATGATGCCATCCCGTAAATGGAGGGAGACATTCAGTCAACGTCACGTACATGGGCTGCAACACCAGTAGCTTCACTAAGACAGGTAACCCGCACGTACTGAACCACACTAATGACATAAGTCATGCCTACGAGATAGAAACTATGGGGCCTCAGTGCTGGACGGGCCCTGATGTGCTCTCCCACTCAGTGCCGGGATGTCTACAGCTCCTCTGACACGGGCCACATGCGGTTCTGTTTCAATCCTTTGGATAAAATGCTGCAAGTTTCCGGTTATAATAGAATTCACTTTCCATCTCGGAAGGTGAGGGTTATGCACACAGAGTGGAAACTAGACCCTTCGCCAGGACAGTCAACAGCCAGTTAAGAACTGCTGTCTGAGGGCCTCGGCCCACCCAGCGCCATGCTGTCCCCTTGATTCCTGGATGCAGTCCCTTGACCGCACTCTGGCAAGGTCAACCATCCCCCAGATCACTGTATTGCTGATCTCTTGGGTATGGCAGAGCGGGTGGGCGGAGCTTGGCACACCAGTCCTCCCAGGGGAGGGCAGTGGGTGGCAGGGGGTGAGCCTGCAGGGGGTGGGGGAGGGGAGTCCCGCCTAGGACCTGGGATGAGATGGAGCTCTCCCACAGGCACGCCAGCTGTTTGCACAGCCACAGCCGTCCTGTGCTGGTGGGCCGTCCTCTGCAAATGTGACCCACATTCAAGCTGACCAGCCCCCAGCTGCTCTCCCTGCTCCCTACTGTGTTCCTCCCCTCTAGCTCCCAACCCTTCCCCACTCCCCATCCTGCACTGGGGCTGTCTCCCTCACTTGAGACGGGGACTGTGACATAGCTGGCTCCGAGGGATTGGCCCCTATGGCTGCCTCCACAGAAGCCTCCAGAAGCCAGGAGAACTTCAGAGCAGTGGGGCAGCCCTGTCCTCTGGGTCGACCCTCCCATCTAAATGCTTGCCTGTTTTTCTCAGAATCTAACCTCTTTTTATTCCTGTTCAAGATGGAATAAATCTGGTCTCTCCCTTAGCCCCTCTCTTATCCTGCTGGTATGGAAAACGGACTCCCTCTGCCTCCACCCTGGGGTTCTGGCTCTGAACCAAAGCGCTGACACCTTCCGCTCTGCTTGGTCCTTTCTCAGCTATCCTTCCCATGTTCTTACAAAGTCCACTAACCTGTGTTCATTATAGACAAGAGAAATGGCTCAACAGTAGCCCCTGGGAGAAGGCCAGGTGGGGGGCACTGTGTGGGGCAGGAGGGAGCCAGGGCCAGGGGGCTGCGTTGTGGACTTGAAGCTCAGTAAGAAGCTGCAAGGTGATATACGCGGAGCTTCCCCAGAGGAAGGGCGGCATCTGGAACCAGGGCTGGCCTGTGTTCCGTGCTGGGGATTATACCAGACTGTCACACATGCTTTTCTTATTCATGGAAGTAGCTTATGTTCTTTGCAGAAAATTTAGGAAAAATATATAACTAAAAGGGAAAAAATGCAGATCGCCCATCATTTCACCACCCAAAGAGAACCATTCTTACTCTGTTTTTGTAATCTGCTCTTTTCACTGAATCATCTTTCATATCATTAAAATATTGTTCTATCTTATTTTGTTTTAATAACTATATAGTATTTCATCACTTATGATAGTAATAAGAATCCAATTTTTTTTCAGAATTTACCGTATGTGTCAGACATTATCATTCATTGAATTTTGTAATTTGAGACTGATACTATCATTACCCCAATTATACAAATAAAGAGAATGAGGCACAGAGAGGCTAAATAACTTGCCCAAAGTAACATAGCCAGTAAATGGCAGAACCACATTTTGAACCCAGGTCGTCTGGCTCCAAAACCCTTATTTTCACATACTGCTTCCCGTCATGGACATGGCATGGCTCATCATTTCCCCTAGTGATGTCTCTTTAGATTTTTTCTAACTTTTTGCTATTACAAGCAATATTCTGATGATTTGTGTGACTTACATATTCTCATTATCCTTAATTATTTACCCAGAGCTACTCTCAGAAGTAGATTTTATGAAACAAGGCATAAACATTTTTTAAAAAGATTTAATTTATTTATTTTGAGAGAGAGGGAGAAAGCACAAGCTGGGGGAGGGGCAGAGGAAGAGAGAGAATCGCAGATTCCACGTTGAGCCTGGAGCCCCACACGGGGCTCAGTTCCACGACCCTGAGATCATGACCTGAATCAAAATCAAGAGTCGGTTGCTCAATGGACTGAGCCACGAGGCAACCCAGAGCATAAACATTTTTAAGACTTTTAGATCCATTTTCAGATTTCCCTCCAAAAGAACATTAGCAAGGTCCACTCTTTACCAGCAAAAAAGGAGGGTTGGGCCTTACACTCTAAGAGAAAGCCTGACCCTCAGAAGTTTGGCCATCATAGGGGGAACAGGATGGTGCTGGGAATGGAAGGCTTTGCACAGGGGGGCAGCTGAAGGGACTAGAGATACGTAGTCTTGGGAAGACGTGGATGCTGGACAGAAGGCGAGGGTACACTCGTGGTGACGGTCAAATGTGCGACGGGCTGTAGAGCAGAAAAGAGTTTTGTCTTGAGGTCCTAGAGCAGAAGTGGACCAATGGGCTGAAGTTGACATTGGGAGAGCCCTCGTCCTTTGTGGGGCTTTGGTTGGGTGGGGTGGGTGTCGAATAATTTTTATACGACCTGCTTGGGTTCGAGTAGGGTGTGCGTAGGTGGGGGCGATACTACGCACAGAAGATTACATCTTCTAGTCTTAACCGGGGGGTCTGCTCCTCCTTCCACCCCTGCCTTGGGGAGCCTGGCCCAGCCTGGTACTTCTGTCTGTCTATCCCTTCGGAGCCTGAGCAGCACAGCCTGGCTTGTGTCATGGGCCACATAACTCCTCCATTATGCATGAAGGGGACCCGGCAGTGAGCGAATGAGCAAGCCTGGGCAGGGGGCGGGGGGCTGAGTGGTTATTAATAAACAAGAGTATTGTGTGGGATTCCATTCACAGCACTTTCAGAGGAGGTGGTGGGCTTGAGATAATAAAGCCCTGTTTATGCCCCCGAGGGCTGGGGAGGTGGCAAGTGGGAGGTGGCAAGGAGCAGGGAAGCCAGGAATTATTTTGATTCCCCCCGGGGCAGGGCTGCTGTGTCTGCTCTGAGCCCAGCATCCAGGGGGAAGGTCTAGCTGGGGCTGTGCTCAGGCCTCCGTCTGCCCATTGGAATGGCCCGGGTCCTGAGAGATGCCTAGATTTCTGCCTCCACCTGTCCCATGGAGGGAGACTGAGGACACACTGGGGGAACTGGAGCACGACACGTTCAGGAGAGAGGTAGACTGGTCACCTCTGCCCTCTTTCCGGCCTCCTGTCCCCACTCCATTCCTCCTTCCGGGTGAGTCCTTCCACGTTGGCCCTCGGGGACTCCAAAGTGGCCTGTGTTGCGATGGTGCCTTGTTTCCTGAGGGTGTTGGCGTTGCGTTTGTGGGCAAGGGCTGCGAGAAGCTTCCAAGCCAGGGAGCTGACACTTTGGTGTGAGGATGTGGAACACGAAGGAAGCAGGCCAGAAGGGAGAGAAGCACTGAGAAGGGATTAGCTTCAATTTCAGAGGAGGAGTGGCAAGGGATGAGGCTCCTGTGCCTTGGCAAGGCTGTGCAGGGGAGCTTTGGTCTGAAGGTATCTGGGAAAGTGAGAGGCCGAGGAGCATTTGGCAGAGCAGGATCTCAGGCTGTGCAGCTGATTGCAAAGCCCGCATTGACTCTGTGACTTGTCCCTCTGGTTAGCCCTCCTGAGCCCCTCCCTTTCTGTCCCTCAGCCCTTGGCTGTGGGCCCCACCATCCCCAAACAGCCCTCTCCTTCCAGCAGAGCCTGTCCGGCTCAATCTTGGCATCTCTGGATCTCAGGCCAGGGATGCAAAAGCTGCTAGTTGGGAAGAAGTGAGAGCGGGCCATTTTGCCCTCTGCTGGCTTCTAGGGATGCAGAGCAGGTTTTGATTCAGGGAGTCTGGATTCCCTCCCACTTAGAGTTGAACCAGAACAAGAGGGATGCCAGGACCCAGGCAGGCCTGGGTCACCGGGGCTCTGTTAGAAATTAAGGGTGCTCCCTTTGGCTTTTGCAAGTGGCTCTGGCCTGGAACTCCCCTGATCTGGGACATGTTTCCATCTCAAGCCAGCTCTGAGGAGCTGTTTATGCTGTTTTGGCTTTGAGCTGGAAGGGAGAAAGAGGCTGGTAGCAGGGACTGTCTCTCCTGCCCTCCTTGTGCCTCCCTGTGGCAGTCCTTGGACCAGTGACTTGAACTTTTTGTTTGGATTGAGGATTCAGTGACCCTACTTAACCCAGGAAGGTTCGAGTCTGTATTCCAGCCAGAATGGGCTGATTCTAGGTTACTGAAGGCTCAAACCAGAAGGGGCAATCTCCCCAAATTTCCCTAGGGCAGTGTCAGGGTCCTGGAGCTGTGCAGGCCACTCCCTTCCCCCAAGTGCACAGAACAAACAGTGCAGGTTCCTTGAGCACATGCACCCCTGGGTGGCCCATCCCGGTCCTGGTTGCAGGGCAGTGGGGAGAGGAGGTGGCCCTGCCGAGAACTGTAGGTCCTCCTTGGGCTCTCCACTCCTGCAGATGCTGTGGGCACTCGCTTCCCTTCCCCTCCCACAGTCTGAAGAGGTGGTGACTATTTCTAGTAGCATCTGCCTGCTCCTAGGAGCACTGTTCCTGGGATTTATGGGCCAGGCAGGATGCTCTACTAGTACAGGGCACCAGAGCTGGCATACCAGCTGGAGGGCAGGAGTGGGTGTGTGTGTGTGTGTGTGTTCGACCCCACTGCGGTCCACCCACCTGGGAACCTGGCCTGCAGGAATGAACCAGCATCTTCTACCAAGATTCTCAGGGGTTCTTACTGACTGTTACGTGGCTGTCCGTTGCTATGGGATGTTCCAGGAAGGTCCAGAAACAGAGACAAGGGTCTTCCTCAAAGAGGCAGACAGGCTGAGTTATGCCGTGGGCACGCGCCTCTCAAGAAGACAAGCCCGGTGTGTACCAGGAGGGATAGGCAAGTGGGCCTCTCCCAGGGATGGGAAAGCCATCACAGCTGTCACAGGCGACAGCTCACTGAGAGCTTATCCCGGGATTGGCTCTCTTCTGAGCACTTGATGTCTGTTGTCTCCTGTAACCCGGGCTACTGTCCTTTTAGAATTGACGAAACCGAGACCGGGAGAAGTTAAGCATGTTGCCCGGTGTCACATTGACCATGACCAAGCCAGTCATCCTCCCCAGCCCGAGGCCCCGTTCTCCTGAGCTCTTGTGCTGGGCTGCCGCCCTGTAGAAGGCAACAGATGCTTTGTTTTGGAGGTGACAAGAAGGGCTGAAGTCAGATGCAGAGGAGGACTTCCTGGCACTGAGAAGGGCCATGTGGAATCTTCCTTGGAGATCTTTGAGAAGCGTCTGGCGCTCCAGGAGGGGCCTTCCTGCAGGCTGGGCTCTGGATTGAGGACCGCTGGAGGGATCTTCTGTCAGCAGCCTCCCTGTGAGACGGGCTGGACCGTGCCTCGGTGGCCCAGAGCATAACCAACTGGAAGCCTCTGGGCGTACCACACACCCAGCTGCGATTTGGGGTCTGGAAAAAAGGCTGGGGTGGGGGACGGTTCTGAGAATTCTCCAGTAGGGAGAGGAAGCCACGAGAGGGAAGCCCCCCCCCCGCCCGCCCCGGGAGCTCTGGAGCAGCACGCGGGGTTAATAGGCTTTTCATTTTGGCCTTCCCGTTAGATGTGCCTCGTTTACCCAGAAAGAAATCTCTGGCTTTGCTGGAACTCTGTTCCCGGAACCACCCTCTTCCAGAGGAGGCACGCGTCTGAGTTCGGCATGCTTAGGGACCACCGCTGGGGGCTCTCCAAGCGGAGCTGGGACCAGGGAGCCATCTGGGCAGCTGCGGGGCTACTCACACCATTTCTTGTCCTCTGTCGTCCGGATCTGTACCAGGGGACAGCCGCAGAGAGAGGAATACGCAGGGCGGGGGGCGTTGTCTCCCTCCTTGATCTGCTGCAGGGAGGAGGCGTGTGGGGGGCCATCAGTCTCGCGGCCTCCAGCGTCAGGCTGCCTGGCTTCCTGTCCCAAGTTCCACCCCGAGCTGCTCCACCTCCCTGGTTCCTCAGCTGTCAAGTGTGACATTAATAGTCTCTCGGACTTTGTGAAGATAAATGAACAAATCTGTGACTTCATTTAGCACAGGAGGAAGGAGGAAGACCCCTCTGTCCCGGGCCACGCGGCTACTTGGGTTCCCCCACACCGCCCTGCTTGGTCTTATACTGGGGCCCAGGCCTGCATCGGGCAGGTGGCCTCAGCAAGTGCTAGTAGCTTGGTCCTCTGCTCCTGGCCTTGGCTCAGGTTAAGTAACACAGCTGTGTCCTTTGGCAGCTCCCTTCGGCCACAGGAGCCGGTATGAGGCCAGATGCTCAAGGTCCAGGATTTCGGCTCCCCTGGGCTGCATTCAGCCCCATTTATTTTGAGGTCTACAGAAGTAAGAGTTTGCTTCTGGTTTATTCCACATGTTTGACTTGGCAGGTCTTCCTCACAGCTCAGCCATTACCCAGTGTACAGGGTCCTGGGATCGAGTCAGGGCTTTCTTCCGCCCCCACCCCACGCCCTGTAACAGGCTTCCCAGGTCCAGCCACTACACTGCCGGCCCAGCCTCCTGCACCCACCTCCTCCTCCCCACCGTTCTGGCTTCCTGTCCTGTGTGCCTCTGCCCCAGGTCCCTCCCTCTCTCTGCCAGCAGGCTTCTCCTTCTCGCACCTCTGCCTTGTCCCTGGGCTGAACATCGTCCAGTTTCTACTTCTCTGGGATCCAAGGACACTTCGCATGCCCACAGCAAACATCTGTTGACATTTAGAAGTACTGCGGGACCCACGTTTTCATTTCCGAGTGAATGCTGCATATTCTCTTTCTGCTACATGAAGCTTCAAGCTGGGCCCTGTGATAGAGTCTGCCCCACAGAGATGATCATTTTTGAAAAGGAGAGGTAGTTTTCCCCTTTGCTCCGACTAAGCAGAGTCAGAATGAGGAGGTTGAGTGGGGGAAGGTGACATAATGCTTTCTGGCTGTCCCCAGTCACAACCCAGCCTTTTGATACATCTCCTCACTCAGTCTCTTCAATAACCTGAGTCAGATACCACAATCCCCATTCTATCAGTAGAAGGGGAAACAGAGAGGTTAAGCGACTTGCCTAAGGTCACACAGTGATTGAGTGGGGGAGTCAGGATTTGAGTGTGGGTCTGTTTTTCCTAGAATCATGTATCCTCTAGAGGAAGGTAGATATTAATGCAGACACATCTGGAGCTGGATTTCTGACCCTGAACAAACCCAAGTGTCCTATTCATTTCCCTTCTTCCTAACCCCCCCTTCCCTGGCTGTGGATCTCTGAAGGGAAGAGGGGAGACCCCTGCCTTGAACCGCTGTCTGTCAGCCTCCCTGGTGGATGCGGTCACACTGCTAAAGCCATCAGTTTCCCACAGATCACACATGCCAGAGAATAGACTCTATTTTGCTGGAAGAAGGGGAATAAAAATCAGAATGAGGAATCTGGAGGGGCCTGAATAATACAGTATGAGAAAGTTAAAGTGCTTCTTGTGGGGGCACCTGGGTGGCTCAGTCAGTTAAGTGGACGGCTCTTTCACATGCTTTCTCTTTCTCTCAATTTCCCTAAAATAAATAAGTAAAAATCTTAAAAGAAAAAAAAAAGTTGCTTTAAAGGGGCACCTGGGTGTCTCAGTTGGTGAAGTGTCTGACTTCAGCTCAGGTCATGATCCTGGGGTCCTGGGATCGAGCCCCACATCGGGCTCCCTGCTCAGCGGGGAACCTGCTTCTCCCTCTCCCTCTGCTGCTCCCCCAGCTTGTGCTCTCTCTCCCTCTCTGTCAAGTAAGTAAGTAAGTAAATAAATAAATCTTTAAAAAATAAAGTGCTTCTCCTCCCTAAAAAACAGTCTGTGAGGGAATATTCTGCAAAATGTTTGCAGACAGACCGGAGGCCCGAGAGCCAGAAACCTCTACAATCCGCAGGAATAGCTGCTCCCCAGGCTCCGGGCTGTTCTCAGGGCTTTCTCTCTCCCTGTGCCCCTCAGCTCCCCTGCTGGGGGCTTTTTGTAGGGGAGGACATTGTAAGTGACACGGTAATGGGCCTAAGCACACACCAAGAGCCAATGGTAGGTCCCAGCTGTCCTGTTCCCCCCTCCACAAATCCCCAACCAAGACAGGATGTGATTAACTAGTTCTGAGGAGCATTTGGAACTCAAATTCCAGCAGCTTGAGGAGAGGTCTGATGGCGTGAGTCTTTGTTTGCTTGACTCTGAAATTCTGGGGTTGGGGGAGAGGTGGAGGGGGGAAGGGCTCTGCAGGCCCTTCAGACTCTGTGGAGAATCTCCTGGTAAATACAGTCATTTGGAATGGGTTGTCTTCCGTCCTAAGCCTTTAAGATCTGCCTTCTAAATTACTCCCAAATGTGCCAGTCTCTCAGCCGAGCTCTTAGTGTTTTTATTTTTTTTCACTTTTAGAATCAACTGTATTGAGGTATGATTTACATTCAATAAAATGTATTCATTTTAAGGGCACAGTCAGATGAGATCTGACATATGCATATACCCATGTGACCACCATTCCAATCAAGTTATAGACTATTTCATCACCCCTGAAAATGCCCACATCCCTCCTGCAGGCAGTCTCCCCACTGCCCCTGGCCCCAGGCAACACGCCGGCAGCTTTTGGTCACTGTACCTTGATTTGCTTGTTCTAGATATCCACGTGTGCAGCATTCTTACATGGTGGCAGCGATCCTAGGTGCCAACTTGGTAGAAAGGACAAAGTGCTAAGAAATTGTTGATATTTGCATCATCTTTCCAGGATCCTGTTGACCCATCTCTGTAAGTGGACAGATTTGAAGGATATTTTAGGCATACTTCCATCTCTTGGGAAAAAGGGATACAAACTAAAGCCAGGATGCTATCATTATGATATCTTTTCCTTTTGTTTTATCATCATCATCCTTATTATTTCATTGTGGTAAAATATACTGTTGGGGAGGAAGAAATTTTTCTGTGTCCTTCAAGATTCTTCTAGCTAGATTGAGAATTGAGTTGACATGAAACAGTGAAAGTAGAAAATCAAGTTTAATTTCATACATACAGGGAATCTACACAGACGTGACAATTAAAAGATAGTCAGGCAAAAGGAGGTATATAGGGAAGGGGTAGGGTCTGGTACTTCAAAGGAAAGGAATGCAATTCACAGAAACATGAAAAAGCATCAACATTTGGTAAAAAAAAATTTGCTGGGCCAATCAGAAACAATGGGACATAGAGGACTTTGATCAGTTGGGCTTTGCTAGGTTCCGCCTTGTCTCCCCTACCTAGTTTATATCATAATGTAGTTAGCTGTGGTGATAGCTCCCTTCCTGGAGCTGGTCCTCTATCTAAATTCTTTTAGGCAGTTGTATATGTATAGGGAGCAGAGGTCCAGGTTTCTTCCTGAGTCTTTTGGATCTTGATTGTTTTCAGTTTAATAATCTTTTTATAATCTGCATGTCCGTGTGCCCCATCTTGGGGCAGCCTGTCCTTGGCTCCTGCAATACACAACATAAAATTGACCATTTTAACCATTTTCAATTATTTTGCTAAGTGGTATTAGACACATTTACATTATGGTGCAACCATTTCCACCACCCATCTCCAGGACTTTCCATCTTTCCAAACTGAAATTCCATACCCTTTGACCATTAACTCTCCATTCCCCACTCTGCCTGGCACCTGGCAACTGTCCTTCTACTTTCTGTCTCTATGAATTCCACTACTCTAGGTATCTCCTATAAGCAGAATCATTCGGTATTTGCATGTCTGACTTCTTTCACTTAGCATAATGTTTTCCAGATTCATCCATATTGTAGCAAGTATCAGAATTCCATTCCTTTTTAAAGCTGGATTAACATTCATTGTATAGGTATACCACATTTTGTTTATCCATTCATCTGCCAATGGACATCCGACTTGTTTCTGCCTTTTCGCTGTTGTGAATAATGCTGCTATTATGAACATTTGTATACAAATACCTATTTGAGCCATTATGGTATTTAAATGCTCAGCAGCCCCTCCTAGTTGCTCCTCCTGCTTACATTACTGCTGCCTGAGGCCCAGGGTGGTATGCCTTCCTGCTCCTTTAGCCCAGCACCCCGTCTCCTCTTGAGTCCTACCTGTGGCAAATGGTGTGCTTGCAAATACTTCAGTCTTTGATGAGTATGAGGGACCTAGGGTTTTGAGTTCCTTTCCTAGCAGCTTTCTTCTCTGTGTGTTTCATCTACTCTTGGCCATCAGCTGTCTTTTGGGAGTTTGATTCAATGAAGCTTCTTAATACCAAAAGACAACAGAATATCTTTGCTTCACCAAGGAAAGAAAAGAAACTAAATTTTATCAAGTATCTGTTATGTGCTCTCAGGTAACTGTTCAAGGTACAGTAAAAGTGCCACTTGCTTTATATCCTTTTAAGGGGCTGTCCTGTGAGATAGGGACCCAACCTGAGTGTGGAGGGTAAGAAGCCGAGGAGAGGCTGAGAGAGGTTAAGTCACTTGCCCAAACTCACGAAGGCCAACACTCCATACACTACCTGAATACCTCCCTGGCCTCAAATGCAGATGAGCCAGAGAGATTTCCTGAATCTTCTCTTTCACAATGGAAATCCAAGCCTGGAGTTCCCCTTATGATTTGAAAAGAATAATCCTTTGGGCTTCCTTGCCCTACTTTTGGTAAGATATGGAATTATTAATTAAGGTTTTGTTTTGTTTTTCCAAATATACCCATGAATGTTTTTCCAAATATACCATGAATCCCCACGTACCCAGCGCCCAGCTTCAATAATTTTGAACACGTGACCCGTCTTGTTTCATCAACCAGGTTCTTCTTTTTGATCCATGGTGTCCTCCCCAGTGGTACCACAGCAGTTGGTGTTTTCTGGAAGAGAGAAGGGGAATCGGCAGATCTGGGAATCTCAGAGCTAAATCTCTTCCCAGCTGGAAGAGGGTTAATTGCCACCAGTTGGAATCCCCTCTGATGGTTCATTATTCAGCTGGCTACTGAACACCATCCAGGAGGCAGGGGAGGAAGGAGGGCAGATCTTTTGAGAGGCCTGGCAGGACCTGGCAGGGTGGTATGCTGGGAGGCTTCCCTTTCTTAGAGCATTTTCCTCCTACTGTTTGATTTTATTGGAATTCTTCTGAGTGGCAAGAGAGAAGGTTATGTGAGGATAACTGCCCCTTTAGGAGAACAACGCCAAGCCAAAACAGTCTTGAGGTGGAACAGACACTGGTGGAAAACAATCTCTATAACCCTATAGCCTCTTCCGCTTGATTTATTTAACAAACTTTTCCACTTTTTTTTTCACTTTCACTTTTATTTTTTTATGAATACCTCAGCGCGCCCAGCACAGAACTAAGGCGGCAGTTCCAGCTCTGACCCACTGGTGTCTGTTCTCCAGAAGTTCATGGTCTGCAAAAATACTCACTAATAACAACTCACACTTGTGTGTGCCGGTGCGTCCTGTGGGCATCATCTCCTTTACTGCCCGTCCCCAAACAGTCTGTAAGAATGACGTCCGTAGTGCAGACGAGGGGACTGGGGCTTCATGCTGAGCTGTGTGTGCAGAATGTGCGTAGGACGGGGAGGACTGGGGGTCAGGAGAGGGCTGAGGGGAGCGGGACCGTCTCTCAGGCTGCAGGAATGTGCGTCTATTAAAAACCCCGCCAGATGTGTATTCTCAGAGGATTGAGGGCAGCCAAATGGCACATTTTTTTTCCTCTGGACTTTATCGAGGACCAAGGGATTGATTTTTATTTAAAAGACAGGGCCATTCTTCGGTGGGAACGGTTTGGGGGGGGTGGAGTCAGGACTGGAACTTGAGGAAGAGTTCTTTCCTGGGGCTGTAGGAAGGGATAGACAGTTTGTTTGGGTTCTATTTAAAAGAAGACTTGATGTCTTTCAAACTGGTGGGACTGAAAGAGGTCGTTTTAAGGATAAAGAAGGAGCAGTTTCTGATCTGGGCTGACTCTGTCCAGTGATCAAAGTGGTTTGGGGTTCTTGTGGCGGGTGGGTACCCCGGCTAGCAGGAGCTCCTGGAGTTTAGGGAGGCACTGGTGCCCAGTTTCTGCATGGAAGCCTGCTTTGGGAGTTTGAACAGATTTTCTACGACTGGCTCAGCTAATGTGTCTAGCGGGGGGCAGTAAATAATTTATTTTTCTTATTATTTTTTTTAAAGATTTTTTTATTTATTTGACAGAGAGAAATCACAAGGAGGCAGAGAGGCAGAGAGAGAGAGAGGGGAGGAAGCAGGCTCCCTGCGGAGCAGAGAGCCCAATGTGGGGCTCGATCCCAGGACCCTGGGATCATGACCCGAGCCGAAGGCAGAGGTCTTAACCCACTGAGCCACCCAGGCTCCCCTATTTTTATTATTTTTTAAAGATTTTATTTATTTATTTGACAGACAGAGATCACAAGTAGGCAGAGAGGCAGGCAGAGAGAGAGGGGGAAGCAGGCTTCCTGCCGAGTAGAAAGCCCGATGTGGGGCTCGATCCCAGGACCCTGAGATCATGACCTGAGCCAAAGGCAGTGGCTTAACCCACTGAGCCACCCAGGTGTCCCTAAATGATTATTTTAAAAGACAACCTATGAACCTCTTTCCAGTCTCCGCAGGCAGCCCCCCTTCCCTGGCCGTGGGTCAGCCACATCCTGCAGGGCTAAGGTAAACTTAGAAGGCTCTCCCTGCCCGCCCAAAAAGGGATATGAGACATTGAAATGAGAGTCCCAAAGTCCGGGTTCTCCTTTAAGAAGAGAGAAAAGGAAAGTGTTTATTATTACCATTCTGATTTTTTATTTTAATTTTCAATTTATTTTAAAAAATAAAGAGGTTTTTCTACCACGAGAGAAGGTGCAAGATGCCATCTGGACCAGAAGCAGGAAGAAGGAACATCTCAGGCTCCTTCCAACTGTGTCATTTTGGTCTTCTTCTTCCCTCACTGTCCCCACCCTGGGCACCCAGGTAATTTAATAGCAAGAGGGCATGCGGGATCAGCTTCCTGTAGAACCCCTAAGAAAAGACTGTCTCCCAATCAGTGCATCGTCTCCATCTGGACCTTGCTGACAGAAAACAATGAAAGTGAATGAGGACACTTCTTTCAGGAATGGAGGGCGTCCCGAACTGACGAGACACATGCATGTGGCCTTTCAGAGCAAGCCAGAGCGTGGCAGCACGCCTGCCCTCCTGGGAATGCAACTCACAGATGACGGTTGCTATGGATACGGGCAACTGGGGCTCCCCTGGGGCAGCAGGGAGTTGAAGCCACAAGAGGCTGTTTATTGCAGTGATGTAAGCTAGGGCACACCACCTGTGCAGTTGCTGGGTTTTAGGTGACATGTGGGGGACCTGTCCATTGGTGCTGGGTGTGCAGCTTTCTCTTCTTTTCTCCTTATTTTGGAGGCTGGCAGAGCTAATGCTCACAGCTCCCCAGACCCTGGGGCGTACTCCTACATGGGAGGCACTACCTGGTGAAGCTTTACTGTGAGTGGGGCTCTGACCTGGAGGCTGCAGGAAAGGTATGAAAAGCTAGAGGGAACATAGTTTTTGCCATCCGGGCATGCCTGGTATGAGGGGAGACACAGCCCCTGCCATCCATGAGTTCCCAGCCCAGTGGGGGGACAGCCAGAATAACACCAATGACCCAGGGTAATGGACAGAGACAGGGTAGAAAAAGCCCATCACTTCACACTTCCCATGAAGTCAGACACATCCGGGGTGTACCAGGAGCTGTACTGGGCCCTTCCTGCCCCTCTGGACTCAGTATCGTCACTTTTCCCCCAAGCTCCATCCGTTTCTGCCATGCCGTGCCCTGGGCTCTTCCTGAAACTCCAGCGGCCGGTGCACTGGGGTCCTGCCTCGCTATTCCCTCAGCTGGGGGCCGTTTTCTCCAACACCTCCCAGCTCCCTCACCGTTTCACTGTATTCATTCAGACCTCTGCTTTGGTATAGTTTCCTGAGCACCCTGTGGCAAGCAGCCCTTCCCGGCTTCCCAAACCCTTCCCTTAGCCTCTCCGCTTGCTTGCCTTTTCTAGACAGCACCAGCACTATTGACTAGTTCACTGTCAGATCGTCTGCCTTCCCTGCTGGACAGCCAGCTCCTCCAGTGCTGGGACAATGCCTTGTTTACCACCGAGTCCCACTGCTACGGTATCACCTGGCATCTGGGAGGTACTCGATAAATATTGGATGAATGAGGGACAAACTGTGTAGCCTTGGTTCGCTTTGCATTCTCCGAGAATGTCGACACATGCTTTTATATTCGTCCACCAATGGTAAAGATAAAACTTCTCACTTGCAATTCTAATTGGTGATTTAAAGACATTTTTCCTAAAATTAGATTTTGGTTTCCTAAGACAGGATCTCTCACACGGGGGTATACAGACCCCAGGAGTTCTTGGATACAATCATGGGAGTTTGGGTATTTGTGTTACCTTTGGAAGATGCCTGTGTATTAGTCAAGTTCGGAGGACCCATGTGTAGTTGCTAGAAATCATGAACATAAAGTTGTGAGGTAGGGTGCTTTGGAGGTGGCCTCCAGAGAACTTTCTGGAAAGCAGATCTTGAGAAGCAAGTTGATAGAAAGGGGCAGGTCTTGATACAAGACAGAAAGGCATTGGGTGACTTGTTTCTGATGTCTGCTTTGTGATGGTAAGGGGCCATATGGAGCAAGCCCCCATGGGTCATGGTGTCCCAGCAGATCTATTTGGCTGAAGCAGAGTTTGAACTTGGGTAGAGCAAGGTGAAGCAGTTAAGTTGAGAACGCTTCCTGCCCTGGGAGCCTGGATTAGAGTGACAGCCGTGCAGGGCTAGGACTGCTCGGGAGCAGTGACCCATAAACTCTCCTCTCTTGTCCCCTCCCCATCACTTACATCTCCCTGCAGTCTTGTTGGCATGAGGGCCCCTCCAGCGAGCCCCGGCCCCTCCCCGCCATGGCTGGTGCAGCTGGGGCGTAGGGTGTGTGCAAGAGTCAGCTGGCAGGTGGAAGCCGACCCCGCCTGCGGACGATGGCCCCTGGCTCACCAGCTTGCAGTCCTTTGTTTAACCGGGACTCAACCAGGCCAGAGGTCAGCATTTTCCTTGGAAGACTGTCAGAGCCTGTCTGCAGTTGAGGGGGAGCAGGGTCAAGTTCCCAGGGAGTGGACCAGGATCAGGCTCTATCTCCAGAATCAGCTGTCCACTGTCTGTAGCCCGGCCGGAGCCAGCACCATGTGACTGGCAAGGTGGCCTCTTCTTCCTGGTCACTGCCTGATCACAGCATTGCCAACGAGAGCTGCCAGGAGGTCCCTTACAAACCTGGCAGTGACTTCCTGGTTAGAGGGACAAGTGGCCAGAGTTACTGCAGAGTTGGGACCCAGACCAGCTCAGTGCTCTTTCTGCCACCTCCTGTTTGGCACAGGGGCCCAGGTGCTCAGTGAGATAGGGCCCTGCCCCTGGCTTCACTCCGAAGTAATGAGGTCTGCTTGGGGAGATTAGATGTGTCCCACTCCCTGCTGGAGTGACAGCTGCTCTCCTTACAAACAGGGCTGTGATGTAGCTTCCTCACCCTGCCAGGGATGGCGGGAAGCACACACTTCAGGACTGTGCGCCAAGGACTTTCAGCCCTGGGTGGGACGTGTGTGTAGTGAGTAGTCCCAAAGGGAGGGGTCTATGCCCGGCAGGGTCCTACCTTTCTGTGTCGGCCGGCTTCCCTTCCACCTGCCCTGGTGCTTCCAGGGTCCCTCATCGTAGGGGTGGGTCCTGAAATCGTGTCTGGGTTTTGAGGTTCCTTCCTCCTGCCACCTCCCTGGCCTGGAGGATGGGATTGTGTGGAAGCCAGCAGGAGGGGCCTGGGACAGGGAGAATGCCTGACTTAGAAGATAGACTGAAGGCCTGTTCTAACTCCTCGATCCGGGATCTCAAGGAGGGAGTGAGCCTTGTCTAAGTGTTAAGGGCTCTGGGGTTTGGAGACAGAGATTTGCACCCAAGCCTCTTGCTCTGACCTTGATCAGGCTACTTAACCTTTCTGAGCCTCTCTTTCCTCATCTAAAAAGTAGAGTTAAAAGCACCTCCTACACATGGGACGCCTGGGTGGCTCAGTCGGTTAAGCGTCTTCTTTCGGCTCGGGTCATGATCCCAGGGTCCTGGGACTGAGTCCGCATGGGAGAGGGGGAGGTCCTTGCTCAGCAGGGAGCCTGCTTCTCCCTCTGCCTGCTGCTCCCCTGCTTGTGCATTCTCTCTCAAATAAATAAATAAAATCTCAGAAAAAAGAAAAAAGCAGCACCTCGCACACAGCACCGTGATGAGGACTCCGAGATAATATATATTGATAGAGCACTGGTCCGAGCGCCAGTCCCTAGTAGGGTACGCGTGATAATGTCAGCATCACCATCATCAGCACATGATGGCCGAGCATCTGCACGGTGTCCAGCACCGTGCTGTGTGATACAGGAGATCAAGGGGACTTCTGCTCCAGCCGGTGGGCACGGGTCTGAATAAAGAGAATGACATAAAAGAGAGTACCTTGCAGAACATTCACATCAATCTAAAAGGGGGGGTTTAGACCAAATAAGGGTGTTGGGGAGAAATCCAAAAGGGAAGAAGATGACTTTAAAGGCCTTTGAGGCATTGAACATGGGATTAGGAAAAAGCTTGGTATGTATGCAAAATAATATTCCAGTTTTGGTATCTGCCCCCACCCTTCTTTCCCTAAGTGAACAATTAAGAATAACACAGGGGGGTTCAAGGAGGAAGCCCTTGGCCAGGCGGCCAGTAGCGCAAGGGAATAACACCCTTCATCTTCACATTCACCTTGCCCTCCTGGGGGCAGAGACGGCTGGGAGTCGCCCTCTCAAAAATCAGAGCGTCTGCCCAGCCCAGTAGAGGGAGAATCTTCCACCTTCTTTGCTCTCGCTGGACTTTGTGGGATGCTAGAAATATTTATCAACCCACCGAAGGAGAAAGAACTGACCAGGACCGGTGCCAAAATATTCAGTAAATTCAAGAGTCTTTTGTTTGATGAAGAAAGCGGTTGGCCTGGCGTCTCCTCTTCTGATCTGACGTCACGGCCTGGTGGGCTGGGTCCTTCCATTCTCGTCCAGCCCCCACTCCTGGGCTGAAAGGCAGTTCGCTTATTCAGGATTCTTTAGGAACGCTCATTCCTGGTTCCACCTGTTTGTCTGACAGCCTTAGACAACTCCTTGGGCCCCTCTGGCCTTAGCTGCTTCACCCGTGAAATGGCCTTACCAGCTCTGGTCCCTCTGAGGGGCGAGCTCTGACCCGGTGGTCTCCTGTTCCACCTCCAGCCCCCTCTCACGTCTGAGCTTGGATGACCTGAGTGTTGCCCCTTTTCCAGATGGGCACTCTGGGATGTCCCACATACAATTCTGCCCTGATCGAAAACCTGCCTGACCTCTGCTTTGGAATTTGCCTTTAAGCTTGGCACGTTCGTTCAGTATCCTCAGTGAGGGACCGTCTTCTTCCTCTTAGAAGGAAGTTGATTTCCTCATCGGGACAGTAAGTCATGTAGTGCATACACTTGTCATTGACAATAAGGATATGATCAAACTGAATGAAGATACTTTTAGTTCCAAACAAATGAGGCTGATTTGGTTCTGCTTTAAACTGACTCAGAAATCAGTTCCAAGTAAAATCTTAAGGACGTTTTGAGCACGCACTGCAATCCTGAGAACACAGGTGGTAGAATCTTGTAATTCTAAGGACAGCACTCATTTGGATGCATTAATTCTGATTTTAAAAAATGAATTTGCCACTTTATATTTACACCGCATGTTTTAAAGAAAGCCATTACCATCCTCTTCATTCCTGTTCATTTCCTGATGCATTTGTTTTATGTTTGGGTGTCTGTGATTTCTATTTTCTTAACAATGTGGCTTGCCTTGATCATTATCAGTTATAAAAAAAATAAAACGTCTTATCTCAGGGGTCCTCAGACCTGTCTTAGCTTGTCCAAACCCAGACTTCTGGGCTCACATACATTCTCTGATTTAGTAAGTCTGGGGTTGGGGGGCTTTGCAATTTGCATTTTTAATATACTCCCAGGTGACAGTGCTGCCCCGGGACCATGTTTTGAGAACCCCTGGCCTAACAGAAAGGGGTTTTAGTGATTGAATCCAACTCCCTTGTACAGATTGCTATACTGAGGTACGGGGAGAAATGCCTCCCTTGCCAAGTGTTCTATAACTAGTTTAGTGACAAAGCTGGCAGTGGAATCAGACATCCTGTGCGCCCCGTCTGGTCCTCCTCAAACTCCTGTTTCTTGTTTGGAGAATAGTTAACAGGATTGCCGGTTTTTAGGATTTTGCAAAATAATTTCAAATAATCTGGCCCGTTAACCCCTTTAGTATGATCAAGTCATGATTTTCATCTCCACCCAGGAATAGCATGTGTTTCATTTCCTTTTTTAAATTGTGATACCATAGCTACAACCTGAAATTCACCTTCTTCACCATTTCTCAGCGTGCAGTTAATTCTGGAGCATGACGTGCTTCCGCATTGTTGTGTGACCAGCGCCACCATCCATCTCCAGGACTCGCTCATCAACTGAAACTCTGTCCCCATTCAACAGCACCTGCCCATAGTCCCCTCCCCCAGCCCCCGGTAACCGCCATCCTACTTCCTGTCTCTGAATCGAACCACTCCAGGCACTGCATCTAGGTGGAATCAGACAGTTCTGGTCCTTTCGTGACTGGCTAATTTCCCTGAGTGTGATCAGGTCTTTAAGGTTCAGCTGTGTTGTACCATATATCAGAATTTCTTTCCTCCCCCCCCCCCCAAATTTTATTTATTTATTTGACAGAGATCACAAGCAGGCAGAAAGTCAGACAGAGAGAGGAAGGGAAGCAGGCTCCCTGCTGAGCAGAGAGCCAGATGCGGGTCTTGATCCCAGAACCCTAGGATCATGACCTGAGCTGAAGGCAGAGGCTTTAACCCACTGAGCCACCCAGGCACCCATTTCTTTCCTTTTTAAAACTGAGTAAGATCCTGTTGTGTGTGTATACTACATTTTGTTGATCTATTCATCTGTTGATGGACACTTGGATGGCCTCTACTTTCAGTTTTTGTGAATAATACTGCTGTGAACATGGGTGTGCAAGTATCTGTTTGAGTCCCTGCCTTCAACTCTTTTGGGTATATGCTCAGAAGTGGAATTGCTGGGTCATATGGCCATTCTGTGTTTCATTTTCTTTCTTTCTTTTTTATTTTTATTTTATTTATTTATTTAAAGATTTTATTTATTTATTTATTTATTTATTTGAGAGAGAGACAGTGAGAGAGAACATGAGTGAGGAGGTCAGAGGGAGAAGCAGACTCCCCATGGAGCTGGGAGCCCGATGTGGGACTTGATCCCAGGACTCCAGGATCATGACCTGAGCTGAAGGCAGTCGTCCAACCAACTGAGCCACCCAGGCACCCTCTTTCTTTCTTTTTTAAAAGAAAATATTTATTTATTAGAGAGAGATCTCATGAGCATGGGGAGAGGGGGAGGGGGAAAGGGAAAGGGAGGGGGAGAATCTCAAGCAGACTCCCTGCTCAGTGTGGGGCTGGATCTCATGGCCCTGAGATCATGGCCTGAGCTGAAATGAAGAGTCAGATGCTTAACTGACTGAGCCACCCAGGTGCCTCCCGGGTTTAATTTTTTGAGGAACCTGCTTTGCTTTGATTCCGGGAGCTTAAGGATCTGCCATGGACAAATCTGTGGATAACAGAGTCTGAATAGTCCTTGGCTCTTCCTGCTCTGGTCACATGCTAGGAACTGAGCTGGCTGCCCTGAGGCTTCGTGGTAGAACCACCTGTTATTCCCCTTTCACTACCAGATGCTGTAGATGGCCTCTCGGGCTTTCTTCTACTCCTTGACTCTGCTCTGACTTCACTGTCACGGATCTCCATTAGTATTTGTCTTTGGGCATTTATGCATTTGTGTTCCTGTCCGCCAAGTCTTGCCGGCCCCAGAACACTCCTGCTGCATTGCAGAACGAGGTCTGGCATGAACGGACCCACGTCTTCGCAGTGCACCTGCCGTTCTCTGGGTGGGTACGACTGTCCTCCCAGGAGGGTGGCATGCCAGGGTGGGAAGACCTCATACAGAGTGGAGATTAAGAAATACCGAATTAATGAAGGAGTGTGACAAAGAGCCTAGAATGCTGTCAGGCAGGGCTGGGGGCTGGGCATTTTGCAAGAAATAGCCAACTACTTGGCTTGACTTTTACCACCACCCAGCAGTCTCTGGGGCTACACCACCTCCAGGGACCTTGGGAATAAAAAAGAGGGCAGTTGGGAAGTCTAGTGTTCTCTGCTTCAGAGTAGGTACCAGCTTGAGGGTTGGAGGACAAGCCTTCCACCCTCATCTCAGGGGATCTAGAGCGGTGGCTCCTGAAATCAGCAGAGAGAGCACCGGGGGCTAAAGAGGAAGAGCAGGGTCTAGACTTGTTAACCTGGTTCCAGCCGAAGTCTGCAAAACCCTACACGTCTCTGCAGCTGATTCAGGAGGGTATTGTGAAAAACTTCAAAACCAAAAGGATTGTGTTTTAAGTTTAAGGAGAATTGAGACTCCATAGCGCTCTCTTCCTGGCTGATTTGCAGAGTCCTTCTATCCATGCTGCAGTAGCAGGCAAGCGTGGAATTTCTTCAAGTGGGTCAGTATCGCTTTTCCACCTCTCCCAGGGTCACTTAAGGGTGCGGCTTCGTCCCTTAAAATTTTCTTGAAAGCAACAAGATGCCCATTATTGATGTCATCAGGAATTACTCTTCCGGTCTAGTTCTGGTACCCCATTATCCAGACTGACAGAGGGTGAAGTGAAGCGGAGGTGGTAGTTAATTCACAGAATCCTCATCAGCTAAGAATAACATCCTTTTTATTGCTTTTTATCAGCTGACGATACTGCCTTTCTGTGTGGAGTTTTATGGTTAATGGTTCACTTTTCCGGACTTGTCTCTACACATTGGTAAATGGCTTGTCAGATCCCGAGACTTTGTCTTTCTCTTCCTTCAGGCCATTTTCTCAGAGGGAGGTAGTCCAGACTTCCACCCCTGAGTGTGCTGTAGCCTTGTTTCCTTCCCTCCGGTTGGAAGGGTGGCTGCGAAGAGTTCCCAGATCCCAGATCCCACAATCAGGGAAGGTAAATGTGCCCGGTGGCAATTGACATACCTGTCTGCCTACTGGGAGCCCGTCATCAGGTCTTCAGAGGACAAATTTGTAGAATCCATTAACATTGATGCTTGCTGCTAATTGTAACCAGACCCCACCTTATCTCAGCCTCTCGCAACTCCTTGAAAAGGGCAGTTCCCCTCCGGGAGCTGACTGCCCTTTCCTGCTGCTCTGTCGGTAAAAATGAAAGGGTGTTTATCTGCTTGAGGCTGTAACAGAGTCTTCTTTTCTTTTTTTTTTTTTTTTAAAGATTTTATTTATTTATTTGACAGAGAGAGATCACAAGCAGGCAGAGAGGCAGGCAGAGAGAGAGAGGAGGAAGCAGGCTCCCTGCTGAGCAGAGAGCCCGATGCGGGACTCGATCCCAGGACCCTGAGATCATGACCCGAGCCGAAGGCAGCGGCTTAACCCACTGACCCACAGAGTCTTCAAATGAGACCCGCACAGTGTTTATGGGCCTCCCTGTCTGAGAGAGGTCCACGTGGTCTCTATGCATCTGCTTAGGGTGAGACACAGCTCCAGACGCATACAGCTGACTTGCTGGGCATTCGACCTTCGGGAAGAGATACTCAGTACTTTAAATCCCCCGAGATAGCGGCCACGAGGTGCCTCCCTGGTAACATCCATCCCTTCCTCCATCCATTCTTTCAGGTAGTGTTTGCTGAGCATTCAGGGACTCCTGTGGGGAGCAGCCTGGCAGCCAGAGTTGTGTGAGACCTGGAACGCGCCCTCCCAGAGCCTCCAGTATGCTTGAGGAAATCAGACCTTTCTACAGGGAAATGTAGGCAGCAACACAGGGCTGGCCTTGAGTCAACAATCCAGTTGTGTTCTAGGTAAATAAAGAGCGTGTGAAACTCAAGCTCTTGCCCCTAAACAAGGCGAAGTAATAGCAGGTGTGGGAGAGGTGATGTATTTTAAGTAAAAGTGTTGAAGAAAAATGGTGTATGTATCTTTGGAAAGTGGGGGGCCTTTTCCAAGAGGTGGTTATGGGGGAGTGACAGTGCACGTATCCCCAGGTGCTCCCCCAGTGGCCTAGTGCCATGGGGGTGGGCCAGGCCTTCTTGGGCAAGCATAGTGAGATGGGCAGAGAAGGTATTACTTCACTGAGAGCCAAAGGGATTTTGGTCTCCATCGAAACAGCTAGTCTTAAGGTGCCTTGAGTCTTAGTTGAGGGTAGGATGTAAAGATCTCCTCTCAGACAGGATTCTTGATAGCTTGGCACCTTGGCCTGGAGCCCCTAGAATACAGAGCCTAAGGCAAGTTTTTTGTGCTACAGCTTCATGAGGGAGCACGATCTCAGAGAACGGAAGCAAAGGAGAAGGTGAGAGGTAAGGGAAAGAGGGCGGGGGCGTGAGGATACGTTATTGATCTGGTTGCCTCTTAGCATCAAGCCCCACCAGTGGCCCAGTCTTTCAGGACTGTAAAAACAGATGGCTCCTTGGGACAGTCAAGAGAGGAAGGGCTGCCCTCTCCCGATGGTGATGAGCTCATCCCTCTGGGCATCCATTCCCCTGCCTCTCTGGGTGGCACATGGCAGGCTCCCTGAGTGGCCTTGCATTGTCTCACTCCCCAGTGTCAGTAAGAAGCCCTCGGGATAGAAGCAAGAGGTAGGGGAAGTAGGAGTTCTTCGAGGCACTGTTGGTGGTGCCCATGTGAAGGGGGGCGCTCTCACATAGCCGGTCACTCCCGTCGTGTCCAGGACTGGAAGAAAAGGCCAAAGGCTCTGGGGACAGATGTGGCTGAGAGGCACTTGACCACATACCCGCACACCGCAATGGACAAGAAGCAAGAGAGATCTTCTTTCAATATTGGCAAAAGTGTGGGGCTTAGAGTGGAGTAGGGGGCTGGGGGTGGGTTGGGGCAGGGAGATCTCAAGAAACATTATTGGTTTTCCCCAAGGGAGATGGAGATGAAGAGGCCAGGTGCCCAGGTAAGCAGCAAGAGCTGCTGCTGAGTCTGCTGCGGCCAGAGCTGTGGTCAGACCAAGCCAGTCCCCAGGGAAACCATCTTCTTCCCGGTCCTGTCCTCCTTGGAGCCCTGCACCTAACCCAGCCCAGGGGCAAAGACTCTATGTGCCCCAACGTGTGCCTTGTATTGGTATAGGCATGTCATGCTGGGTTGTTTTAAATTTCAGTTCATCAGTGGGCTCCACAGCAAGCAAAATACGTGCATAAGAAGGTAGCTCAGGGTGGGTAAACATTGAAACATTTGGAATAAAGTGAATTGTCTGACACCTGCTACACCTGGGAAGGTTGTTTTTGGGAGGCTAGTTCATCCTTCTTTACCCTCTGCAATAGTTAACCCCTTCCTTCCCTGAACTCTCAAGACTCAACCCCTCAGTAAACATCGCAGTGCTGCCCACTTCTATCTCCATGCCTACCTCTGCCTAATGGGCTGCCCCCAGACTTATCATTGCTTCACAATTCTGGGGGTCAGCACTTTCAAGCAGGGCTCAGTTGGGACATTCCTCTGCTGGTCATGCCTGGAGTCACTCATGTGCCTGCCATTGGCTGGTGGCCCAAAGCGGGCTGGGTGACGTCGGATAGCCTCACACGGCTGGCCTGCGCACCTCTCAGCTGATTGGCTCAGGGCTGTGCGAGAAGGTAGTGAGGTGGTAGCAGCTCTCTGCTCAATGGATCTGAAGACATACCTACGTCTACTGTAAACCATCTCATTTAGTAAGGGAAACAAAAGCCCAGGGAGGGAAATGACTTGATAAGGGCAAGAACCCAGGATTCCTGCCATCCTGGCCTGTCTGTGCTGCTCCCACCCTTCAGTGACACTTGGTTGAATCCCTGCCTTTGCCATGGACCATCTGCTTCTCCAGCCGAGGTGTTCTTCTCTTTCCAGACACCTTAAAACCCTTCCCTACCCTGATCCCATGTCATGTCTTCATGCCACGGGCAGCCTGACATCTTATACTCAATCCCGAGCGCCAGAAGCAGACGCAGGAGCTCAGAGTCCTGCAGTTTGACATTCTGCTGTCATCAATTGTTCACTCACCTAGCCTGCGCTGGTGGGACCAGACTGGGAGCAGGGCTCCCCACTCAGCCTGGACGAAAGTAGAGCCTGTGATTATTACTGGCCATCACTGAGCGGGCTGGGCTGAAGCACATCCATCCAGCCTTTTGGCCCAAATGTGCCAAGGTCCTAAGGGAGTCCGTAGCTTCTGTGGCTACAGTTAAGCCGAGCTGTTCTGCACACCTTGCGGAAGCAACAGGTGTTTGGGCAACAAATATCATTAGGCAACAGGAAGACAATTACCACGTTTTCTAGTGATCTGGTTGAGGCTTGAACTAAAGCACAGCAGGAAGCACGCATAGGAAGGGACAGTAATTAGATACTTGGGAGCTAAAATTGATAGGCATTGGGTGTGGGAGGCTTGGAGAGAAGAGTCTGGTCCTTGGGGCTAGCTGGGTGAACCTGGCGGATGATGGTGTCCTTCACTGATAATGTGACTGTAAGGAAGAGAGGGAGGTTTGATAGAGAGCATAGTTCTGGTTTAATTCTGTTGTTTTTAAGGGGCCTATGGGAGACTCTTGGGGAGAAGAGCAGTAGATAGCTAGAAATACAGATTTAATTGTGGGAGAGAAGGAAGGACATCAGAAGTCGATATCATGTAGCAGCAGGTGGTTGAAATCATTGGTGGAGATAAGCTTATTCAAGGAGGTTGTGGGGACTCAGAGGACATCATGACCGAGAGTGAGACCCTGGGAAATAGGGATGTTTCCAGTGCAGGGAAGGCAAGCAGAACCTTTGAAGAAGACCAAGAAGTGATCTAGCGGGAGGGCCTGGGACTTCATCAGTAATTGCTAACAAAAAGGAGAAGGAGATTCCTGGAATGTAGTGAGCCATGTGGTGTTCGTCTTCTTATTTCCCAAAGGGCTTTTAGGAGACACACAATTAATGTTTGTTAAATTGAATTAAGTTGCCTTGTAGTGCACTGCGCTGATTTGAGTGGAATTGAGTTTGCTACTTCCTGGGCTGCTCTAGGAGTTTTAGGCTTCTCCCCTGCTCTGTCCAGATTCTCCCCCTTGCCTTTCTCTTGTTCACTGAGTCCAGGACACAGCAAGAACTTGGTTGCCCAATCAAACAAGTCAGGGTCTAAGGAAAAGCTACAGATTCTCTCACCATTACCATTTGGCTACCTTCAGGTGATAGTGAGCAGTTCCCAAGGTAACAGAAGCTTAGGTAAAAGGACACAGAATGACCTCTCAGAATAAACATCGGAAGTTAGGTGGTTTCAAATCTGGGGTAGGACTTTGGTTGTAAAGGCCCCGTGCTTTTCCCACCCCCCATCTTTCCACTTTTGTATCTTTACTTTGTCAACTCTCAGTTCCTACATTTATCACCTCATGGTTTTGAGATGGCTCCATAATTCCAAGCATCATGTTCTAAAATAGTCAGCTTCTTGGTAGGAATAAAATGTCAGGCCTTTGCTGTATCTTTGACGGAGATAAAAATCTTTGTCAGAAGTCTCCCCAGCTGACTTCCTGTTATGCCTCATCAGCCAAGTTGGCCATATGTCCATCCCGAAGCCAACTACTAGCCAAGGGGAATGGTATTACCATGCTGGGCTTAACCAGATCGTGGCTCATCTCTTGGAGCTGGAGAAAGAGCCACCTTCCTTGGGCATGGTATACCAGAAGAAAGAAAAGAAAACCTGGGGCCCCATAAACTAGGGGAGAAGGAGGGAATGGCTGCGGGAAAGATCAGTGGTGTCTTCCTTACCCATATATTTGGTCCTTGTGACTTAGGTTTGAAAACATTCAGTTCAACCTTTATTGAGTACTTACTCAATGTATCAGAAACAATTATTTCACCATTGAGGCAGATAACAGGTCAGATTTTAAAATCAGAGTACATTCTTCTCCTACCCCCTCTTGTTGAGCTCTGTTACTCCTTGGAGGACTTTTCTCACTTGGGATCCTGAACCAACCCTCTAGGCTCTGCTCAGTTCTTAACTGATAATGCAGCCAGTTCCCTCACTGTCTTGGTTGGTGCTACCCCTGATGTTGAAAATCCTGGATTCCCATCGTCTTTGTTGTGTTTCCGTGGACCTTGTCATCTATACTCTTGGTCTCCTCCCTTTAAAATATTTTCCTGCCTATTCTCCTGTCTGTCTCTGATCTATCTGCCTCAGTCTCGGTTTCCGTCGGTCAGCCTCATCGTCACCTTCTAGCTGGTGTGCTCACTCCCATTCTTCTTCCTACCCTGTTCACTCTCTTCCACCTTGGGCCTTGTACCGCTCTGTTCCTCAGAAGTCACCTGCTGACCTCTGCTGACTGTTCCTGATTTGGACAGTCTCTGACTCAGCAAGTTCCAACGAGTTCCCACTGCCTGTTACGTGAAGTCCGAAATCTGATGAAAAGATACCCAGCCAACAACAGCATTGCCTCTGTAGAGGGAACTTGGGTGAGGGGTTCCTTAACGCCATCTGTATCACTTGAGATGTTTACTACAGCAAAGTATTCTGTGTGCCTTGCATAATTAAAAAACAAAACAAGAAACCTCCAGCCCAGCATTCTGAGCTTTGCACATTCTTTCCAGCTCCTCTCCCACTACTCTGTGAACTTCCCTCTCCATTCAGACTGGCATCCTCCCTCCCTCGAGACCAGTCTTGAACTACTGCTCAAGACACAACCCATTAGCAAATGACCTATGCCTTTCCCTCCTGACTTAATCAATCTCTACCCCTTCACCAAGCTTTCAGGACCTAGACTAACACATTGCCCAGCAGCCCCATCTCACCTCCTACCAGCCCCTCCCCCCACCATGAGCTTCCCGGGATCTCTTCCTTGTCTGTGTTGTGCATGAGCTTTTGCTGTTGGACATCAGGGCCCCGGACACAGCAACCCCTGTGTCACTCGGCTCTGCTCTTTGGGTGCTGCCTGATAGCCCATCCACTCTTGCCGCCTTTATTCATTCATTCTGATTTTTGCTGGTGACACTGAATGTGGCTGGTTTGGCTGAGGCAGAATGTCAGCTGACAGTAGTGGGCTTTAAGATGTCTCCCAAAATGCACTGACCATGAATTGAAAACACTTGCACTATTCATTTGGCTTTTACATGCTTACTTCCTGGTTATACCTCTGATATTGTACCCTTGAGGCATTGCTTAAATAGCACATCATTTCTCACTACTTCCTATATATCTTGCCCCCCCAATAAGATTGTAAATGGCATAAAGGACAGTGTCATATCTGATTTATTTCTATTTACTGCTCCCCCAGCACCTTTCTCAGTAAATATTTGTTGCTTTGATTTTAATCCAATTTCCATACATTTTCTTCATAGCTGTATTCATTTTTTTAAAGATTTTATTTATTTATTTCACAGAGAGAAAGAGATCACAAGTAGGCAGAGCAGCAGGCAGAGAGAGGGGGAAGCAGGCTCCCTGCTGAGCAGAGAGCCCAGCAGGGGCTGGATCCCAAGACCCCGAGATCATGACCTGAGCCGAAGGCAGAAGCTTAACCCACTGAGCCACCCAGGCACCCCTCATAGCTGTATTCAAACCGGCAGTCATAGACTTAGGCATTTTATAAATACTTAAGACCCCATGTTTGAGTTTGAGAGTTGATGTTTCCAACCCCTTTATGTAAGTGGCTGCTCTAACCCCATAATTACCTACTTGGAGGTTCAGGGCCCAGAAGAGCCTTCTCTGGGTTTCCACTCTCCTCCCTGATCTGTAGGAGGTTGAGAATGAAGGGAGTTGGTTCTGCAAATGGGCTAAGTTGCCTGGAAGTGGCCTGATCCACTGGTTCCCTTGCGACTGTGTTGTGTAGAAGCGTCTGGACAGCACACAGCTCTGCCCACTCTCTGGCCTGAAGGAGACAGCAAGGAGTGGGCCAGAAGGAACGAAGTGGAGGCGGGGGAGCCGGACGGGGGTAATCAGAGAAGCTGAGCGCAGAGAACTGAGGCCCATTGCCTGAGGGTGCTGTGAAATTGGTGGGAGGGGAGCATTGCAGCTTCCGCCTCTCCCCCCCCCCCCCCCCCCCCCCCCCCACCGCAACACCGTGGCTGGTGCTCCATGGCTTTAGTAATTGTATTCTGAGGAGCATTTAGACTGGCATTTAGTCAGGCCCAGAATGCGAATTCTTGCAGGGGAGGCAGCCAGCACAATCCTGCTTTGTTCTAGTTCTTTGAGGACTAAGGAAATAATTTTTAAAACAATACCCTCCTTCCTGGGCTGTCACTTGTTTGTTTGCACTGAGGATTTCTCAGTAACTCTTTGGTCTCTGGTGTTTGTGTTTAACCTCTGTGCTCCTAACCACAGTAGGAATTGGAAGGAGGGAGGGTTTAGGTTTAAATGCAAGGCTGGCGATGTAGTAATTGTGCCATTCTACGTATGTTGGACTCTCGTCAAGGGCCATGGACTCGGGTCTCTCTTTCCTTTTTCCCTTTAGGCATCCATTTGACCCTTTGCAGGCCTTGGTTTTGTGTCCAGGGCCATTCTAGGAACTATTTGGGTGTGGAAAAGAAATAAAAGGCATACTGTAGTCAGTATACTATATTATAAATGGCCAGCACTACTTACTGAATTTCTTTTGCTCTGACCAGGAACTAGGCTGGAAACATTATAGATACCATTAAGTGTAATTGTCAAACGTTTCTCGATTTCTTTTTATCCAGGCACGATGCTAAGGGCCGGGGAGGGAACTTGGGCTAGCAGGAAAGCTACCTCGCATTAAACAAGTAATTACAGGTACCTTGCCACTCTTAGGGGCGCTCCTCCCAGTAGCATCAGATAACCTGGAGCTTGTTAGTAGAATGTAGCCCCAGATATGCTGCATTTTAACAAGATCGCTGGGTGATTCCTCTGTATGTGCAAAGAAGGCACCGCCAGCCAGCAGGCAGGGATTCAGCATGCTCTGGGATAGCAGATCAAAGAAGGCTGTCTGCGGAAGTGACTTTTAAGCTAAGAAGTGAGGAGAGCCCAGCAAGGAAGAAGGTAACAGCTGGAAGGTGAGATAGAGCAAGCTTTGGGCAGAGGGAGCAGCTGGAGCCTGCTGGGGCTGTGACATGCACTCTGACAGCAGAGCTGAGGGGTAGACACGGGCCAGCTGGGGGAAAGCCTTGTAAACCAGGGGAGAGAACTTAGATCCAGTGTGACTGGATTGAAGAAAAATATGGACCCCAGTTTATAGATGAGGAAATAAACCAGAACCCAGACGGCTTGACTAACTGGTCCAAGGCTGCACAGCTAGGAAATCCTTGGTAAACTAATAAGGGCTGGAATTTATTTTTTTTCCTTGTTTTTTTTTTGTTTTGTTTTTAAATTTTTTATTTTTTATAAATATATATTTTTATCCCCAGGGGTACAGGTTTGTGAATCGCCAGGTTTACACACTTCACAGCACTCACCAAAGCACATACCCTCCCCAATGTCCATAACCCCATCCCCCTTCTCCCAAACCCTCTCCCCCCAGCAACCCTCAGTTTGTTTTGTGAGATTAAGAGTCACTTATGGTTTGTCTCCCTCCCAATCCCATCTTGTTTCATTTATTCTTCTCCTACCCACTTAAGCCCCCATGTTGCATCACCACTTCCTCATATCAAAGGGCTGGAATTTATATCTGGGTCTCTAATTCCAAAGCCCCTTTTCCAAACTCCTCCATAATTTTGTCTTCTCAGGTCATTAAGAAGACAAAATATGATATAATTTTTAATGTGTCTCTGTAGTAGTTAGGATTTGAATGATCTTATAATAAAGTGACTTCAATAAAACAAGATGATTACACTTGGAATAACATAATAAACTCATGAAGTTAGAAGAGTTACAGATTAATTTTGAGCACAGATTTTACCCCCTTAGGGACAGGAAGGCTTATTAGGAGACAGAGTATGAAAGGAGATACTATACATTATATAGATAACTCTGAAGAATTGGATGATTCTCTCAAAAAGGACCTTTTTATTTTTCTTACCATCAAGTGTGAGAGGAAACATGAAATGGTGAATTGTGAGGCTAAAGCACAGTATGATTAAATTAGGCTTGTTTCCTTCCCTTGTGCTGCTAGGCTGAGTGGGACGTAGCCTCCCTCCATTCTGTCTGCTCACGGGGGGATATCGGTGCCGCACAGTCCAGATACATGAGATTTGGCACTGCCACCAGCTCGGAGGACCACGTCTCAGGAGACCCACCAGGATTCAAGTGGTTCATTGATTTCTAAGAGGCCACATTGGCCAACCCAGGCACCGCAGGGGAAGAGTGAAAGCAGACTCCTGTCCTTGGTGTGGCGGAGGTGAAAAGAGGTGATAGGAGCCCTGGGGCTCAGGGGATTCCAAAGCTGTTGGAAGGTATGACCTTTAACCTTAGGGAGCTTCCAGTCTAATAGGAGAGGCACAGTCCCTGACTTTGGAGAGCTGCAGCTGTGAGGGGGAAGGCACAGCTCCTGTCTTCATGAAGTCCCAACTGAAGGGGAGAAACAGACCTGCTCCAGGGAGCCTCCAGGCTGATGGGAGACACAGAAAGCAGCACAATTACCCAATTATCAAAGTTAGCAAAGCTATTTAAAAAAAGGAAAATCACAACATTCCTGGCTCCACGTTGCCATCAGGACTTTGAAATATGACAGTTTTTCCTGGCCAGCTCCAAGAGCCACAAGTGCTCATCACATGACAAAGGTAGAAGCCAGTGAAGACAGTAATGTCCCAGATGATGCTCTTCTTGATTAAACGGGTTCTCTCTGCCCAGGGTTGATTTTAGGTTATTATTCAGAACCCTGGCAGAAGAGACAGAGGTACTCCTGAGGCTGAGACAGGTACCTGGGCAACACTCGGGCCCTCTCTCCCCCTTTCCACTCCTCTGAAGACCAACTTTGCTCACAGTTCACACTCCCCTGCATAGCCAAGGCCCATGGCACCAGTCGTGGGTGACACATTTGCCAGTTCCCACCTCTAAAGAACAGCTGTGCCTTCCAGCTGATGCTCTGGCGTGCTGTCTAGCAGGTGGTATATTTTTCTGCCCTTGCCAAAACAGGGATCCTTCTGTTTCCCTGTTGCTCCTCCCCCAACACCTCCTCTGGAGACCGTGACTGCTGATAGCAGGCAAGGAAGAGGAAGAAGAGCTTGAGGTTTGCTGAGCAGGACAGTGGATTAACCAGGACGTTCTTGCTTTTGTCCCACAAATGGTTTACCTGTCACCTTGAGCACGTTCTCCTGCATTCCTTTACTCTGCCCCCAGGACCACGCTTTTCCCACCAGTATTAAACTACGGAAGCGTGGTGGACACGCAAGCCCACATGAAATCAGGAGACCCAGGCTCAGTTCCTAGCTCTCCCACTCCAAGCTGCATGACCTTGGATGAGGTGATTCTGTTTGTCCTCAGATAAAGGATCTTTAAAAATTATCTGAGTTCAGTTTTCTTGCCCATAAGATGGGAATGATGATGCTGGGTGGTTATGATGATCGTTTGCAGTGAATATGTGAAGGGCTCTGAGAATTTTAAAGCATTTAATAACTAGTGAAGGGGAAATGGACACATTTCCCTTTTCTCCTCACGTGATTATGGTGTTGATAGCATTGGGGGGGAATCATATATCAAAACAAAAACTTCATTCAAATATAAGAGATTGGGCGCCTGGGTGGCTCAGTGGGTTAAGGCCTCTGCCTTCGGCTCAGGTCATGATCTCAGGGTCCTGGGATTGAACCCTGCATCGGGCTCTCTGCTCAGCGGGAAGCCTGCTTCCTCCTCTCTCTCTGCCTGCCTCTCTGACTACTTGTGATCTCTATCAAATAAATAAATAAAATCTTTTATATATACATATACATATATATATATATGATTAATGTGGCCAAAATAACTATTGAGTTCACTCAAGCCTGAGAGCCTTTGCAGTGGGTACAGCTAACTCGTGATCAATACTGTGCCAGGGCTGAGGAAGAGGAAGGATAAATGGGAAACCAGGTCTCAGGCTCAGAGAAAGTCAGAGTTTAGTAGAAGAAATAAGAATAAGAACATAGCAGTAATATATAATATTAACAGTTGTATTTCATAGTCAAAGTGCTAGGAAGGTTCAAAGGAATCCAGGAAGCCTGCATGGAAAAAACATTTTTTTATTATAGCCCCATGTAAAAATGTATTCATTTATTGAACAAGTATTTTTTGAGCCCCATCTGTGGACTGAGCACTGTTCTAGAAGTCAGAGATATAGCAAGAAATAGATAAAATGCCTGCATTTCGGGGGGCTTGCATTTTAGTGGGGAAAGATGGGCAATAAACAAGGAAAATAAAATAAGTGGTACACTAGGAGATGGTAAGTATGAAGAGTTATAAAATAGAGTATGTGTAAGGGGCCTAAGCAGGGTCAGGGCTGTTTCACCTAGTGTTGATGGGGCAGTTCCTAACTGAGAAAGAGACAATGGAACAAAGACCCAAGGGAGAAAAATAAGATAGTGGGCAAGAATGGTGATGTAGACCAGGGGAGTAGCAGGAGAGGAAGTGAGGACAGAACAGATTACTTTCAAAGCAGGAGGTGGTAGGATTTGCTGATGGCTCAGATGTGAGGTGAGAGAGAGGGAGAAGAGTCACAGACGTCTCTAAGAGTTTGTCATGGCACCTGGAAGAAGAGTTATCATGAACTCGAGTGGGGTGTTGACGGGAAAGGTGGAAGAAGATATGGTAAGAGATGCCAAGTAGGCTGTTAAATAGGTGGGTCCAAAGTTCATTGGGAAGGTTCTGGGCTAGAGATGTAAAATTAAGAGTTTTCAGCATATAGATGGTATTTAATGCTGTAAGACCACACAAGGTCACCCAGGAAGAGAACATAAGTATAGAAGTGATCCTAGGACATAGACCTTTAACAGAAGTTGGGAAGTAGAGGAGGAACCAGCACAGGAGACTGATAAGGAAGCGTTATGGAGGGGATTATAGAGATTGTGCTGTTCCAGGTGCGAAGGGAAGGAAGTATTTCCGGAAAGATAGACTGATCACTTGTTAGATCAAGCAAGATGAGAACTAGGAATTTATTTTCCAGTGGGCTTATACTGTTAAGGGGACCTTGATGAGACCAGTTTGAGTTGAGTGGGGGAGGGAGGGGGATCTTGATTGGAATGGGTTTTTTAAAAGTTTGGAGAAGAGAAATTGGAGGACCTAAATGTAAGCAGGGCTGGTAAGGAGTTTTCTTGTAAAGGGAAGAGAAACAGGGCAGTTGACAGAGAGGAAAGTGGGGTTAAGGGAAGGTTCTTTAGGTTGGGAGAAATCACGGCATGTTTGTAAACTGGTGGGAAAGATCCAGTGAACAAGGAATGATGGGGAAGCATTTTTTCTTTAAAAAATAAAGTGTAAGGGAAAAAAAAGAGAGATGGAACTGATAGATTAAAAGAGACATAGTACACATAGGAACTAATATTTTTAGTTAGGACCTTGGGACTGTGTTTGGATTCTGATTCAAACAAACAGCAAAAAACAAAAACATACAATGAGTCATGGAACATGACATCAAAAACTAATGATGTACTAATGATGTATGGTGATTAACACAATAATAATTTTAAAAACCCAAGACATTTGTGGGACCATTGGAAATCTGGGTCCTGAATGGATATTTGGTAGTAAAATTTATTATTAATTTTGGAGTTGTGATGTTATTGAGGTTGTTTAGTGTATGGGTCATCTTTTAGAGGTAGATGCTGAAGTATTATAAATGATATTATGCAGTGACAGGGGTTTGCTTCAAAATAATCCAGTGCAGACATGGGGCAGGGTGTGTAGATGATATGTGGTTGGCCCGGGCTCAGTAATTGTTGAGGTTGGCAGGTATGCTCATGGAGCTTCGTTATACTTCATAATAAAAATTAAAAGAAAACAAGAATGGAGAAGGAGAGGTTGGGGGGGTAAGAAGAAAGGGGAAAGTACAAATTACCATCTGGGAGGGCGGATGAGAGGGAGATGCATTTGATTGTCAGATACCATGAAGAGCCCACTGGAGATTAGAGAGCTTGAATCTGAAGTGAGGACAGAGAGCACGGAGGTGTGTGTTTTCTCAGCCATGTTCATGACACATGTGCAGGCACAGAGCAGGTGGAGAGCTGGATTTAACCAGAGTTGTAGGTTTAGCCAGCTGTGTACAGGAACTCAGAATATCATTCACCCATCATGTTGATGAAGTCTTGGAAGACCAAGGAAGTCCTGGTCTTGCTTCCATGACTTAACAGCGAATTTGACTAGCTGATTCCCCAGTCCACCCATAGGTCTTGACTACATTTAATACTTTATCACAAGTGCTTAAAATTTATTTTATTTGGAAGTGCTAAGGAGTGAGGGGAGATGGAGACTGCTGAATGGCTATGGAGTTCCAGTTTGGAACTCGTGGTGGTGGTTGTACAGCAATAGGGAGGTACATAATGCCACCAGACTGTATGCTTGCAATGGTTAGGATGGCTAATTTTGTGTAATGTATATTTTACCATGGTCTTCTTAAAAAGGATTTTACCTGCTGGCATCTATGAGAAAAAATACAGTGGGAATAGAAGTGGTTCCAGTTGAATGCAAGCTAGTGAATTCACTCTGGAAAAGAGTATGGAGGTTCCCCAAAAAGATAAAAATGGAACTACCCTATGACCCAGCAATTGCACTACTGGGTGTTTACCCAAAGGATATAAATACAGTGATTTGAAGGGGCACCTGCACCCCAGTGTGTACAGCAGCGATGTCCACAATAACCAAACTATGGAGAGAGCCCTGATGTCCATAAACAGATGAATGGATAAAGAAGATGTGGGGTATATATACAATAGAATATTATTCAACCATCAAAAAAAAAAAAAGCTTATCCTTTGCAAAGATGTGATTGGAACTAGAGGGTAGTGTGCTAAGCAAAATAAGTCAATCAGAGACAATTAGGATAGGATTTCTCTCATGTGGAATTTAAGAAACACAAAAGAGGATTATAGGTGAAGGGAAGGAAAAAATAAGATGAAATAAAAAAGAGAGACAAACCATAAGAGACTCTTACCCATAGGAAACAAACTGCGGGTTGCTGGAGGGGAGGTGGGTTGGGGGATGGGGTAACTGGGTGATGGGCATGAAGGAGGGCACGTGATATAATGAGCACTGGGTGTTATATGCAACTGATGAATCACTAAATTCTACCTCTGCAACTAATAATACACCGTATGTTAATTAACTGAATTTAAATTTAAAAAAACAGTGGTTCAAATCGCCTTGTGCCCCGTGCTCCTCCCCTTTGGCCCTACGTACAGGCCATCTTGGTCTGAGTGCTCTTTCCCTGTGTACGAGTAGCTGGGCAAGTGTGACATTAATGCCTCTGGTGACAATGACTTCTGCATCAGATCCCTGTGTTCATGTGTTAGCTTGTCCTATGGAGGGTGTCATGGAGGGCCAGTTGGGAAGCAAAGCATCATCTAAAAATGCAGATGTTTCCCACATCCCTGATTATGGCTCATCCTTCCTAAGGTGCTCCCCTCAGCTCCCTTCTTAACAGTTTGCCAAGACTTCCACCTAAAGCAGGAGTTCTGTCTTACTGGATCATTTCTTCGTAGGTCCGATTCATGGGACTGGGCGCCCAGTTGCTGGGGCTTACTTGCCTTATCTTCCTTAAGAAGAGATGTTTCATAAAGCAAAATATTTCTCTCACCAAGTCATGTGATCAGTACAGATTCATGGTATATTTTAAAACCAAGATACACTGAGTATATAAACCAAGTACAGCTACTCTTCTTGTTTTCCCTTGGGAATAACAACAATTTTCTGAGATAATCAGAGAGGACTTTTTCAAGAAACCCCTTGTGTAGTTTGCATGTCTCTGTGTCTTCCACAGGACCGTTCACAAAGTAGTGGTTGACATTTTGTTGCATTGCTATAAAGTGGTCTTTGGCATAGCATCAAAAAGTGGAGGCTTTGAGGCCACCAACGTGGGTTGGAGTTTGGCTGTGCCACTCGCCAGCTGAGACCCCCTAGATGAGATGTTTCAACACATCACGGGACTTCGGGTTTCTAATGTGTAAAGCCAGGGTAATAATGCCTTCCTTAGAGGAATGTTATAAGGACTAAAAGAGATAGTTGCTCTAGGAGTAAATGTTCTTAACTTTCCCTCATTGCTGCTGCCTTTTTTGGCAAACATGACTGTGAAAGGATTAGGATGTCCATGTTTGTGTGACCTAAGAGAGGTCACCAAACATCTTGGCGCTTCATTCATGTTTCTCATGGATCTCTGTATCGTTTTTCTCATCACATCGAATGATGGGCTTCAATTAGAGATTTCTGAGATCCCTTTCATTGTAGATGATCTAAGATTCCTTTGACCCATTGGAACAAAGTTTTGTTTATTTTTAGACCTCAGGTGCACAGCCTTGGGTTAGCCTTTGGTTCATGACTCAGCCTTATCATCGGTCTTACATGCCCTTGCTATTTTTCTTTCTCTTTTATTCGTGTTCTTTTCCTCTCTTCCATCTCCATAACTTATCTGGTTACTTCTTTCCCATTTCCATTTATCCATCCATCCATTTACTTATTTATATAGTAAGTACCTGCAAACCTACACGCACAACCAAAGATAGAACTTTGATAATTAGAAAATAGCTTGTGTTAGGATTTCACTACCACCGCCACCAAGCCATCCTCTCTAGCTCCCTACTACCAGAAGTAATCATTAATTAAAATTTTTTTTAAATTTTAATTGCAATAAAATATGCATGACATAACACCATCTTAACCATTTTCAAGTGTACAGATCAGGAGGGTTGAGTACATTCACATCGTTACGAAACTGATCTCCAGAACTCCGTTCACGGAGTTCACTGAAACTCAGTGCCCATTAAACACCTACACCCCATTCCCTACTCCTCTCAGTCTCTAACCACCACACTTTCCCTTTCCATCTCTATGAATCTGACTACACGAGGCACCTCAAATGAGTGGGAGCATACAGTAGTTGTCTTTTGGTGACTGGCTTATTTCACTTAGCATAATGTCCTCAAAGTTCATCCATGTTGTAGCACATGTTAGAATTTCCTTCCTTTCTGTGGCTGAGTAATATTCCCTTGTGTGTGTACCATACTTTGTTGATCCATTCCCCCATCCATGGACACTTGGGTTACTTCCACCTTTTGGCTGCTGTGAATAATGCCGAGATGAACATGAACATACAAATACCTCTTTGAAGACTCTGCTTCTGGTTCTTTTGGATATACACCCAGACGTGGGATTGCTGAATCATATGGTAATTCTATTTTTAATTTTTTGAGGAACTGCGTACTGTTTTTGGTAGAGGCTGCCCCATTTTACGTTCCCACCAGCAGTGTAGGAGGGTTCCAATTTTCCACATCCTCACCAACTTGTTATTTTCTGGTTTTCTCAGTAATAGCTATCCTAATGCGTGTGGGGTAGTAACTCGTAGTTTTGATTTATATTTCCCTAATAATTAGTGATGTTGAACATCTTTTCATATGCTTGTTGGCCATTTGGATATCTTTGGTGAAATATCTACCCAAGCCCTTTGCCCATTTTTGAGTCAGGTGGTTCATTTTGTTGTTGAGTTGTAGTAATCATTATCTTGGATCCTAGTTTCTCTTATTCCCTTCCTTTTTGTATAGTTTTCTTGCATAGCACTCTAACGCACTTATCTCATCTGCTGTGTAATATTTCATTGTTTGACTCTACCATGGTTTAATTATCCGTTTCTCCCTTGATGAGCTTTTGGGCTCTTTCTAGGTTTCTGCTATGGTGAAGAGGGTTGCAAGGAACATTTTTGGGCAGGTACAAGAGTGTCTCATGGGTACATATCTAGGAATAGATTTACTAAATCATAGTTTGTGATTGTTCAATTTTAGGAAGTAATATAAAACTTCTTTCCAGAGTGCTTATACCCTTAGCAATGTATAAGAAATCTTCAACCTCTTTCAACACTTGATATGGTTAGACTTAGTAACTTTTGCTGGTTGAGTGAGTATAAATTGGTATCTCATTTTAGTGATATATATATAGATAGATTATATATATAGATTAGATAGATAATCTATTATATATTGATTATATATCTATTGAATATATATATATATATATAGAGAGAGAGAGAGAGGCATTTCCAGTCATCATTATGTTTATTAGCCACATATATTTCTATGTGTCTCCTGCCTTTATTTCAGTTGGTTTGTTATCTACTTATTTGCTTATAGAAGCTCTTTGTATATTTCTTGGCAGTGATCTTTTGTTAAGTGTGTGCATACCCAGTATCTTCTCCTAAGTCTTAACTGGTGTTTTCATGTACCATAAGATTTCTTTTTTCCAAGTCAGATTTATTAAGGTATAGCTTACATAGAATAAAATTCACCTGTGTCAGGTGTAGAGCCCTATGAATTTTACAAGCATATATAATTATGTAACGACTGCTATAACCAAGATACAGAACCTCTCCATCATTCCAAGAAGCTCTCATGTACCCCTCTTTGGTTAATCCTCTTCCCACTAACCCTAACTCTTTTTGGTCTTTAGAGTTTCCATTTTCCAGAATGTCATATAAATCAAACCATACAGTATGTAGCCTTTTTGGGACTGGCTTCTTTTACTTAACACAATGCCTTCACGATGCCTCTAACTTGCTACAGGTATCAGTAGATCACTTCTTTTTATTGATAAGTACTATTCTATTACAGACCACAGTTCATTTGCCCACTCACCTGTTAACAGACATTTGGCTTGTGCCTAATTTTTGGCAATTATGAATAAGCTTACTAAAAATCTCCACTGAACTTACTAAAAAAAAATCCAGAATAGGATTACTAGGTCATATGTTAACTGGATATTTAACTTTATAAACATCTGCCAAACTGTTTTCCAAAGTGTTGTGCCATTTTTTATTCCCATCAGCAATGTATACAAGTTCCGTTTGCTTCACATGCTCACCAGGACCTGGTATCATGAGCTTTTATGTTGTTGAGCTCTTCTAACAGGTTTATAATCCCATCTCATTGTAGTTTTAGTTCGCATTCACCTGTTGACTAAAGATGATGAGTATCTCTTTGTGTGCTTATTCGCCAAAAATACATCTTCTTTGGGAAAGAAGTGTCTGTTTACGTCTTTTGCTTGTCTTTTATTGGATTGTTTGTTTTCTCCCATCCAAGTACTAACCCAGGCCCGATCCCACTTCGCTTCCAAGATCAGATGAGATCAGGCACGTTCAGGCTGGTATGGTCATAGACTGGGGTATTTGTTTTCTTATGATCAGTTGAGAATTCTTGCTATATTCTGTGACTGGTCTTTTATCAGATTTGTGTTTTTCAAACATTTCCCCCCAGTCTGTGGCTTGTCCTTTATTCTCTTAGCAGTGTCTTTCAAATGGCCATGCAGGGCCCCTTGGCCCATCCTGGTCATCCTCTCCACTGCCTAGGGCAGGCATAGCTGCAGAGGGGTGCTTGATGCTGGATTCCGCACTATCACCAGCAATCACCTGGGGTACCCTCTGAAGATACGATTCTTCTCCACATCATTTGCTGTTCTGTTTGGACTGGTCTAGTTTTGCTGGATCTGTGGGTGAGAGTACTCACTTGCATCTTGAACTTTCCAGAGCAAATGCCTGTCTTCCTTACAGTTAGAGAATCTCTTTTGCGTCACAACATAGGTCCAGCTGTACTGAAATAACAGTGTCCGATTTTAGCTAGATTTTTTGCACCTTTGGAATGTGAGATCCCCTCAGTGAAGCAAGTTATCAAGGAAAGTTAATGAATCTCTTTCCTTGGAAATGTCATTATTGAACACTCATGATGCTCAGCACTGGGCAATTTATTTTGAGGAGAAGTAGCTTTTTAATACATCTGAGAAAGTGTTTTTGTTTGTAAAATACTGTCAAAATTTTGTAATCCATGCTAGCCCACAATGAAAATATGTTTAAAAAAATATTTCCATCTAGTTTGTATTACTTTCTGTAGTAGCAGATTTTTCTTCCTAATTTGTTTTGCATTTGTTTTTGCATTTTAAGTTTAATCTGCTGAGAGAAAGAAATGAGGTATAAAGATTGGAAAGGAAGAGATGTTATATTTACATAGAATGCAAAGAGAAGCAACTGAAAACTATTTTTTTAAAGATTTTATTTATTTATTTGACAGACAGAGATCACAAGTAGGCAGAGACGCAGGCAGAGAGAGAGGAGTAAGCAGGCCCCGTGCTGAGCAGAGAGCCAGATGCAGGGCTCGATCCCAGAACCCTGGGATCATGACCTGAGCCAAAGGCAGAGGCTTTAACCCACTGAGCCACCCAGGTGCCCCATGAAAACTATTTTTACCCAAACTTTTTTTTTTTTAAAGATTTTATTTATTTATTTGACAGAGAGAAATCACAAGTAGATGGAGAGGCAGGCAGAGAGAGAGAGAGGGAAGCAGGCTCCCTGCTGAGCAGAGAGCCCGATGCGGGACTTGATCCCAGGACCCTGAGATCATGACCTGAGCCGAAGGCAGCAGCTTAACCCACTGAGCCACCCAGGCGCCCCCAAACTTTTTTATTTTGAAACAATTATAGATTCACTGGCAATTATAGCAAATAGTACAGATAGATCCCTCGTATACTTTGCCCAGCTTCCTCCAATAGTCGCTTACAAAATATAGCACAGCCTGGGGCCCCTGGGTGGCTTGGTTGGTTTAGCATCTGACTTTTGATTACAGCTCAGGTTGTGGTCTCAGGTCAGGAGCTCAAGACCCCCATCAGGCTCCACAGGGGGCATGGCGCCTGCTTAAGATGCTCTCTCTTTCTCTTCCCGTTTAAACAAACAAATAATAGTACAATAGCCAGGATATTGACAACAGACTGTCAAGATGGAAACTATTTCCATCACAGCCAGGATCCCTCTTGTTGACATTTTTTTTTTTCCCAGAGATTTTATTTATCATTCATTTGAGAGAGAGAGAGCAGGAGAGGGAGAGAGAATCAGAAGCAGACTACACACTGCGAGCAGAGCCTGACACAGGGCTGGGTCCTACCACCACAAGACCATGACCCGAGCCGTAACTAGGAGTCAGATGCTTAACCTTCTGAGCCACCCAGACGCCCCTCCTCTTGTGGGCATCTTCAGGCTGCCCCCATCTTCTCCCAGCACAGCCCACCTTCCTTCCTCTGTGGCAACCACTAATCTGTTCTCCATTTCTATAATTTTGTCATTTCCAGAATGTTATATAAATGGAATCACGATATATTAAGCTTAGAGGATTGGCTTCTTTCATTCACCATAAATATCTGGAGATGTATCCAAATTGCCACAAGTATCAATAATTCTTCCCTTTTTATTGCTGCTGTAATGTTCCACTACACTATACCACAGTGTAACCATGCCCCCATGGAAGGATCCTTGGGTTGTTGGCATTTGGGGCTATTATGAATAAAACTGCTATAAACATTCCTGTGTAGGTTTTTGTGTGGACATAAGTCCTTGTTTTTCTGGGATAAATGCACAGAAGTGCACTTGCTGGGTTATATTATAGTTTCTATGTTTAATTTCTTAAGAAACTGCCGAAGTGTATTGTAACCTGGCTGTACCAGATTACATTTCCACCAGCGATGTATGAGTGATTTAGTGTTTTTGGATCTTACCCGTGTTTGGTGTGGTCATTATTTTTTATTTTAGCAATTCTGATAGGTGTGTAGTGATAGCTCATTATTGTCCTGTTTCTTTCCTTTTCATTGCACTTTTAATTTGCATTCCGCTAATGGCTGGTGACGTTGAACTGCTTTTCAAGTGCTTATTTGCCATCTGAATGTCTACTTCAGTGAAATGTCTTTTGGCCGTGTTCCAGTTGGATCGTTTGTGTCTTTGGTGCTGAGTTTTGGAAATTCTTTATATATTCCAGAACTAGTTCTTTGTCATATGTGTGATTTCTCCCACTCGTCATCCTCTTTTGCAGAAAAGTGTTTTTAATTTTGATGAAATCCAGCTTATCAGTTTTTTTCTTTTATGCAGTGGTGCTTTTAGCATCAAACTAAAGAACTGTTTGCTTGCCCCTAGATCTCAAAGATTTTCTGTTTTAATTCTACAAGTTTTAAAAGTTTACATTTTACATTTAAGGCTTCCCTCCATTTCAATGGAGACTTATTTCTGTCTAGTCTGTATTACTTTTGTATTTCTGTATAAGGACTTAGGCTGAGTTTTGTGGTTTTGGGTTTTTTGTTTTTTGTTGTCATTGTTATTTTTTAATGGCTCATAAATGTCCAGTTGTGCCAGCACCATTTGTGGAAAAGGCTGTCTTTTCCTCCATTGCTCTGTCACCTTTGCATCTTGGACAGAAATCATTTGAGCATATTTGTGTGGAACTACTTCTGGATTCCCTGTTCTGTTGCATTGATCTATGTGGCTGTTCCTTTACCAGTACCATACATTCTTTTATTACTGGAGCTATCTAATGAGTCTTTCAGTTGGACAGACTGCTTCCTCCCATGTTCTTCTTTTTCAAGATCTTGTTAGCTATTCTAGTTCCTTTGTGTTTCCATTTAAATTTTAGTATAATCTCTCTTTGTCTACTGAAAGTCTTGCTGGGATTTCGATACAGATTGCATTGAACCAGTGTATCAGTTTGGGGAGAATTCACACCTTTGCTGTATTGAGTCTTCCAATCCATGAACACGATGTGTCTCTGTCCATTTAGAGCTTTGATTTTTTTCCATAGGCACTGCATCATTTTCTACATATGAATCCTATACACGTTTTGTTCATTTTATACCTAAGTATTTTGTTTTTTTGAGGGATTGTAAATGGCATTGTATTTTTAATTTTTCCATGTGTTCATTGGTTGTATATAGAAATACAGTTGGTTTTCAAATGCTTATCTTATATGCTAAAATCATGATGATTCCATTTATTATTTCTGAACAGGTTTTTTGTTTCTTATTTTATAGATTCCTTGAGATTTTCTACATAGACCATCATGTTATCTGCAAATAGAAACAGTTTTATTTCTTCTTCTCTGTCCTGTACGCCCTTGACTTCCTTTTCTTGCTTTATTCCACTGGCTATAACTTCAAGCTCTATGTTGAGTAAGATCAGTGAAAATGCACATCTTTGCCTTGTCTTCAATTTTAGGGGGAAAAAATTCAGTCTTTCACCATGAAGTATAATGTTAGCTGGAGATGTTTTGTAGATTTTTAAAAATTGAACTGAGGAAGATTCTCTCAAATTTTTTTCTGAGATTTTTTTTTTTTTAAATCATGAATGGGTGTTGAATTTTGTCAAATGCTTTTTCTGCCTTGACTGACAGGATCTTGTGATTTTTCTTCCTTAGCTTGTGAATGTGGTAGATTTTTTTGATGATTTTAGAATACTAAGCCAGCCTTTCATCTGTGGAATGAACCTACTTGGTCATAGTGTACAATTCTTTTTTTTTTTTTTTTTTATTTGTCATAGAGAGAGAAGCAAGAGCAAGCACAGGCAGACAGAGTGGCAGGCAGAGGCAGAGGGAGAAGCAGGCTCCCTGCCAAGCAAGGAGCCCGATGTGGGACTCGATCCCAGGACGCTGGGATCATGACCTGAGCCGAAGGCAGCTGCTTAACCAACTGAGCCACCCAGGCGTCCCCATAGTGTACAATTCTTTTCATATATTGCTGAATTTTATTTGCTAACTTTTTAAAAAGATATTTGTGTTTATAGTCATGAGAGGTATTATTGATCTTTTATTTTCTTTTTCTTTTTTTTTTTTCTGTCTGTGTCTAATTTTGCTATCAGAGTCACCTAGCTTCATAAAATAAATTGGGCAAGTGTTCTTTTCTATAGTATGGAAGAGATTTTCTAAAATTGGTGTTGATTCTTCTTTAAAAGTTGCTAGAATTCTTCAGTGAGACAGTCTAGACCTGGAGATTTCTCTTTTGGGAGTTTTTTAAATTATGAATTCGACTTCTTTAATAATGACAAAACCATTTGAATTATCTATTACATATTAGGAGTTGTGGTTTGCATTTTTGAGGAATTCGTCCATTTTGAGTAAGTTTTTAAATTTATGAATGTAGAGTTGTTTGTAGTGTCTTCTTATATCCTTTTGATGTCTGGAGGGTCTTTAGTGACATCTCCTTTTTCGTTCCTGATATTGGCAATTTTTTTCTTTTTCAGTTTTGTTAGAGATTTGTTGATTCTATTGATCTTTTCAAAGAACGAGCTCATGTTAGGAAAAAACGAAAGAAAAAAGAACCAGCTCATTTCATTGATTTTTCTATATTGGTTTTCCTTCCTAGTTCATTTATTTCTGCTGTTTCTTGTTTTCTTCCTTCTGCTTGCTTTGAGTTTATTTCATCCTCCCTACTTTCTTGAAGTGGGACCTCATATTATTGATTTGAGACTTTTCTTCTTTTCTAATGTATTTATTTAGTGCACAAATAAAGTCAGGATAAAAATAATGACGTGGACAATTTTAAGCTCCTCTTATAGATAAAGAGGTAATTTTCCTAGTAAGTAACGAGTTGCTTCAAACTGATAAGAATAAGCCAACTAATAGAGAAATGAACAAAGAATAGGAACAATTTAAAGAAAGGAAATACTCAAATTCATTCATAATAAATGAACCAAAAAAGGCAATAGATTGTCAAAGACCAAAAAGAAACCACAAAACAAAACATCCCAAACCAAAACAAAACTATTAATACAGCATACTGAGAAAGTGGGAATCAGAAACTCAAATATGACTGGTGGGAGTATAAACTGTCACAGCCTTCATGGAGAGCAATTTGGCCACATTCCCCTTGACCCAGAAATTCTGTATCCAAGAATTTATCCTATAAATAGTCTTGCAAGTGTGAGAGATCACATATATCCAAGAATATTTATTGGAGCAATTTTCCTCATCCAATGATTACAAACATCCTACATGTCTAAGAGTAGAGGATTGAGCACATAAATATGATATGTTCATACAATTAAATACTATGCAGCTGCTAAAAGCAGTTTACATGAGCTAATATAGAAAGATATCTAAGATGTTTTTTAACCGAGAATAGCAAGGTAAGTGAAAAATATGTATAGTATGTTGTAATTTTCAAAAATGTGTATCTATGTAGACACAGTCAGCCTCTGTAAGGATACACAACACACTGCTAACAGTGGCTGGCCAAGGAGAGGGGCTAAGTGGAACTGGGAAAGGGGGTACAGGATTGGGAGGGGAATTTACTCATATATACATATACATATTATTCATATAAACTTCTTAATATATACTCTTATTATGCACTTCTTTGCATCTTTTGAATTTCATATCATGTGAAGGGACTACCTATCCAAAAAAAGTAAAATAAATTTTTTAAATGCTTAGCTTAAGTAAGAACCTCCAGAAAGAAATAGAGACAGAGACTAAATAAGTCTTCGTTCCCACTGCACAGATTAAATATCTGGGGGGAGGAGGGACATGAGCCAGGACTCAGGAGTACTTTGATTTTTTTCTATGTCTTCAGAAAAATGCACTTATGGACTCATAGAATTCCAAGGCAAGAAAGTGTTGAAGATTCCCCAGTCCCACTTTTATTCTGTGGCTAGAGGCAGGACAATATGAGAATAAGCATTTGCTGAGAGGAAATCTGTAAACACTCCCCACGCAGACGTGAGATGAGACATGAGACATGAGACCTTTTGGCATGACTCTTATAAGATGTCTTTGATGCTGCATTTGATCTTTTGGTTTGATGAGGTATTCTAAGCTTATCTTGTACAACTGCTGCCTCAGACATTTCCCCAAAGAAGCCTGTTCCTTTGTGGGAGGGTTAGTATTTAGAGTTCCTAAATTGATTGCCGGGGGTGCTCAGTCCTCCTGGGACGATCCTTGTTTCTTGGCCTTACAGTGGACAGGGCTAGGGAGTACGCTTTGTGTGCGCACGTGTGTGCATGCATGCAAGAATGTGTGCAAGATAAAACATAGGAAGTTCATACTGAGACTCCAGTTAACAATCAGGGCTACAGACATTTTACCTGATCTCCTCGATCTTGCATCTGTATCACCTTTCAAGAAGAAACTTTTTTTCAGCAACATTAGTAGTATTATTCCTTTGACTTATCTCATAATACACTACAAAAGTCCCAGAATAACAATAAGAACAGAATAGTACCATCAATAATATGATTATTGAAAACAGTTTAGGGTTTGAGGGGCCCATGGAATGGGGCAGTTCCTTTTATTCTTAGGTATATTCTTCCAAGGATATTCAAATTACTGTGTTTTAATTTTTCTATGTGTAGTGCCAACCAACTGGACACATGAACTCATTTGTTGCATTTTATTTTTAGACATTTCTTTTAAAAAATATTAATTGTGCTTTTATAATTATGTCAGATACTTACATGTTCCAAAGCAAATTCACACAACAAGGTCGATTTAAAACCCAGCTTTTATTCCTTTCCCATCCACGCCATTCCTCCTCCTCTCTGTAGTTCTTTCAAATTTTAAATTTTTTAAAAAGATTGATTGATTTGTGTGTGAGAGAGAATGCATGTGAGGTGGAGGCACAGAGGGAGAGGGAGTCTCCAGCATACTCCTCATTTAGTATGGAGCCTGATGTGGGGCTCGATCTCATAACCCTGAGCCAAAACCAAGTCTGATGCTTAACTGACAGTGCCACACAGGCGCCCCTTAAATTATATTTTATGCTTTATCCTTTTATTGTCTTTTAAAAAAAAATAAGCAGGTACATATTTATCTTCGTGTCTCTCTCCTTTTCTTAAATAAGTGATAGCATATTAAACACACTTTTCTCTATCATGTTTTTTCCATTTAATAGTAGAGATCACAACAAAGGCATATAGGATATATTTCAAACAGATTCCTAGAACTGGGATTGCCAGTCAAAGAGTGAGTGCATGCATATTTTGATACATATTGCCACATTCCCCTTTACAAAGGTGGATTTTACCATTTCCTGCAGACACATTTTAATGTTAAAGCAAATGATTAAGTGAGATATGTTATCTGCACCAAGAAAGGTTAAATGGTCATCCGGAAGGACTGGCACTGGGCTTGAACCTCTGAGTTCTAACTAGTAGTAACTTCTCCCCATTTTACAGATCAAGAAACTATGAGACACATGCAGGGAAGTGATCCACCCTAAATGACATAGCAAATTAGAACTTCAAATCCATGTGCCCTGACCCTAAATTTAGATCTCCTTTCAATGTTATAGATGAATTTATGGTGAACTCAGTTTGATTATCTGTAGGTAGGGAAGAAAAACCCAATCTTTCTCCTAAGTTAAGACAATTAATGAGATAATTATGGGTTAATTCCCCCATGGGTATAGGAGAAATGCTCCAAGATATGACTTAACTCCTTTAGGTGAACAGGGAATCAGCAATTAGATTATGATGTCAGGGCACTAATAATGATCTTATGGATGAGAGAGACCACCGAAGTCTGACATGATTAGGCACCTTGCAGAATCGCGGTACTCTCTTGCCCAGTGCCTTGAATTTCTTTAAACAAAGATGTCATTATGCTAAGCAAAACTTTCCAAATGGGTGTGGACAACGATGTAATTTCCCAGTGAATGAACAGACTGCAGACCACAAAGCCTTTTCTTTTCCTTTCCAAGAGTGACCCTGGGGCTCTTTGTGCTTGCTTTGTGACAGGTTGATTGACTTATGTGCAATTTGGGACCCTGGAGCTTTCCTTCCTGCTGCAAGCTGGAAGAGTGCCTCTGGTATCGCAAGAAGGAGGCTGAATGAGGCAGAGACGGTGAGTGGGGTGAGGGGGGCTTGGCCCGGTGCATGCGGCTCAGAGACGGGGGTTGGGGGAGATTCTTGCCTCTCCTCTTCTCTTTGATGAGCCAAGGTTCTTTGGCTTCCTGAGTCCCATAAAAGGACATCTCCTTCCTTCTTCCGGGAGCTGGCTGGCCACAGAGCCAGACCTCCAGGCTCCCCTTTGCAAGGAGACTGCACTGGGCAGCTTTCACTCCTTTTTTCCAGCGATGCAGTCAGTGGCATTAGACTTGTCATTGTCCAACTGTCCACCGGAATTGAAAAATTGGGAAACAGCTTGGTGATCCGTAGCCCCCTGCCCCACCCCACAAGCCTGGCCTCCACAACCTAGGAGAATCCTGAGTGACAGCCTCAGCATATGGGGGGCAGTCTGGAGAACCCCTCCTCTGGGCGGGGCATTGGGCCCCGGCAGATGGACCACTGTCCATGGCCCAGTGAGCAACCCGAGGCCGCATCACTGAAGCAGACCCTGTGTGCATGTCTGCATTGTTCCGTTCTCAACTAGAATTGCCTGCTGCCCGCGGCTGCTGTTTGAGTCTCAGGCTGGGGGATGGCAGGGGAGGAAACGTGTGAAGTGAAGGCTGCAGTTTTCACGGAGTCGTCACTGGTGACAGATCACAAGCTAGTGGCCTGGAGGCCTGAACAGAGAAAGATTTCCTTATTCTTGACTCTTAGCACCTCTGCCTCATGGCATTTTGTCTTTCTCTCTCCAGCCCCCTTTCCAGATGTCTTCGTTCTCCCAGGAGTTGGGAGATGGGGCTGGGGGGTGGGGTGGGCAGGGATGCAGGGAAAGGGTTGAAAGGTGGGAGCAGAGGTGGCTGATGACATGGATTTCGGATCTGGACAAATTCCAGCTTTACTTGCTTGGTGACTTTAGGAGTGTTTCTAACTGCTATAGGTCTGAGTTTCCTCGTTTATGCAATGGGGATAATAATGGATATCTTGTAAAGATCAAAGATGAAATGTACAAAGAGCCCTGCACAGTGCCTGACATGTAGCAGGTGTTTAGTAAAGGAAAGTTATTATTATCTAGCCTATCAACAGAGCTCAGATGTACTTGTCTCATCAAGGCAGTTTCTCTATAGGCCCTTTTAGGGCTATGACTTGCCGTTAAAACACTGCCAGGTTTCAGGGACTACTCGGGAAATCTATCGGACCACAGGGCTTTTCACTGAATCATTGTTACTAAATACTGAACTTGAACATACCGCCTGACCTTGGGGGTGGGAGGCACCATTCTTTTGTTCTGCTGTTTTTGGAGGACCCTGATTGTAAAAGTGGTATTCCAGCTGTTTTCATGGGCATATAAGGCTCTGAAAAAACAGCATGGGAACAGACCTCCGGAGCTGGGGTGGAATCGGGAGGTAGGCAGCGTTGTGTGGCCACGCCCCCTCTCTGGGCGCTTTTTCAGGTACCCTCCCTCCCGTCTGTCCCCGTGCCCGCCAGAGCCCCTCACTGCCCTCTCTGGACACCAGCACTGTAGGTTGCCTCCCGAGACCCCCACCTTGCCAGGTGATAGCAGAGCAAACTTGTGCTGGCTTGCCCCTCCGAACACTTCCAACCTAACCAGTAATCGCTAATATGGGTTCCGAGCTTAATTTTGATTGTGCATCCATTTAATTACATCATTTGACCTTCATGACCATTCTGTGGTGCGAGCAAGGCTGGGGTCTTCATCCCATTTGAGGAATACACTGAGGCTCAAGAAGTTCTTTCTCCCAGGTCCACAAAATTCCTTAGCGGTGGAGCCCATCCTAGAAGTGAGGTGCCCTCAATGACCGCTGTTTTTCTTTCCGTGACCCCACACTGCTTGCTCTAACCTCAGGCACCGGCATACCCTGAGGGGTCAGTAGGTCCAGGGACTTTCAGATGCACAGAGAAACCTTTAAAAAGAAAAGAAGAGTGCAGAGAGTACATAAAAGCAGGCCCACATGGCTGTTGAGGGAACAGGAAGTTCTGAGAGAAGGGAGCTGATCCAGGTTTCTTTAGAGGGCAATCACCGTCATCCTTACAATAATCAACATCCTGAGTGCTCCCCATGTGCACCGGGCACTGTGCTCTTTGCTGACATAGCTCTTCCGTGTCATCCTCGCGACAACCCTGTGGAATAGGGCCCGTCAGTTGCTCACATGCTACTGGTGACACAGACGCAGCACGATTAAAGCTGGTCCCCAAGCTGCACATGCGCAGAAGGGCCAGGCCTTGAGTGTGAATCCCAGCAGTCCTGCCCTGGGACCCGCACAGTCGGGTTCAGGGTGGCCGCTTCTGAGTCTTCCTAGAAACTCTGGGTCCCTTCGCTTGGCCCCCCTCCAGCCAGGTTCCAGGTGGGAATCTGATTTCAGAAGCCTGCAGGGGTCAGTCCTCTGTTTCTGGGTCCTTCTTCCCTCTGGTTCTTCCCCTTTTGTTCTGAGGCCGCTGCCATCTGGAGCTGCCCCAGGCATCTGCTCTCAGCACACTCCTCCCTCCCTGTGTGTCGTTCCCACTCAGCCTAATCTCTCCCCCACCCCAGCGCTACGGCTCTGGGTCCTCACCGGGCACTCGGAGTGGACACCTGCCCTCTGACGCAAGGCAGAGAAACCTCCCAGTTCCCCAGGCCTTCCGCTTCCATTCAGTCAATCGCACTCACACTCCTAAGCCCTTCTGCCTGTTGCGGAGAAGCTGGGCCTCCTCCACGCAACAGCATTCTAACGGGACAACTCGGGCTCAGGACGCAGGGTTGCAGGTTGATGGAGGAGCAGGGGATCTTTATTAGGAGCTGTTTTGCATCTCCATTCCCTGCCACAAGACTGATTCCCAGGCCCTGAGGTGCTACCCATGCTTAGCCACACTTTCCTGGGGCGCTGAGGTCTGCAGGCTGGGTGTGGGGACGTGACAACTATTCCCCAAACAGCTAGCTGTCTCCCTTGTTTCTCCCGAAGTGATGCCATCTCTTCTCCACCCCTTGGCCTTTGCTGCCATTCCGCTAAACCCACCTTTTTAGCAGAGGTGGGTCTGTTGAGTTTGAGACAGCAAGTCACCTCTGGGTTTCTATTTCTAGTAAGAGGACCTCATCTCCAGCCAAGAGAGAGGTCGTTCTGCTTGCTGACAGATGCGCTTCTCAGGGCATAAGACACAAAGCTTTCCCTGGCGCCGCCGGAACCAGTCTTCAGCGTAAGCGTGTAGCCGCCGGCGCTTCGCACCAGACTCCCAGACACACGGCGCACCTTCTCACCCAGGCCGCCACCTTCCCTGCCTGTGCCACATCCCCTCCTCCAGGCTCCCGTATCTTCACGCCCCCAACCTGCAGAAGCCTGCCAGGATGGCAGGGGATCGTGACTGATGCCTGTCTAGGATGTAAATGGAGGGGGCTGGAGAGAGGGAGCGGGGACAGAGGCCATTCCCTCCTGCTGTCTTAGTCCTTTCCTCCATGTGTCCCTTTATCAGTCCAAAAGGAATTTTTTAAAAATATTTTATTTATTTATTTAACAGAGAGAGACAGAGAGAGAGAGATCACGAGGCAGAGAGGCAGGCACTGAGACAGGGAAGCAGGCTCCCTGCTGAGCAGAGAGCCCGATGGGGGCTTGATCCTAGGACCCTGGGATCATGACCTGAGCTGAAGGCAGAGGTTTAACCCACTGAGCCACCAGGTGCCCCCAACAGGAATTTTTAAAAAATGCAACTGGGGATGTGTCATCCTTGGATATCCGTGGCTCCACCAGTAAGGAGAGCAGGATGGGAGTTACCTCCGAAGCACTGACATGGTTCTCCCTGAAGTAGTCAGTGCCTGGGCCTGACCTATGTTGTTTTTTTTTGTTTTTTTTTTTTTTTAAAGATTTTATTTATTTGACAGACAGAGATCACAAGTAGGCAGAGAGTCAGGCAGAGAGAGAGGAGGAAGCAGGCTCCCCGCAGAGCAGAGAGCCCGATGCGGGGCTCGATCCCAGGACGCTGGGATCATGACCTGAGCCTAAGGCAGAGGCTTTAACCCACTGAGCCACCCAGGCGCCCCCTATGTTGGTTTTAATACTAGGCCACAGAGACAGTATTTGGTTATTTGCACAGGCGTTGTGCATTCTGAAGATGTACAAAGCAGACTTGTAGATTCAAAAGCCCAGCTCATCCAAAGCCACGGAAGGATACCATACACCAGCTGTAACTTGGGGAAGAGGAGGAAGGACCAGTGGTTTTTGAATGCCAAGTTTGTGCCAGGCCTTGGGTTAGATGCTATACATAGACATTACCCCACTAATTGATGAAAAATGAATTGACTCAAAGCAGTCCATTTAATTCATAATCATCGCAACAACCTTTTAGTAAGTGTCTTCATCCCACCTTTAAAGACAGGAAAACTGAGGCTCCAAGAGACAGTAAACACATTGTTGAAGACCACGCAGCAGGTCGGTGGTTGAGGGCATTGAAGCCACGTCTCTGTGTCCATGTCCGGTGTGTGATGTCCTTGTGAGTTCATTGTTCACCTTTATTGATTACATCCAGCCCTGTTTGGCTTTGAACCGACAAGCCCTTATTCCCACGAAGGACACAGGAATGAGGTAGGAGCTATTGCCCCCACCCTCAGGAAGCTCACTGTCTGATTAAGGGGCTCAAGGTCCTCTCTCCTGCACCCCAAACAAGCTTCCCCTTTAATCTTGTCCCTCTTTTTGTTCCTGGCTTGAGCTCAGTCTGTGGTTTTTAAATGGCTTCAGAACCTTGGTCTGTGAAAGCAAGCTTAGAATCCCACAAACAGAGGACAGAGTAAGCAGCTTAACCCGCGTGATATGAGCAGACGGATCCAGATGGTATGTCCTCAGATGGACAGTGGCCAGGAATCCAGATGGGGCACCCCACTCAGGGAACCTGGGAGGCCACCGGTCAGTGCCTGGGGGAGGAAGCTGGATTTGAAAGAAAGATGGTTAGGGCTTTAGATGCACAGCGGTCTTCCTTTAGGAAAATTTCTGAGAGGGTCTGAGTTTGCTACCTGTTCTCTCTACCAATGCCCTCCATATAGCATTTTGCAATTCACTGTGGGGTGGGGGACAGAACTGTGGCTTGCCCAAGGTGGCAGACAAACACTTAGCCCTCCGTCTTTTGTTTTAAATCAATATCCAATATATTACATTTCCAAGTCCCCAAACCGAATTCTTCCTTAAACTTTTCAACTGACAAATTTTATAGTTGTCTTCATAAATCTCATAAATTTTAACAAGCGTTTGTTAGATCGATCCCATTAAGAAACTTAGTTCAAAAATAAGTAAATAAATCTTTTAAAGGAAGGAAGGAGGGAGAAAGAAAAGAAAAGGGAAGAGAAGAAACAAAAGGAAAGGAAGAAACTTAATTCAGAGGGGTGCTTGGATGGCTCCCGGAGTCTCTCCCTTTGCCCCTCTCCCCACTTGGAGGAGGCATGCACGCTCTCTCTCTCTTTCTCTCTCTCGAAAATGAATAACTCTTAAAAAAAAAAAAAGAAAAACTTAGTTCATTAAGTTCCTTTCAACATTGGAAACCACGTTTGTAAATTTTACCATTCACAGGAAAGTGAAATACCACAGTTTTCTAACAAAACCTTCTTCCTGTTCCTTATGCAGTTCTTTTTTCTTACTGATATTTCAAATAACAGCTTTATTGAGATATAATTCCCATACCATCACCACAATTAATTTCAGAACATTTCCATAGAATTTGCCCTCCAGCCCCGTAAAACTCCATACCCATTACCCCCCCACACGCTGTGGTCTTCCTCTAGCTATAGACAATGCTGATCTACTTTCTACCTCTATAGATATACCTCCTCTGCGCATTTTATATTATTGGGACAATGCAATACGTGATCTTTGCAACTGGTTTCTCTCACTTCTCGTGAGGTTTTCATAGTGCGGCCGTGTTTTAGTGTGACTCTACACCTCGCTCCCCTTCGTGGCCGAGCAGGATGGCGTTGGACGGACGTACCACATTTTATTTATCCATCCATCGGGTGATGGACATTTGAATCATTCCACTTTCTGGCGATTGTCAGTTATGCTGCCTTGAGCATTCCTGTGTGGATTTTCCTGTGGACATGTCTTCTGTTCTCTTTGGTACCTACCCAGGAGTGGCGTTTTTGGGTCATGGGATCACTGTGTGTCACCTTCTGAAAGACCCTAGGTCTTTTCATATTAAAGGCAAGCCTTTCTTTCTGGCCCTCTATCCTCAGTGTCCATCTTTTTTCCCTCCCAGATCCCTCCTTCTTACCCAAAAATTGGACCCCACCCTTGGAGACCTGTCGTTTAGCATTATGATCACTTTCCCTCCAGCCTTCCACTCATCCACTTCGCTGTCATGACAGGCCCCAGGGAGACAGCTGCTGCTACCCTAGATGTCTTCCCCACCCCCTTAGCGAGGGGGTGGGGGACTCACAACCCTCTCTCTCCAGCTGTGAAGAAAGATGTGCACCTAATTGCTGTGAAACTTTCTCCCTGAGGGTAGAAGATGGGGAGCCAAACAGTGAGAAGCTAGGTCGCTGAATTGTAGAGAGAGGGGAGTTCTTTTCTCCATCCTGGAGGTGCTAGAATTCCTGCCTAAGGGGGTTGTTCCCTGTGCATCCTCCCAAGCCACCTTTCCTGGCATCAGTTTGGTTTATTCTGATGGCTCCGAGGTGGGGGCAGTCCACACATGCAAACGTCTGTTTCCTTTACAGTCTGCTTTACCTGCTAATCTGTATATGGAAGGAGACTGGCCAGAGCTCAGTTAACCACAAGCAGGGCCAGTGAGTGGAGCCTGAGACACGGAAAGTCACAGAGAGCCACAGATCTTATTTAAGTCAGCCCCTTCACAGCCAGTTAGCCCAGCTAGTCCTCAGCTACACTCACATTGGAGAGCCTCTCCCATTCCACGTGTGTCTCCTAGTCCTGCCTCCTAGAGGATGAACAAATAAACAATAATAATAGGGGGAGAAAATGCGCAGCCCCAAAGAACTTCAGAAAGCCGGCTGGATTCTAGCACAAGCCATGTCCTTCCCCGTGTGGCCAGCAAACCACTGGCCCATGTGGGAGCTGTCGGCAGGACCAGGCTATGGACCAGGCCACCTGTACATTTTGACCTTCCCTGCCAGGCCAGGCTAAGAGGTGCCAGGCTCCAGCTGACCTGGATGAGATGATGGAGAGATGAGATGATTCAGCAACCCCACTTCCTCCACGTATCAGGGTGTATGTATAAGGATGTTCATTGTGGCATTGCTGTAATGGAGAAAAAATAAGGAAGGACAACCTAAAAAGGTCTTCGACAAGGAGATGGCTAAAAGCTGTGTGGTAGACCCTCACAGTGCAGTTAGGGAAGAGAATCACTGCAGGCCTCCGTGTCCAAGCTCCATTGCCTTGGTGACCCAACCACTTATGCCGTGGCAGTCCAACGGGAACACCACCCTGCCCCCCTGGAGTGGCTTCACTCTCTTGGTTGGTGCAGCCTTCTTCTGGGGCTCCAGCCTGCCTGGTGCCTTATGAACATCAGGGTACCCTGTAAGTACTTTGTGCCCCTATAGAACCTGGTGTGAAAACTGGATATTTACTAGATATTCATGGTGGTCACCTTGAGGGAAGGCCCTCTTCCCCCTTTCTTCTCTCCCATTCTCTCCCTCCCTCACCCCCAGCTCAAAAAATAGCCAAGTGGTTCAGGTTTCAACCTATAGATTAGTTCTGGGTGTTGAGCAGGAAGCAGCTGTTTTCAGCCAAATCCCTAATCTGAAAGCCAGGTGTACCCTTGTCTCCCTCCCCAGGTGGGAATCAAGGGCCACCTGATACTGTTGTTCCCCCATCCCCCACTCCTGCTGAGTCCCGTGGCCTCTGTGAACTTAGCTGAGGCAAGAAGAGGAGGGGTTGGGTCTGCTAGGTTCCCCTGCCTGCCACTACCACCAAGTGGATCACTGTCAACGGTTAAACACAGCCCTTTACTCCTCCCAGTTCTCTCCCTGTGACAATGAAAGGGAGCCAAGGCTGTAACAGCCACTGAACAGATGGAGACCACCCCCCTCCAACCCTGAGAAGGGAGGTGGGGGAAGAGGGGGAGTCAATCCCATATACTGGGTTTCCTTGTCTATTGGAGAAATCCTACAAGACAACTGGTTCAACCCCCACGCAGACAAGGAAATTGGGTCTCTCTCCTCCTGGGCATGGGGAGAGGCCAGCGTCTAGAAGCAGGCTGGTGAGTGATTTCTTAGGCTGTCAAGCCCCGGTGACCCAGAGGGTTTGGTGTAGTTACAGACAACCCTTTAGAGTGGGACGTGGGTGCATTGTGTGGGCAGACACCTTCTTAAAGATGCTGAGACATGCGGTCATTCCATGGGGGTGAGGAGGGGGATGTGGAGAGATATAATCTTTTGGCAAGTGCTCCCAGAAGAGAAAGCCAAGGCCTCCTCCCTGTGGCTCTCCCTTCTACGCTTGTCTTTTTCAGAGATCCTTCTGTCTTTCTCCTCCTTGCTTGGCGCTCTGTCTCTTTGGGACAGGCTGATGATCCTCAGTAGGGGGCATTTCCAGTTTCCTAGGAAACCCACCCCCTGGCCTTCAAATGCCTGTGAGGAGAGGGAGTGGAGCAGGCTCGGGTCACCATCTGTTGCATCGTTTATTCCTTGGCACGAGAGAGATGGAAGGGAGGTGGTCGGGGGTGGGGGGATCAGAGTGCAGGAGGGGGATGGGGTGGACAGTTCGCTGTAGGACCCAGGGCCTTCCCCGTGTGGCAGGTGGACTTCAGAACCCAGGACAGCTACACTGAGCCGCAGGTGGACTTCAGAACCCAGGACAGCTACACCAAAGCCCCTGGATCCGGGAGTCAGCAGGCTGGGAATGGAGAGGATAGCAGTTCTAGGACTACTGCCTGGCGCAGCTGAGTCCCTGCATACTGAAACCTGTCTGTGGGATAGAGAAAACAGTACCCCAACAGATCAGACAGAAAGCTCTGGGAAAGGCGTTGGGGTGAGGATTTCAGAAAAAGAGAGATGAGAGTGTCTGCTGAGAAGATGCTGGATAGGTGTTCCTTTTTGGTTATTGCTGTTGTTTTCAGGACTCAGGCTTATACTATAACAATGGCTTTGTCGTACGTGATATTAACCAAGGATTTAGAGTATACTGACTTGTTGGTGAGTAAATATCTTCCAATAAGAGGAAGTATCTGATCAGATGGCTGTTTACTCATCCCATATATATGATTTGTACCTTCTTTCTACAGAGGGAGGCAAGACATGGACTCTGAGTTGATGCAGGAGAGGGCATGGGAATCCCATGAGTAGGAAATGACTGCTGGAACAGAGTTGGGTGGCATGATGGGGAATATGAGGGAAAGGCAGCCTAATCTTAGTGGGAAAGCAGGGTCAGTGTTGGGGTGGGAGACGGGGGTCACCGCTCAGGGCCTTGGTGAAGAAGGGAATCTGCACCAGAGAGAAGTAAGGGAATAGCATTACTGGCCTAGGCAAAGCAGGAGCAAAGGTGGCCGAAGGTACAGAAGGCACTTGGCCTGTTTGGGGAGCGGCAGGGGGCCTAGTGCTGGCTGGGGTCCTGCTGGAGGAGAGGCTGCACGGGGCAGGAGCCAGATCACCAGGACTTGAGTGCTGCCCACAGAGAGTAGGCCAGCTCTGCCACCACTTCCTCTGCGCAGACAGATATGGGAGAGGATGATCACAGGCACAGCATACCCTGGCTCTTTGTCCTTCTTCAAGAAAGAAAACAGAGAGTGAGTGTATGGTTATTACGGTGGGAACCCAAGCCGCTGAATTTCTTTTTAGATTTATTTACTTTAGAGAAAGGGAGAGTGCAGCAAATTCGCTGAGAAATACCTTAGCTCTGAGTCCTGGGTTCCAGCTAAGAGGGGCGCTTGCCTGTCTGCGAGAGCCCTCCAGCCCAGGGTGGGACCCCTTGGAGCTCTTCAGCTCCCACATACCGGGCCCTGCCCCACTGCTTATTTTGAAGTGCCTTTATTTTCTCTTGTCTTTCAGCTGTCCTCTGGTTTCTGAGCAGGTTGCTTCAGATGGTTATAGTAATAAGCCTTACTGATTCTGTTTTGTTTTGTTTTGTTTCATCTAATGCAGAACGGTGGAGTTTTATGTGGGCTCTGTTGGGCTTTTATTATCTCTCTGTTCCCTCACAATATCCTGTGGCAGTGATGTGTGAATGTATTCCTTAGTTGGTTTTTGTAGTACTATTCTAGTCCTTTCGCTATTTATTCTGAGAACTAATTGCTGGCACATGGCCTCCTGGTACTAATGTGTCAGCATATCCCTAGGCATTGTTCATTCAGGAGCACGGCCTCCACGTACCTGCAGGACTGCTCCGTTCAGGGCTCTGAGGCATCACACTGGACATAACTCACGTAACAGCTCTTGCCCTCCCTCTGCCCCAACCCTAATGGATTCATTTCCTTTCTGATTTTTGATACCAATCATTAGCATCACCCAAATCCAGTTTTCCAACCTAGAAACCCTGATGCCGTCCTTCTTCTCACTGCCCGCTACCAATCAGTCGTCAGCTTCTGATGATTCTAACTCAGAAAATATCCTCCCAGGTGAGGGGGTCCTTGGATAATGGGAAGCCGTCTATCTGTTCCATACATGCTCTCTGACGGTGTGTGTGGCATCTGGAATCAGGGGAAAGATGAGCACAGTGACAGGGAGGGGAGGCGTGGTATGAAGACCCTCAGCCTGGGGGTTTCCTGCTGGAGCAGGAGGAGGCTGTAGGGCAGAGAGTGGCCTGCAGCTAAGCCCACACCAGCCACGTGATGGGCAGAATGATGGGCAGGTCACAGGCCCTCTCTTGAACTTAGGTTTACCCAAAGTTCAAAGAAAAGTCTTGGAGCACCTGAATGGCACAGTAAGTTAGGCATTCCACTCTTTGTTTCAGCTCAGGTCATGATCTCAGGGTGGTGAGATCGAGCCCTGCACTGGGCTCCGGACTCCGTGCTCAGAGCAGTCTGCTTGAGAATCTCTCTCCCTCTGCCCTTCCTACTAGTGTTTTCTCTAAATCAATCAATCGATCAATCAATCTTTGAAAAGTTGTGCAGAGCAGAGTCATTTGAGGTCGCCAGGAAAGAACACAGTAAGAGTATAAAAGCGGCTTAATTGGTGCTGTGGTTCACTTTGTGATGCTTCGTCCATTTGATTCTCCAGCAAGAACCACCAGAAACAGGAGTATTTATTTCCATTTTTGAAATTTTTAAAAAGGCTTGGGAAACAAGTAATTTACAAAAAAATAAGTGGCAGGATTGAGGCTTTTACTTGGCTCTTCCATCCCATAAATACTCCCTACTAGGCAGGATGCCAGGCACTGGGACACAAGAATGACCCAGGCATGGTCTCAGCCTCAAGAATTCCAGGGGCGCCTGGGCGGCTCAGTTTGTTAAGTGTCCAACTCTTATTTCAGCTCAAGCATGATCTCGGGGTTGTGAGATCGAGCCCCGTGCTGAGCGTGGAGCCTGCTTAAGATTCTCTCTCCCTGCCCTCTCCCCTCCCACCCTTCTCATGCGTGTGCACATACACTCTCTCTCTCTTTCAGAATAAAAAAAAAGAAGTGGGGGAGAAAGATTAAGCCAGTGGCAAGCAGATTGTGGCCCTCAGGCCAATTCCTACAAAAAAGCCTATTGCCTATTTTTGTAAATAAAGTTTTATTGGGACAGAGCTATTCCCATTCGCTCACTTACTGTCCACGGTGCTCTTTCACTAAAGTAGAAAAGTCCGGTAATTGTGACAGAGACTGTATGTCTTGCAAAGCTCTCACAAAACCTAAAACACTTACGATCTAGACCTTCGCAGAAAAGGTCTCCAACCCTTATTTTAACTTACAGTTTTATCAGTGTGCTAGGTGCCCCAGAGAAGCAGGTGTAAGGGAGAATAGAGACAGGCACTCTAGGCTTTGCTGGGGGCGGCAAGTGCGTTGAGGGCCGGAGGCACAACAAATTAGCCACAAAGCAAAAGATGCTTGAGAGGCAGGATGTTGCAGGCTGAGTAGGAATTAATCACGTGACAGGAAGAGAAGGCCTTTCTGGGAACGGAGGATGGCACAGGTAGAGTGTGGGGGCTATAAATGTGTGACATGCTTGGAAAATGGCACAGCGCTTAGTTGGGGAAACTTCAGTATTGGAGTGGGGTCTGAGAGCCCTGCAGAAGCCTGACATGCCAGATCTTTGCTGCACTTGGGAATTTGGACCTGATCGTATGGACCGATGGGGGTGACATGGAAACAGCACCGAGAGGATGAGGCAGGGGGTTAGAAAAATCACTGTGCTAGAGACACAGAGTCATTGCAATAGTCCATGAGACATGACGTGTATCAAAGGTAAGAGGGTGTGCGTGTGGGGAAGCGAGACACAGGAGGGTCTCAGTGCTTGGTGTGAGGTATGAGAAGAGCTGGGGTTTCAGGGTGATTCCCAGGTGTTTGGCTTGGGTGACTCAGCTGGGTGCCACCAACAAAGACAGAGAATAGAGACAGAGGGACAGAACCCCAGTGGAGACACAGAGAACATCAGGCAGAAGGAAAGGATCTAGCAGTGTGATCAGTGCTGCCTTGGAGGCTGGCAGGGCCAGAGGGAAGAGGACTCTGGAATGGTCTTTCAGAGGCCAAGGAGGAAGAAGGCGAGGAAGGGTGGGCAGACCATTGAACAGTTGCCGATGCCTCCAGGAGGTCTCGAAAGATAAAGACTGAGCACTCTAGAGTCGGCCATGGGGAGGCCAATGGGAGGCCTGGAGAGAGAGTTCCAGAGTCTGGCTGGAGGAGTGAAAGAGAACCCGGTAAGTAAAGGCAGAAGCCATAGCCCACTCTTTAAAACGTGCATAAAACGAGACGGAGGTGGAGAAAATTCAGGTGTATATGGGGAGGCTTTGGGATCCAGAGAAGATTCTTTTGGTTTTGTTATGAGGAAAACTTGAAGGTGTTTCTCTGCTGAGGCCTGGAGCCATCTGAGAAGAATTCAGAAATTGAGGAGAAATGAGGAGAATGCTAAGCGGATATTTGGTGGTCAAGGGCAGGTTTCTGTGGAAGGGCGGAGCTGGGTCCAGCAGAGGCAGGCAGGAGGAAGGAAGGACACTTTTTACACAGAAAGTGGAGGCCATGGGAAGCTTATGCTTTCGACCAGCATTCCAGGGGCATTTCTGATCGGCAGTACAGTCAGTTGCTAGTGATGAAAACTTGCTTCCAAGCGGCTGGTAAAGGGAATATTTACTGTAAACATACACAATTTTAAAAACCCACAGTTAGGGCTTGCTTCAGGACATGCTCCATCAGCGACACAAGCAGTGGCATGAAGAATCACATCTTCCAGGCACCTGGGTGGCTCAGTGGGTTAAGCTTCTGCCTTCGGCTCTGGTCATGATCTTGGGGTCCTGGGATTGAGCCCCATATCGGGCTCTCTGCTCAGCAGGGAACCTGCTTCCCACCCCCCCTTCTACCTGCCTCTCTGCCTACTTGTGATCTCTCTGCTTCTGTCAAGTAAATAAATAAAATCTTTAAAAAAAAAAAAAAGGTACTCTTAAAAAAAAAAAAAAAAAAGAATCACGTCTTCCCACATCTTCCCTCTGCCTTCGGCAGGATTTGATTAGCCTCCCATGATACGTGGAGACACTCACCCATTGCCGCCCACCAGGGGTACTAAGGATCAGGGATCGTGAAACAGTCCTGAGAAGTCCTCTGGACCTGGAGGGCACCCCAGTCGTCAAGGCATAACTGCTAGCGCCGGGAAGCCAGACGGTCTCCAAGTCCAGCACTGCTGCCTGGGCCGGGCGCGCTCTTCCTGGCCGGCGAGCTGGCTCTGGTGCCGTGTGCTCCTGCTGTGGGGCGGGCCTTCTGCATTTGGAGAGTCAGACATTCGTACCAGGATTTTTAGTGCTTTCTTGTACTAAGAGAATCCTTTCTTCGAATAAAACCTTAGGCAAAACCCAGACCAAACTCCTCCCCCCTCGGAGAAGGTCCCCAGAGGCTCCAGAGCCTTCTAGAGGGTCTTTCTGCTTCCACCATTGCCTGTCTACCTGCCACCCTCCACAGAGCAACTGGGGTCGGTTTGTGAACAAATCTCATCAGACACCCCACCATGCAGAACTCTGCAGTAACCTCCTAAAGTGCTTGGAACAGAATTTTAACTCCCTGCTCCAGCCTTCAGCGCACTCTGTGAGTATGTGCCTGCGAGACTGAACTCCATTCTTCCCCAGGTGCCCTCCAGGCTCCAGCCATGCTGGTTTCTTTCAGGTCCTTGCACCTACCCCTCTGCTTCCTGCCACAGGGTCTTTGCACACGTGGTTCCCCTGGCCTGGGATGTCTTTCTGACCTGTCTTCACGAAGTTGGCTCCTGCCTGCCATTTAGATCGTGGTCACATGTCACCTTCTCACAGAGGCCTTGACCATTCACTTCCTTTTCCCTCATCACCTTATTGTGGTTTCTTTTCTTTTCCTTTTTATTAATAGACCTTATTTTTTAGAAAGCACTTATAGATTAATAGCAAAATTAAGTGGAAAGTACAGAGATTTCCTGTATACCCTCAGCCCTACACACGCACGGCCTCCCCCATCATCCCTGCCCCACCCTCACCAGAGGGGTGCATTTGTTACAGCTGACGACCCGACACAGACACGTCATCGTCGTCCGCAGTCTGTGGTTGACACGAGGGCTCACTCCGGGCGTTGTCCATTCTGTGAGTTTGGACTCACATGTAATGACATGGGTCCACCATTGCGGTCTCCTACGGAGTTTCCCTGCCCTAAAAGTCCTCTGTGCTGCACCTGTTCTACCCCCCGACCCCCTGGCCACCACTGATCTGTTTCCCATCCCCAGAGTTTTGCCTTTTCCAGGATGTCCCTGGACTGGAATCATCAGTACGTAGCGTCTTCAGACTGGCTTCCTTAACTCTGTGATAGGCATTTACGTTTCCTCCATGTCTTTCCATGGCTTGGTGGTTCATTTCTTTCTAGTGCTGAGCAATAATCCTCTGTGTGGACGGACCCCACGTTGTGTATCTGTTCACCTGCTAGGGACGGAGGACATCTCAGTCACTCCCATGTTGTGGAGATCAAGGGTAAGTCTGCTCTCAGCACCCGTGTCAGGCCGGGTTGTGATTTTCTTCATTGCACTTATTGCTACTGAGTTTTTGTTTTTTGTTTTTTGTTTTGTTTTAAGATTTTATTTATTTATTTGACAGAGAGAGAGAGAACACAAGTAGGCAGAGAGGCAGGCAAGGGTGTTGGGGGCAGGCTCCCTGCTGAGCAGAGAGCCCGATGCAGGGCTCGATCCCAGGACCATGAGATCATGACCTGAGCCAAAGGCAGAGTCTTAACCCACTGAGCCACCCAGGTGCCCCCGAGTTTGTTTTTGTTCAGCATTTATGTCCCACCTTCCCCACTGGAAAGAAGGCTCCACGACAGCAGAGAAACCTTGTCTCCTGAACTTGGGTCCCTGCTGCCAGGTCTGTGAAACGAGTGAGCGGTCCGCTGCCTGCCGCCCACAAGTCCCTGGGGGGCTCTGCTCGCAGAGCCATGTTCCAGCACTGCCGGTCTTTCCTTCCATCATCACAGATGTGTTGTGACCACCGGCGCAGTCCCCCCAGAGCGGGGCTGTGGGAGTGTGGGGGGCTCCCCACGAGGACAGCTTGCTGGAGCCGTGGGCCTCTCCTCCATCTGCCAGGGACAGCTTGTGGTACCAACACCAGGGGCCTCCCAGCCTGGGGAAAGAAAGCAAACCGGAATGCCGAGAGAAGGAAAAATAGGAACGCGGACTGATGCGGAGTGACTATTACCAATAACCTCTGGGTGTCACCAGGATGCTTCCTTCATCCCGTGAGCTCGAACCCCGCTCAGTGGGGCAGCTAGCATCTGCCGAGGTTTACTTTGTGCCCCACCCTTTGCCACGTGCTCTGTGTAGGAGCTGTGTGTTAAGTCATCCTAGAAGCCCTCTGGAATATGACCCTGTGCATTTTTCAGACGAGACATACAGAGCTCCGAGGGTTCAGTACTTGCCCATGCTCCCCACCTTGTAAGTGGGGGGCAGCTTCAGACCCACACAGTCCACGCTCTTGAACTTGACCGAGGGAGGCTGGCATGTCCAGTGGTCCCCACGATGGCTGACCATCACCCAACTCACATACCCGTCCCGGTCCCCATCCTAGATATTTTGAGTCCGAATCTTCCACAAGACTTGCAAATTTAGAGTTTAGGAAACTTGAAAGCTTCGGTTCAGAGAGGTTGCATATGTGAATGGAGCGTCTCTGGATACAATAATAGAGGCTCTAAGGGCATTCAAATTCCAAAAGGTTTTTTTTGACTCTGCAGGCCTGGTTTGGCCGCTGCCTAGAAGTCTGAGGCCCCAGGGATCTGTGTGTTTAAGTAGCACCCAGGAAATTCTCATAAGCATCCAGTTTCCTTCCTGGGCGTACATTGTCATCACAGCCCCTGACCAAATGCTATCTGGATTCTTTATGGAACAGTGAGCTCAGTATTTCACACAGCAGAACATTACGTGTACAGGTGACTCTATTCTCTCTTTTCTCTTCTCTTTTCACACGGGGTCTGTGGGGTCGGGGAGGACTTCAGATACACAGGACTCGAGTCCATCCTCTTCCCCCATTTGTAGTACACCATCAGTCCACACAAAATTTTTCTTCTGGTTTTATTTATTTATTTATTTTTAATATTTTATTTATTTGACAGAAATCACAACTAGGCAGAGAGGCAGGCAGAGAGAGAGGAGGAAGCAGGCTCCCCGCCGAGCAGAGAGCCCGATGCGATGTGGGGCTCGATCCCAGGACCCTGAGATCATGACCCGAGCTGAAGGCAGAGGCTTTAACCCACTGAGCCACCCAGGCGCCCCTGGTTTTATTTATTTTTGTTCTTTTCCTCACTCTCCCCCCCTGCAATAGCCTCCCGTTCAATGTACATCCTTACAATCTACCACTTAACCTGTTCGATTTGCTAGAAAAGGATCTTTCACACACGTCATACTGGTAAGTGTGCAGGTAGAGTCCTTATCATCATGGACAGTATTGTAAAGTGGCTATATTTATTAGATCATTCTTCCATACATCTCAGAGAAGCAGCTACCTCTCTGGAACTGTCTCCCATTGGTTCTCCTTTTGCCCTTGTGGAATTGAACAGAAAAATTCCACACCCTCTCCCACCATTCCAAGACAGTCATCATGGTCCCTCTTCAGCAGCCCCCATCTGCCCTCTCACAGGATATGGGATTTTCCTTAATCCTCCCCAGGATGCTCTGTAGTCAGATGGCATTCCCCCCCAAAGGGTCCATCCACCCGCCGCCCCCCACACACACACACCCTGTCTGGAGATGTACTTCTCTACTCCTAGCAGGAGAGGAACCTGAGATGTTATGTGACTGGGCCATATGGCAAGATACTGTAAGAAGAAAGACTTGGTTAGAAGTATGCATTTAGGGGTGCCTGGGTGGCTCAGTGGGTAAAGCCACTGCCTTCGGCTCAAGCTGTGATCCTGGAGTCCTGGGATCGAGCCCCACATCGGGCTCTCTGCTCAGTAGGGAGCCTGCTTCCCTTTTTCTTTCTGCCTGCCTCTCTGCCTACTCGTGATATCTCTCTCTGTCAAATAAATAAAATTTTAAAAAAAAGAAGAAGTATGCATTTAACTGCTTTCAGTTAGACATCCCTGCCCTTGGCCTTTTCCATCTGGCTATCAGGTTACGGGAACTGTAAGCCTGGTGATGTAGGGGTACCTTCAGGCAGGGCATCTCCTTCCTCACTCTGTTGCGTTCTTTGAGGTCAGGACTAGAACCTCCATGCCCTGACACCGGTTGACACTCCCCTTCCTCAGATGTGGGTCGAAGGTCCTACAGAATGTACTGGAAGGATTGCCAGCCATGTGCCTGTCTTCCAGGCTGAGTGGACTGGGCTCGGGGAGCTGAGGGTGCCTATATCCCCATGTAGAATAACCCGCCCTCCTCATCCTCTGCTGTTTTATCTTCATGAGCACATTCCAGACACCAGCGCTTACATTTGGTATGGAGAAGAAATCGACGTATCATACAGTCAGCCAATGTGTAGTGAATAATTTACTGTCATTCAGCCCTTTCACAGTGTGTGCGACCTCACCTCAATTGACTATTGCTTATGATACCAGTGCAGTCCCTCTCTCACCCCAACATTATCAACACCCCAAAAGGAAACCCCATACCCATTAAGCCATCGCTCCCCATTCCCCCTCCCCCTCTGCCTCTGGTAAGCACCAATCTGTGTTCTGTCTGTATGGATTTACCTGTTTTGGACCTTGGATATAAGAGATCATTCTATATGTGACCCTTTGTGTCTTGCTGCTCTCATCGAGCATAACCTTCTCAGGCTTCATAGCCATCACATCACGTGTGTACGTCATTCTCTTCCATGGCCAGATAATATTTCACGGAACATACAAACTGCCATATTGCTTATTTATTCATCTTTTGATGGACATTTGGGCTGTTTCCACCTTCTGGCTGTTGCGAATGTTGCTGCAGTGAACATGTGTGCGCATGTACTTGAGTCTTGCTGTTGAATTCTTTGGAGGCATATATCTAGAAGTAGAAATATGGGGTCATGTGATAATTCTGTTTAATTTTTTAAGGAAGGTATTTACATTTCTTTTTTAAATAGCAATTCTACTCTGGAACTTACCTGCGTATGGAAAGACAGGGGAAGTGGATGAGGAGTCAGGAGATCTGGGTTCTTTTCCTGGCTTTGCCACTAACCATCTGGGTGACCTTGAACAAATCACTTCCCCTTTCTGGGCTCTTGTTTCCTCATTTGAAAAGCAAGGGGATTGCATAAAGCTAAATGGTCTTTCAATTCTCTTTGTTTTAAGATTCTATCCTGAGATCGTGCCCCACATCAGGCTCCTAGCCCCGCAGAGAGCCTGCTTCTCCCTCTTCCTCCGCTGCTCCCCCTGCTTGTGCTTTCTCTTTCTGTTCAAATAAATAAATGAAATCCTTTAAAAAAAGATTTTATTGGAAAAATTGGGTTCTAGAGAGAAGAGAGAGAGAGAATTGTCAAACAGCTAGACTTGATTATCTCTGTGTGCATTCTCTACCATGTTTTTAAATTGTGAGTTGAAAGCATCCCAAGTAACGGGGCTTTTTCCCCCTGCCTGTGTGTTTCTAGTTAATGAATAGCTTTGGGCTTCCTATTCCCATGAGGATTCCCAGAACAAGATGTCCTTCTCTTGCCCATCACTTCCTACTGCTTGGCAGCTCCTGAACAAAACATGGCGGTCATGAAGCCAAGACTGGCGCCATTCCATCCCCACTGTCCTCTCTGCAGGAATGTTGAGCCTCACCCCGTGTTAGTTCTCACAGCACTCAGGTGGTCAGCTGGATCACCCCAGTCTGATCTTGGGAACTGTCGGGTCCAAGGAGAGGAGTCAGCAGACTCTTGCTAAGTCCATGTCAAGACCATCTTAGAAGGTTTTAGGAGGAACAACCAAAGGCCTCCTGTGATACTGTCCAGCCAGGAGCTTTTCCTCCTTGGGCGATTTCTACTCTCCTGAGTCTCTTCTGTCTGATTGATTCGCTGGCGCGTGTGCACTGCCTAGGGAGGGAGGGAGCTTTTCCTCCACTAATTGGCAGCCTCCACAGGATGCCATCCAGGTCCAAAGTATGCGTTCTCCTGAGCTGCCTGCTGGCTTTCTGGGGGGAGAACAAGGTTTCAAAAAAAAAAAAAAGCAAAAAGAAAAAAAAAAATGTGATCCCAGTGGTTTATTTCATTCGGTCAGCCATTTCTTTGCTCATTTCCCATCCATCCGTCCCATATTTTTGAGTGCCTGCTGTGTTTTTGACACCATGTTAGAGTCTAGGAATAAACAAGATGAGGCGCCTTCCCTATGGAGCCTTCCTTTCTTAATAGGAGATACAGACATGTGGCTTTTGAAATGAGTACACTGAGTACAAAGTGACAAGTGCTGGGGCGCCTGGGTGGCTCAGTAGGTTAGGCGTCGGACTCTTGATCTCAGCTCAGGTCATGATCTCAGGGTCGTGAGGTTGAGCCTCGCTTCAAGCTCCATGTTCAGCAGGAGTCTGCTTGAGATTCTCCCCCCTTCCTCTCCCCCCCCACTCACGAAATCTTTCCCTCCCCAAAATAAATAAATAAATAAATCTTTAAAACATAAGTGACAAGTGGCAAGTGCTATATAATGGGGAGGGGGGCGTAAATGGCGTTCAGAAATACAGACAGGAGACACACAAAGTCATCCTAGGCAAGTCCTCACGAGAAGGCAGATTCAAAGCGTGTTCTAGACCGAAGCTAATCTGCGCGGAAGTCACAGAGCAGGACGCATGAAGGGACTTGGCAGGTGACCAGTGTCACCTCTGCTAGAACGCAGAGCACGGAGCACACAGGAGGGTGATGAGAGGCGAGATTGCAGAAGGGGCTGTGCTCGGAGGACCGCCGAGCCACGTCGAAGGATTCGGCTCTGGTGACGGTGGAGAGTGAGTCAGAGGGGTGACAGCAGCAGTGGGCGAGCACTCAGGGAGCAGCTGCGGTCGCTGTCATGAAACAGCGGTGACCAGAACCAAGGTGGAAGCAGTGGGAAGGCAAGTGGGGCTGGAGGCTGGGGAGCGGCTGTCGGGCCCAGCTTCCAGGAAAGAACCTGCTGCAGTGGGAGTCGAATCCCTTAGCTGGCCTCATGTCCCGGCCCAGGGGAGGTCCCTCATCCTCCAGGTCTCCGGAAGGATAACCTTGTCTCCCAGGATCCAGCCCAGGAGCCCTGCTCCTTTTGCCGACAGCCTCAGGCAGGAGAGGTCGGAGATGGTGGTGGGGTGCAGGGAAGAGAAGAATTCTGCGGGAACCTCCTCCCCCCTTCTTCTTGGACTCGGCCCCAGGACAGAACAGCAGACTGCGCCCAGGTTGAAGACCCACGTTTCAGACCCCGTGGCAGTTTCAAAGCACTGCATCTCAGTGCCTTCCCTGGGCCACTCTCTTCTGTATCCAAGAATAGTTAACACACAGGGTTCTATTAGTTTCAGGTGTGCAGTATAGACTCAGCAGTTCTAGACATTCCTCAGTGCTCATCGGGTAAGTGTACTCTTAACCCCTTAACGTGTTTCATTCACCCCCCACCCACCTCCCACAGGCCATTCTCTCTCAGGAGCTAGGGAAAAGGGTTTCTCTCTTAAAGACTCATTCTAGGGCCCTTGGACAGTTGGGGTTTTGTTTGTTTTTTAATGAACATGGATGTAGTATTTGTTTCAGGGGCACAGGTCTGTGATTCATCAGTCTCACAAGACTCACTGCACTTACCATAGCACATGCCTTCCCCAGTGTCCACCCCCAGCCGCCCATCCCTCCCACCTCCCTCCCCTCCAACAACCTCAGTTTGTTTCCTGAGATTAGGACTCACTTATGGTTTGTCTCCCTCTCTGGTTTCATCTTGTTTCATTTTTCCCTTCCCTTCCCCTATGATCCTCTGTCTTGTTTCTCAAATTCCTCATATCAGTGAGATCACATGATAATTGCCTTTCTCTGACTGACTTATTTCACTCAGTATAATACCCTCTAGTTCCAGCCACGTCCTTGCAAATGGCAAGATTTCAGGGTTTTTGATGGCTGCAATATATATATATATATATATATATATATATATATATATATATCCCACATCTTTATCCATTCATCTGCTGATGGGCGTCTGGGCTCTTTCCATAGTTGGGCTATTGTGGACATTGCTGCTGTAAACATTCTGGTGCACATGCCCTTTCAGATCACTCCGTTTGTATGTTAAGGACAAATGCCCGGTACTGCGATTGCTGGGTTTTAAGGTAGCTCTATTCTCAACTTCTTGAGGAACCTCCATACTGGTTTCCAGAGTGGCTGCACCATCTTGCATTCTCACCAACAGTGTAGGAGGGTGCCCCTTCCTCAGGGGTTGGCACTGTCATAATATTGCTCATCCTACCAACCCACTGGAATCCCCTTTTCCTGGGTCGTAGTCTCAGCCTTGACATTATCTCCAAAGAGACAGCATCAGGGACTGCCGTACCTTTGCTGCACAAAATGTCTGCAGAAATCCATTTTTTATATAAAACAAAAAAAAAAAAAAAAGAAAGAAAAGCCCTTTGAGCAACCAGCTTTCACCTAACTCCACACAGCACATAAGGTTCAGAGAAGCTATGAGACTGGTGTGTTTCTTACTGGCCCAGCCCAGGGCAGCCTCTAGGTACTGGACCAGTGGGACAGTGTTTATTTTCATGACTTTCCCATGAAGAGTTGTCCTTCCTTCTAGAACACTGATTCTCCGCTGGGAGTGGTTTTGTCCTCTAGGGGACAGTTGGCAGTGTCTAGAAACATTCTGATTGGGGGCAGGAAGGGGCTGTGCTGGCATCTAGATGGTAAAGGTCAGGGAGCCTGCTAAGCACCCAGCAATACCCAGCATCCTTCCCTGCACAAAGAACTGTGGGTCTGCAATGTCAATTGTACACGTTTATAAGAAAACCTATTTAAGAACATCAGTCTGTGACCAAACCCTTGAGTTCTTCAGGCCCTATAGGATTGCTCGAACCAACTGCAAGTTCAAGAAAAACTCACTTGGCATTGTATTTCTTTCCACAGCTGAGCTCTGTCCGGGAGGCCCAGTTAGAGCGGCTGGAGGCGGCAAGACCCCGCAGGCCGGGGAGCAGGGAGCGGGGCCCCGTGCTGAGGATGGCCAGGCAGCAGCCGCCGCCCTGGGTCCACGCAGCCGTCCTGCTCTGCCTCCTCTGCCTCAGTGGGGCCATCGAGATTCCTATGGATCGTGAGTCCCACTCCATCCTCTCTTTTGAGTCTCCTGATTTGGGGCAGAGGGTTGGACGGGAGGGATAGGTCAGGGGGGCGTTAAGCCCAGCCTTCGAAAAGGCTGGAGAGGGGGGAAGTGGTAACTTCTGGAGGCAGAGCTGGGTTTCCCTCCAAAGCATGGAGGCAGGCAGGCTCGTGTTTGGGAATGTGGGATGAATTTTATAGCACAACCTCCAAAAATTGTGTCTGAGCTGATACTTGTGCTGCCTGGAGCCTGCTAAATGGGACCAGAGGTGGTGGAGTCTGCAAGTCTGTGTGTCCCTTGGGAGTCCTTCCCTCCACTCCCCTCCCACGGCCCTCTGCGGTCCTGACTTGTCAACAGGGAGTTTCCAAGGACCAAGTGTAATGGACACTTATCTGCCTTTCTCTATCTGAGCTAGACCCTTGGGCTGTCTTGGCCGGTCTAAATCAGGCTGGATGGCATGGGGACAGTAGGAAAAGGAATTATTTTGCACAAGACAGGGGCTAAGTGAAACTCCGTTATAATACTGTTATAATACTGTTGCGGGAAAACCAGGTGCTAATTTCAGCTCTCCGATGGCAAAGTTGGGAAGTAAAACCCCGTGTCATTCTGTGTCCGAGGGTGGGGGCATCAGACAGGGGCTTGGGATGGTGCTCTAATAGCCCCATCTCTAGCTGCTGTGTCTGTTGTTACATTCAGAAGGGGCCCGGGGACTGGCATCCCTGGTCCTTGGCCCCGCTTTTAAATGTGTACCACCTTTGCCGTATTTCTGGCTCTTCCATCAGAATGTCTTGGCATTCCAGTGCTCTGATGTGGGCATACCACCTCTGTTGCCTGTTCCCTGCTTCCAGAAATAAATGGGGCCCACATGATGCCAACCCTGACTTGGGCTCTGTCCAGGTGACAGATGTCTGGGGAGGGTAGGGAGAGCAATGCAGCCTCCAAGGAGTGCCCACTGAGTTCTCCAAAGCCAGGCCCTGGGGCCTAGACTTAGCACAGCTTGGAGAAGAATTGCACGTACTTCAGCCCCCTCCCACCCAACCCTACCAATAATAGCTGCCCAGAGGAGTGGGCACTTCTGAGTAAGAGAAGACCAACAGAAACTGTAAGTTGGACCCAGAACCAAGATGGGTAAGCCCCCTGCTGCTCTCTCAATAGCCCCAAGTGTGTGTGTGTGTGTGTGTGTGTGTGTGTGTGTGTATTCAGTGTGGGGGGGAGGGTGTTGTGAAAAGAACGGTTCCCATGGAGACCATCTGCACTGCTAACTCAAGGAAGAGTGTCTCATTAACAATCCCAGACAGGCAATCTAATAAGGGAGAACGGTAAGGCCATGTCCCTGGAGAGGAGAGGGGTGCTGAGGAAATTGGGTTATCAAGGAGGTGCTGAAGGCTCATTTCTCTTCTGCTGCTTCTCCTCATTCATTCACCTGCCACTGTGACCCCTGGGGCTAGTGGGTGAGGAGTTCCTCCAAGATGAACTTGCAAAGAGACGGCTTTGACATCTGTGTTAGGAATCTGGGTTTCTGAAGCTCTGCTGGAGCTGTGGGCAGGTGACCCAGCTGCAAGTGTCTCCAAGGGACCCCATGGGGGCAGAGACACCCCCTCCCCCGTGCCATCTCCCCGTCTCCTCAGTGTCTGTGAGGAGGGAGGGCCCGGGGAGTTCTGGAATTGTCTTCTGGGAAATGGAGACCCTTCCTTGCTCTGGGTCACACAACAAAGGGGTACCAGATTCACGAATACAACCCAGGTCTCTTGGCATCCCAGCTGGTTGGCACTCGACACGCCTCACCCTGACCTCTGGTAATCCCACCTTCTTTTAGTTCTTGGAGCCCACCAGAGTAGCAGCTGCTGTGTACCCACCCGAGAGCTAAGGGCTTCTATAGGTGCATCTCCTGTGACTCTCACAGCGAGTCCTTTGCTGACATTAGGAAGCTGGGGTGCCATTCTCTCCAGCCCCTAAGTGGCAGGCCCAGCGCATGACCACAGCCCCTATCTGCACGAAGAGGAGAAGGCTTTTGTGACTCGATGTCTGGTGCCCCGGGAGTGTCCCAGCAGGAAACCCGTGATGCCTTCCCGGAGCAAGTCTATCTCGCAGGCACGGTGTCCATTACGACTTCTCCAGGACAGGTCTGCCAAAGCCTAAGGCAAGACGAGAGAAGGCCAGCCCTTCAGAGGAGACCTAGTGGCCCCAGGAAGAGGTCCTTTTCAGCCAGCTTTTCCCCTCCTGCTGGGTCAAGCAGGACAGGCACGGCCCCCCCACACACATTAAGTTACCTGAACCCATCCTTCTCGCTTACCCTGTGCTGAGGCCCCAGGGGCTGGGTGGGGAAAGATCACACATTCATTTTCCTCCCCGCCCCCCACCACCTCCCAGGGTTACTCCGGTCTTTACTGATACACAACCTATGTAAGTTGAGGGTGTACAACCTGATGATTTGCTACACGTATATTATGAAATGACTGCCGCGTGGGTTCATTTACCCCCCATCCCCTCACACAAGTACCTTGTGTGTGTAGCCATAACTCGGAAGATCGACTCTCGAAACCACGCTCAGGTGCGTGATACAGTCTGCTAATTACAGCCGCATGTGCATTCGGGCCCCAGAGCATTTCCATCTCACAGCTGGACGTTTGGACCCCTCACCGGCATCTCCCGGGCCCCTGACAACCATTCCACTCCGTTTCTTTGAGTTTGACTTCTTTAGATTCTACATGGAGTGAGAACATCCCAGAGCTTTCTCTGACTTAATTTCACTTAGCCTAAGGTCCTCAAGGCCGATCCATGTTGTCACAAAAGGCTACAGAGAGACCTACATGCTGTGTTCCCTGAAGTGTTATCTGCGCTCGCCCGGTGTGGGGCACGTGAAGATCAGGCGGTGGTAATTTCTCTGCATGTTGGCTGGGAGGGGCTGAGGGGGCTCATGCCGGAGGCTGCCCTTCCGCCCGCCTGCCCCTTCAAGAGGCCATATCTGTGCCTTGAGGACCGGGGCATTGGTTCTGCTCTGGGGAATTGGGGCCCAGCAGGCTTCCTGGAACGGCCCTGGGCTGCGACACAATCCCTCATTGAAACACTGGCCTCCAGCCCCTGCCGTTCTGCCAACAGAGTCACATGCACCCACCTCCCCCCCTTCACCCACCCCAAGGAGAACAACGTGACCTTTGAAGAAAGCAAAGGGTCGCCTCATCAACAAGAGTGGGTTTGCCAAAAAGTGAGTCTGCTGGCAGCTCGCCCCTCCATCCCTCTCTCCACGTTGAAGGACTCGGCATTTTTCTCCTAGGAACCCACAGAGGAGACAGTGGGGTGGGAGACATTTTGTCCTCACTGTCATCCCAAAGACTGCTGCAAGATGACCTCAACACGCACACATGCACACACACACACGCACATTCACACACTCTCCATCCTCCAGGGACAGGTGCCAGGGACTAGTGCCAGGGAGAGAGAAGTGTAGGGATAAAGAAACCTTGCAGACCCAGCAGGCCTCTGCCTTACACCCTACAGAGCTCATTGGAAGATTTTGCCCTCCCCCTTGGAAGTGAAAAAGGGGGACCCATTTTCCACTTGACATGACCACTTTGTAGGGGAGAGAAGGGCAGGTAGAATGATGTGGAATTTGGGGGGGTGTCACAGGACTCGGTAGGTTGCCCTTGTCCCCAGGTGGGCAGACCTCACTGTCATCTCCCTGTGCTGGCTTGATTTCTGGGTTGGTTTTGTCTCTGTAATAAATTCCTTGGTGACACAATGGTGCTTCCAGATATCATGACCTCTTTAGGGAAGTAGACTCTCAAGAGGCCCCCGGCCTGGTTTCATTGTGGGGCTGGGGACAGCGTCCATCCAGCTCCGGGAGTCCTCACTCCCCCATGGTCTCCCCCTTATTTACCTTACTCACGTCTGGAATGTTAAGGAGAGCATGCTGGGGACCCACCTAGCCAACTAACCTCTCTGGCCAAGGATAGGTTTGTAAGAAGAGCTCTGGACCAGACTAAGGTGGGCTGGTTCTCATTCCATTTCTGCAGGAAATGTCCTATTGACCTTTTTTTTTTTTTTTTAAAGATTTTATTTATTTATTTATTTGACAGAGAGAGAGATCACAAGTAGGCAGAGAGGCAAGCAGAGAGAGAGAGGAGGAAGCAGGCTCCATGCCAAGCAGAGAGCCCGATTTGGGACTCGATCCCAGGACCCTGAGATCATGACCTGAGCCGAAGGCAGCGGCTTAACCCACTGAGCCACCCAGGCGCCCTCCTATTGACCTTTAACCGAGTGACTTCCCCTCCGAGAATCTGAGATTCCCTGGATAATTTCTAGGGCTCTTTCCATTGAGCAAGCCCTTGATTTTATAAAAGAGAGACTTGAGGGTCATGTGGGCAAAGTAGAGCTTTTGCCAGGGCCAGGACAGAGCCCTCCACTGTGTGTGGGGACCCGAGAGCCATCCACTGTGTCCTCAGATGAAGAAAGCACAGGGCTGGGCTAGTGGTCCCAGGCAGCAGGTCAAGTGTCAGCCCTGCTTCTCCTAAAAATGGTCCCTTCTCCCCACCTGTCCTCCACGCTCCAATACACTAGCTTTCCAGAATTAGCCATTCTTGGGCCACTGGCAGAAAAACCTTCTAAGGGTGAGAATGCCACTGTGGGGAACTCCAGGGAGCATGTGTTCAGAAACCCCAGATTTCCCGTTTACCCCGGGACTTTTCATTTCTTTTCATTTCCTGCCAAGGCTGCACCCAGGCAAATGGTACAGATAAAATTACTTTTCTGTGCCCCAGCAGACCATGCAGCCCTGGCCCACTTGAAAGGATTATTCTGGACCTTTTAGTGCATCTTACTCAAGACTTTCACTTACCGACAGTGCACGTAGCAGGGGACCCCTTCCTGCCACACTCCGCCTCTCCTCCCTGATGTCTGTCTTCTCCCTCGGGACCCTTCTGGCACCTCTTGGTCCTGCCTTAACTCTGCCTTCTCCATACCGCCCCTCTCTGGGCCCCTAATGCTTCTCTTCCACATCTCACTGTGGCTGAGTCAGGAAACTTCGAGGTCACCTGCTCACCCACAGCCTCTGCTTTCCCCTGGAAAAGTCTGCCCGTGACACCAGCGCGTCCCAGACCTCAGCGCTGGTGTGGAAGAAGCTTTGCATATGACTTCATGCTAGAGCCATTAAGAAAAGGCCTCTTACAAAGTGACAGAAACACACATTTTACACCGAGGCCTTCTCCCCCAGAAAGTTACCGTCAAAAGTCTTGCTGTTGGGGGTGCTTGGGTGGCTCAGTAGGTTAAGCCTCTGCCTTTGGCTCAGGTCATGATCTCAGGGTCCTGGGATCGAGTCCCACATCGGGCTCTCTGCTCAGTGGGGAGCCTGCTTCCCTTCCTCTCTCTGTGCCTGCCTCTCTGCCTACTTGTGATCTCTCTCCCTCTGTCAAATAAATAAATGAAATCTTAAAAAAAAACAAAAAAGTCTTGCTGTTGGAAGCATGGTGCCCTGACCCCAGCATTGGCACCACCTGGCTGCTGGTCAGAAACACAGTGTCTGCTCAGTCGGAGCCTGCATTCTATCCAGACCCGCCCCCCAGGTGGTTCACGTACCTGACTTGTACATGGGCCCGTGCACGCCACAGGTGAGGGCTGGGCGAGACTTGTGCTACCTGCCTCCTGATCCCTTCCATAAAAAGTGCCGGAAGGAGTGGCGGGCTCCACTTCATCCCTGCACTCATTTGGAAGAGGGATTTCCACATGGCCATGTACTTCTGCCGTGAGCAGAGCCACAGTGATTCATCGGTCCCTAGAATTTTCCAAAGTTTAGGCAAGGAGGTGCTTTCGTGTGTGACAGAGAGGAAGGCGCGGTGGGAGGCTTGAGGCCTGTGGACCACGCGGGGCCTTTGGGTCTTTGCTCTGGAGCCCTGGTTCCGATCTGCTGCCGCCCAGGCTTCTCATCCCCGCCCTGCTGGCCTGGGAGCCCCCTTCTCTCAGCGGCGTCTAGAGCCCGGCCTCTTTCAAGCAGCCTTGTCACTTTTGATAGTTGGACTTCCCTGATGGCATCATTTGGGCAGAGGCTGGTCTTTCTGCTCAGCTGCGTGGTTTGAGGTCCCCGTGGAGCTGTCACCTCCTCCACGAAGCCCACACTGGGTCTGTCCCCATCTCTGTGTGGCTGTCCCACAGAGTTCTGCAGCTGCGAGCAGAGAGCCCAGGCACCATGCCCACACCCAGGCCAGCATCGGCGTGCTCCCTGCGGGCTGGGGCCTGAGGAACCTGGGCGAGTAGTCATTTGCGATAACCTATAACCAATGTCTTCTTTTCTCCCCTCACAATGCTAACCCACCGGAACTAACAGCAAGCATTCAGAATGAGCGTAAGTCCCCGCGTGCCTCTCTGCACTCGTGCCTCTGGGAGGTAGGAGGGCAGCAAGGAGGGGCGGGAGAAGTCCAAGTGAGGAGATACAGGGGGATTAACTACCTTTCCACCCTGCCTGTGGGGGCTTCTTGACACCAGAGCCCCTGCAGTGTGGGCCCGGGAAGGGGAGCGGCCAGCCAGAGCCCCCCATTGCTGGGAACAGCAGAGGAGCAAGGGGATAAGAAGGGCCGCTGCTCCCCCTGCTCCGGTGGCCGGCACAGGAGCTGCACGGAGAACACTAGACTCGGGCCGAGTGAGACTCGCTGGCTCTTCGGCGGGCAGACAAGTCCCTGGGGACTGGGCCTGGGAGCTCCAGCCTCCCCACGCTTTGGCCATCTGCGGACCCTCCAGGGCTCAGAACCATCCCGGCCACCGGGCTCTGGAACGCTGGCTGCTTTGTGGTCTTGATTCATTCAGTAAATGTATTTCAAGAAGTCTCATGCACTAAGCGTTGCACCAAGTGTTGGAACACAAGAGTGGGTAAAACAGAACTTTCTCATAGAGATTCCTTGAGATCTGAAAGAGATTCTCCTTAGGCTCAGTCCTTGACATAACCCCCTTTCCCCTGGCCCCGTTTAAGGAGCTGGGCCCCTGACACAGTGTACTGGCACACCCCCCACCACCGGCTTGCCGGCTTGTGCTGTGGCTCCCGAAGCCCTTCGGTACAGCCACTCCCCAAGCCAGGCCTCCGAAGCCCTAAGCGCCCATGTTTGTGCTGTTGCAGTATCCCAGCCCCCAACCATCACCAAGCAGTCTGTGAAGGACCACATCGTGGATCCCCGCGACAACATCTTGATCGAGTGTGAAGCCAAGGGGAACCCTGCTCCCAGGTGAGCGCACTGGCAGGTAAATCCACGCGCCCCCGCCCCCAGGAGATACTGAAACCACACCCTGGCCCTGAGCGTAGCTGAAGCAGTGGATAAATTAAAATTATCCAGAAGACATCTCTTGGATACCTACCTGGTGGAAAGTACAATTCAGAGAACTAAGAAATGTAGCTGAGGAGGAGGCTGGGATCCAGAAATCCTCAGTGGCTTCAAGTCACACCCGGAAGTCACGACAAGATACTAAGTTTTTGACTGTCGGTGTCACACATCCTTCCACTGCCTTACCTCCCCAACTCTCCCCCACCCAGTGCACCACTACCGTGGGTAGCTTATAAGAAGTTCCTCCTGCTGGCTAACCGGAGTCTTTCATGCTGAGCACATCTCGGCTTGTGAGCACGTCAGCATTAAACAAGGCATCAGCAGACCAGAGCCGAAGGCCTGCGGTGTGCGGATGAGTTAAATGATGCTCCTCCCACCATCTCCTTAGAGCCCCTCTCCGTCCTTCAGAGAGGGACCCATGTCCTCAGGAAGAGGAAGTGAAATGGAAGCACAGAGGTATTACATGCCTTTGCCAAGGTCGCCCAGCTTGAAATGGGGCGGTGCCTGGAGTTAAACCCAAGCCTCTGGTAGCACCCCCACCCCAGGCCAGGTGTGTTTCTACCAAACAGAAGACACGGGAGATGGAGAGCTGTTCTGCTATTTGTCCCCCTCCTTCAAAGCAGCAGCAGCCACAGGCTGCACCGTGTAAACCAGACACGACTGGACCCTGTTGCTGGGCGTCTGTCTGGAGAAATGAGCCAGGGCAGAACTTCCGGTGTACGGCAGCCTCCTTCTGCCTACCCCCTAGCCCCCCACCCTCCACCCCCCAATTTGCATGAGCCTGAGAACAAGGAGCACCACTCTCATCCAGGCTGGAAGAAGCAGGGGCACCAGGAAGGGTCAGGCGGGACACAGATGGCCTTCTGAAGTTTGGTCTGTCCACCATGGTTCCTTTGCAGGGACAACGATTCCATGACAAGGAGCAGCCCCTATTGCCCCTGCTTCTTTTATGTCCTGAGCGGCTGCAGACGTAGCCCCCACCCCCAGAAGCAAAGGGAGATTCTAGTCTCTTCTCCCCTGGGGTCTTTTGAAGGCTGCCGGTTCTTTCAAACGCCCCTCCTGGGCTATCATGTGTGGCCCCTGCTTTATACTCTGTACCCACTGAGCAGGGCACGGATAACCTGAGCCATTGCCCTTTGGCTTTTTTTTTTTTTTTTTTTTAAGATTTTTATTTACTTATGACAGAGAGAGATAGCAAGAGAGGGAACACAAGCAGGGAGAGCTGGAGAGGGAGAAGCAGGCTTCCCGCTGAGCAGGGAGACCGAAGCGGGGCTTGATCCCAGGACCCCAGGATCATGACCTGAGCCAAAGGCAGACACTTCATGACTGAGCCACCCAGGTGCCCCACCTTTTGGCTTTAGAGTTGGTTCTCAAACAGGGAGACAGGAGGAGCAGAACTAGCTCCCTGATGGGCTTGGCTCGGGTGAAATAGGAATTTGGGCTTGCCTTCGTAGTCAGAGGCTGGGACGCCCTGGGGTAGAAGCTGCAGCTGACTCGATTTTAAAGCAATCTGAGTCCCCGCCGGCTCCTGCAGAGGACAGACTCTCCCAGTGGCTGCTTGGGTACGTGTCACTTACAGCCATGACTCTCAGCCTTGGTCTCAGCACTAATGTCAGGAGCCTGCCCTCCTTTAGCTTCACCTATGGCTCTGGCCTGGGACTCTGCATTTTATCCGACTTCCCAGCCAGTTCTGCCACCTAGCCAGGGGGACATGGAGGAGTGGTTTTGGGACTGGGCCAGGGACCAGGGCCCTGAGGTTCTCACCTGGAGCCCGGAGTCCACTGTGTTCCTCCTTGTTGCCTCTGCTTCTGCCCCCACCCCATACTGCCCACAGCTTCCACTGGACTCGAAACAGCAGGTACTTCAACATTGCCAAGGACCCTCGAGTGTCAATGAGGAGGCGGTCTGGGACCCTGGTGATCGACTTCCGCAGCGGGGGCCGGCCCGAGGAATATGAGGGGGAATACCAGTGCTTCGCCCGCAACAAATATGGCACGGCCCTGTCCAACAGGATCCGCCTGCAGGTGTCCAGTGAGTAGCATACCGGCTTGCTAGCGTGCCTTGCTCCTCGGCGCATGGCGGTGGGGACATGGAGGGTCATTCCGGAAGGGTCATCCCTGCCCTTGGCCAATGGGTGCCTTGGTGCTCTGCTCATCCTGCCTCCTGTTCTGCCTCTGAGCAGGAGCACACCTTGCCCTCCTCAAAAAGATTTCTTGGAAACGAGGCTTCCGAGCCAGAGTCTTGAACAACTTCACGAGCATTCTGGGCATGGGTGGAGAGGAAGGGGAGGAGCCTTTGGAGAAGTGTATCTATTTAGACTGAAGTCCTTCCTCTCTTGCTGCGGCCTAGAGTCACAGGCCCTCTGCACCCACTCCCTTGTTCTCCCGTTTGCCCTTCTGCTTTTCCTGCTTGTACGCCTGCCCCCAGCCGAGCTCCTTGTCCTGGCCGCCGCCATAACCCTCACTTCATGCTCCTCTGTCTGATTCCCCCCAGAGTCTCCCCTGTGGCCCAAGGAAAACCTAGACCCTGTCGTGGTTCAAGAAGGCGCTCCCTTGACACTCCAGTGCAACCCCCCGCCCGGACTTCCATCCCCAGTCATCTTCTGGATGAGCAGCTGTAAGTTTTGGAGGCCTGCCATTTGATTTCTACTTTTATCTTCGGGAGTGGGGTGGGTGTCTTACATGGGAGGGGCTTGCCCAAGGTTGGGAGACCTTGACTTATGAGAAGTAGGCGTAAAGGGACCATGTGGCGGAAAACACATCAAGAGGCTGCTCAGGCCCATTTCCTAGATGCTATCGGCTGTGTGATCTTGAGCAAGTTGCTTAACAACCCTGGGCCTCAGTTTGCTCTTCTGGGGAAAAAAAAAAATAGGGCTAGAACCTGTACTTATGTGGTTGATCATTGTAAGGATAAATGAGTTAATACATCCAAGAACTTATAACACAACCAGACACACAGTAAGTGCTGAGTAGTATTTGTGAAGATGAAGAAGAACCAGAAAAAAGGAAAGGGGAGGAAGAGGAGAAACTGTCAATCAGCCAACTGAGGCGGGTTGACATGAAGCCTCCTTTCGGTCTTTAGTCGGTCTGGATTTACTGAGGACAGGGAGGCCACAGGAATGAAACCTTTGATAAAGGAGTGACAGGGAGACAGGACATTTGTAGCAGGGGCAGAGTACCATCCCTGAGAGCTTGTCCTGTTTCATTTTGCACTGAGATTCATTTAACCACTGTGGACCTCGGTTTCTTCCCATGCTTTGAATCATAATAAGTGGGGGCATGCCCTAAAGGTGTTTAGAGCATTGGTGGCTATCTGTCTTCCTGGCTTCCCCTCCCCATCCTCCATACCTGCCCATGCGCCCACCCCCAGCCCCTTCTATCCATCCACCCATTGGTCAGTCCGTAGATCTGCCTGCTTAGCATCCGTCATCCATCCATCCATCCATCCCCGAGTCTTTACCAGCTTGCTTCCGGAAGAAGCAGGGTAGTGAGCTGTTGGCAGAGAGAGTGTGGCTTCGTGCTCACCTGTCGTCTCACTTCTCTGTGTAATCTCGGTGCATGTGCGTGGGGGACGCCGCCTGGCCACAGGCTGGAGGGCTGGCTGGTTTCCTAACTGGTTCAGAGTCTCTTGTCCCCTGCATCCCACCGCTCACCAGCTTATGTCCGTAAGTAGATCCTGAGTGGATCTCATGACCCTCATCTTTCCATCATCACTGGCATCTGCCCAGTGCAGGCCACCATCAGCTTTTCCCTGGGCGCCAGTAACCCTCTATAACTGGCCTCCCCGGTCTTTCTAAAAACATAAATCTGATCGTTTCATTCATATGCTCCCGCCTTTTACTGGCTCCTCCATCACCTGGGACCAAGTCCAGACTTACTTCCCTTCCTGATCTAGTTCCCTCTGCCTCTCAAGCCTTCCTCCTACCCCCTTCCCTGGCTGTGTGCTCTTAATTTTTAGCACGCACTATTCTTACTGCTTGGAAACCTCTTTGGGTCCCTGTCTCTTCTGCCCAGTGTCACGGAGCCTCCAAGGCAGAGCTCAGGGCCCCCTGGCAGGGACTCGGGGAGCCTCCACTCAGCCCATCCCCTTTCTTATCCAGGCTCCCCACTCGCCACACTGCACAGCAGTGATTTCTTTCTCTCCCTCCTCTTCTAGGCTGCCCGCACCCTGAGGGCAGGAGCTATCTAACTAAAGTCTCTTTGACCAATCATGGGCACAGAGCCTGGCACACAGTAGGCCTGCAGTCAATTTTGGATAATAAGTCATTTAAAGAACTGACCTTTCCATTGTTGGAAAGTTGGCATCATTAACCTTGCACTTTCATAAATGATGACTTACATGATCCCAGGGTCCTGGGATCAAGCCCCACATCGGGGTCTCTGCTTGGCGGGGAGCCTACTTCTACCTCTCTCTCTCTCTGCCTACTTGCAATCTCTGCCTGTCAAATAAATAATAAATAAAATCTTAAAAAAAAAAAAGAAGAGAAATGATGACTTAATAAAAGGTCGTGGGAGGCTGAGAAGGCATTAGCTGTAAATCGTCAGCCTGACAAATATGCTTTCACAAACCCAGTAACCGGCAGACCCGGTCGTTTGAATTGACACCTATTGCTTCAACAGTCATGGACAATGTAGCCCACTTCCTCAGCCACTCCTGTGACATCATTGATTCTAAAAAGCACCATTTTCATCTTTTAACATCTCCAAAATTAGAAAGCATCCTAGAATTGTTTATTAGTAGGTATCCAGCAATTATAAATGGCAGTGATTTTCTCTTTCCTGGTGGGAGTGAGAGCTTTAAAAAAAAAAGAAAACAAGTGAACTTGACTCCTGATTTGGGAAGCACCTGAGAGATAGCATTTCCTCCCTCTGGTTCGGAGCCAGTCGGAGCTCCTGGGGCATGGGCGGGAGCTAGAAAAGTCTGGTCACAGAGCATGAGTGTGGCAGGCAGACGTCTTCCCTCACTTCTTTCGCGACCCAGGAGGTGGGAAATCCACTGCTTTCTTATCTGTGAACTGGAAAGAAGCCTCTCCCAGAGCTGAGAGGACGAGAGGGAATCACGTTGAACTCCCGGCACCACCGGCTCTCTGTCGGCACTCCGTCGCCAGACGAATCACGACGGTCACTCCTGTTACCATGCCCGCTCACCTCCGTCTGTACCTCTGCTCCCTTCCAGCCATGGAGCCCATCACCCAAGACAAGCGTGTCTCCCAGGGCCACAACGGCGACCTGTATTTCTCTAACGTGATGCTCCAGGACATGCAGACGGACTACAGCTGCAACGCACGTTTCCACTTCACCCACACCATCCAGCAGAAGAACGCCTTCACCCTCAAGGTCCTCACCAGTAAGTGCAGGTCCCTGCCCGGGGCTGGGAGCCGGGGCGGAAGCCCTCGGACCCCGAGGAGCCCCGGGGACCTGGGTCAGGGGACAGCCTTGTCCCCGAGGCTGACCCAGAAATCCCTCCAGCATGGGGTGCCTGAGCTGTTTCCATGGCTCAACTTGCTTGATTCTGAAGCCTTGAGTTAAACCTGGTCCGGCTCTGAGTCAGTGCTTCTCAAGCTGCGGGCTCAGTCCGAATCACCAGGCCAACGGGGCAGCCATCCCTCGCCCGGCCCGAGCCTGCCTCCACGGTCCCGGCCTCTGTGTCCTCCGTTAGCTCTCCAGGTGCTCGGGACCCACAGCAGCATCCAAGGAGCCCTGCTTTCGGTGGTCACCCAACATCTCTCCCATGCCCTCAGCGTGAGGATTTCTTTTCTAGCTGGTCCCCGTTTGGTGGTCTGTACTTCTAGAAATAGAGCCACAGTACAGAATTTCCGCATTGGCTGGGACCCCAGCATGAAATGTGTTCGATGCCGGACCCCATGGGACAACTCCATTTGCAAGCTGCAGATTAATGTTCTAGTTTTACTTGTTTTCATTTTTATTTCTGGATTCTGTTTGTCTCGTACCGAAGCGGGTCAGCCCTGCCTCACCCAGGATAGCATGGGGTCGGCGGCCCTCCGCAGAGGAGAGAACCAAGTAGTCAGCTCCCAGACACACATCTTGCTGGGGACCCACCGACCTGGCTCTCCGGCTGCCCGTCCTCAGCCTGCCAGGACGTTGCATTCCAAGTGACTGTGTTCGTTTGCCCCGCGGATGTGTAACAGGCCTTCTCTTGAGGAGCACCCTCCACCCCCCCCAAAGACCTTGGTCTGTGTGACTCAGCTGTGGAGGCTGTTTTCCTCACTGGGGACAGTGGTACTTGTGGGGGAAGCCAAGCAAAGGGCAACATGTGGGCGCTGACGGCTGCCGCAGGTCGCAGAAGAGAACCTGAACCCCAGGTTCTCTGCACCCACATGCCTCTCCTGGGAAGGTGGAGAGAGTCTAGGGGAGCTTGCTCCTTGCTCAGGACAGCCGGGGGGGGGCCTGGTCTTCTTTCCTCAGTTGCCCCTGCCAGTAGTGGAAGCAGGTGGTGCCTAGAACCCCAGCTCCACACCCCGTCTCTACCCGGCATGGAGGTGGGCCCCCAAGCAGCAGCTTGCTTCTTGTTCCCCTTCTCCTGTGCGGGAGTTCTTTCTCTCCTTCTCATTGTCTTCTCTTTGTTTTCTCACTTCCTTCCTCTCTGTTTCCCTCCTGCCTTCTTCCTTTCTTCTTTCCGCCCCTCATTTTCTCCCTCTCAGAACCCCGTCTTCCCCCCTCCAGCGCCCCCACTCCTGCAGCTCCCCACACACTGCTCTGTGTTGGAGTCGGGCTGCCCACAATTTGCGAACCGACAGGATGGCCGGAAACCTGGGGACGAGCCCCCACGTGCTCCCGGCAGCAGACCCAGGTCCAGTCTACTTGGCTGCCCCCTCGCTGGCCTTCTTATTCCAGACCAAGACCTAGAGGGGACCCCTGGGGAAGAAGGCTGGGTTGCCTGAAGCGTCTCAGTGCACGTCAGGAGCAATTGCTGGCCAGCTGGCTGGGCCGTGGAGGACGGTGTGGTGCGCCTGGGACCTCTGAGTGGGCTCCGGGGCCAGACAGGGCTGGCAGCATGGGGACGTGAGGGCGGCAGGAGCGTCGAGCAAGATGCTGGATGCTGGATGGTCCTTAGTGCTGTCCCCTGGCTTCCCCTCTGCCTGCCTAGTGTGAGGCTTCTAGTCAGACTCCTTTCTGGGGACTGAGCCAGGTGACCTTCTGTGGTCCTGGGCAGAGGCCCTCAAGGTCACCCAGGAGAGAGGCAAGGGGAGTTGGAGGGGGTAAAGAGCCTTCCTCTGTGGAATTAGGCAGTTAGAGATCTTCAGCATTTAGAAGTCGGGTTTTCCAGAAACATCCTTATCTCTACCTGCAGAGGTAAGGGCTGTTTATTACGGCTTCATTTCTGGGTGCTCTACTCCACTGAAAACTCTTTCCTACAAATGCCAAGACCCCCCCCCACCCCCCGGTGATGGGAACAGAGGCCTGTCTGCTTCCTGGAGTTCTCCCAGGGGTAGCTTTGGCCGGGAGCAAGTTCTGGGCATCTGAGCCAGCCCAGAATTGGGTACAGTTGCTTAAAATAGCACAGTTGTGCTCTGTCTGCTTTCCTGCCTGGAGAGGACACAGGCTCTTTCTTATACCTTCAGAACCGGGTCTGGGGGTGGGAGGCAGAACAGCCAAGCTCGGCTGGCTTCAATGTCCCTCCTCACCTCAGGTTTCCATCACAGTCTGGCCCTTGGGGGAAGATGCCAATCTCAGCGCGGCCGATGGTGCCTTACCTACATATAGGGAATGGCAGAAGGGAAGGTATCTAACACAAAACACTGGGTAGTCTGAAACCATTTTTAAAATTTGTTTTGGGTGCAATCAAAGACAGACAGCAGAGGTGATGTGCCCGCCCCGCTTTGCCCGCCCCAGAGCAAGTCTCTTTGGTGACTGTGGTGAGGGAGAAGGGGTCTCCTGAGGCAGACCGTGGAGCACTAACCCTGCTTCCTTCTAATGTCTGCTGTCTAAGTAGCACTCTCAGGAGTCAGAAGATCTCCCTGGATTGCCCAGATGAGCTGCAAAATCCACAGACCGTGAGATCAGTCCCAAGCTTGGGTCACTTCTCTGGAAAGAGAGGAGTTCTGTTTCCCTCGGTGGCATGGGAGCTTAGGAGCATGAAGCCAGGGTCGTTTTTAGCTGTGTGCCCCTATCCTGCCCCCCCTTCAGAGAAGAATGTCCCCTCCTGAGTACATCTTCAGCCCCTCCTCTCTTCTGCCCCCCTGCCTCTCCACGCCACTGCCCCGAACAAACCCAAGCTGACTTCCCAAACAGGCTCGGTCTTGCAACACACGCCATCTTAAGGGATGGTTCTGAATAATGCAAGTCTCCCTAGCAGGCTTTAAGCACATTTGGGAAGCCCTGCGATATGGGTCCCAGCAAAGAGGGCGCACAGCCTCGGCAATCAGTTGTAAGGGGAGCATATTTGCATTCAAATATGCAAATACTCTGGCACAGCGCCTCGCCTCCCTCAGGCGCTTGCTTGGACTGGGTCCGGCTTTCTCAGGGCTGTCTGCTTGGCTTCCAGTCCACCCACCCCCTGTGGGTACCGTCAAAACTTGAACCCAGTAGCTGGTTGGGGATGACAGTAGAAGAATGAAAAGCCAAGCTTGGCAGGCTTAAGTGCCCTATTCCAAAACCTCTTTCACTGAGGATTAAACGCCCAGCAGTCTTAATTACCTGACATTGGCACCAAAGGCACTGGTCTGCTCCCTAAGGAATGACTTCAGCACAAGCCAGTCTAGGAGCTCCGCATCTCCAGCTTCGTCCGTGGTCCCTTCCCATCCAAGTGTAGAATGCTAAGCCCACATACTCTCTCCCATCCCAGGCAGGGTCCCCTTCTGTTCTGAAAATCTGACCCACAGTCTGGCCCTGTCTGCCTCCCTAGAACATTCCAGGACTCCTTGGGAGGAGGGCTTTCTGCCACCAGAGACATCTCAGAGACCAGGGTGGTGCCTGGTGCCCAGTGCTCAGGTGGGGAGGGGTGCTTGCTGCCGGTCAGCCCACGATCACTGGGCGCTGCCAAGGGTCCGTCTGTCCCTGTGTCTCAGCTGCTGAACTGTATCTCTTGGTCTGCCTGCTCTCCCTGACCGCCCACCTGTGCACCTTAGCTTCCGCCCAGGGAGGGCTTTGCTCCTTCCCTCAGGGCTCACTCACACTCCTTTCTCTTTAGCTGCCCCGGGAGCTGGCCTGATCCAGAGTCCTGGGAACTGAGGATTTTGATGGGAAGTTGTTCAAAAGACGGCTACGGGATACCATTAATCCTTACCTCATTTGTTTGAAATACAGTAGGATCAAGCCATTACAGGTCAAGCCTAATTTCTTTCATTAAAAAGAAGATTTTTTTATTATTGCCTTCTTTTGCAGGATTTAACCTTTTCTTCTCTTTTTGGGCCTGTTTTATGTTGCTTGTTTTTTCACCAAGCATATTTCCTTTCCAAATACGCCGTGTGTCTTTCCTTTGCAAAATCCCCGGTTGTTTTCCGCAGCTTCGCGTTTCTGTTGTTCTCTCCCTGTTTATGCCTCCGTGAGCTCTCCGTGGCCTGTTTGCTCACCCTCTTCTGTTTATTGCAGACAACCCCTATAATGACTCGTCCTTAAGAAACCACCCTGACATGTATAGTGGTGAGTCGCCGCGGTAACCTTGGGAGTAACCTTGCCTGTCCTAACCCCAATTTGCCTAACTCGACTGATACCGTGTCATTAACCCACACTGGGTGGAGGGGCTGACAGTCAGCCACACCAGGGTGCCAAGGGGCCCCCTCCTGGACACCACTCTCCAGGAGAACGGTGGCCAGTGCGGGAGTCTGAAGTAGCTCACGAGGGGCGGTGGCTTCTGGGAATGCGTAAGCCGCCAGGTGCTGAAATCTGGATCAGGTTGGTGGGACCAGGGTAGGACTCCAAAAGAGCTTCCTGGAAGGTTCTGTGATGGGTGGAGGGAGCGTGTCGGAGGAGAGGGGAGTCTGCACAGTGAGGAGGAAACAGGGAATCTGGTGCCTGTTAGCGGTTTAAAGGATGCAGAAAGCTTTGTGATAGAGTGGCTGGATGTGATTTGCCTGCCTTGCAATCTAGTTTTAGTTACTGGGGGCACCGTTTCACCCCACGTCTCTTTAAAAATCCCTCTGGGAAAAATGAGCGAGAGTCCAGCTCTGAGTTCTCTTTGAAGGTAAGTATAAAGGGAGGTGGGCCGTGCCTGGTCTCTGTTCCCTGGGCTGCTTCTGTCCTCCGGCAGCGGGTGCAAATCCAGGGCCCACCAGTCCGCACACTTGCACGTCCCAGAAGAGTTTCCGTGAGGCGTGTTTCTAACTCATCACACAACTGGTTGCTCAAGCTGATTAGTAGAGTAATTGGCTATTTCCACACCTGAGCCCCCACCACGGCTCAAGAACGTCTTGTTTTCCTGGCGCAGCCAGAGGGAACAGTCGTTTGCTGGCTTTGGCAAGGCAGCTGGCCCCCGTCATCAGTTATGCCTCGGAAGCTGAGGCTGCAGGTCCCCAGGGCAGTCATTGTGGCCTCGGATAGGAAGTGTCTGCATTGTGATGTGCTAATATAAACAATGATCGGTGTCTAGAGTGGGGGAGGGGAAGAAGAAGGGAGAGCCCCGGAGCAAGGCAAAGGCTCTAACTTGGCATCAAGCAGCTAGAGCCAAAGAGATTCTGCCAAAGAGATTTACTGCCCAGGGAAGCAGGAGATCTTTGTTGGATTCAGGACACTGTTTGTTTTTAAAATAATGGGGCCAACCAGCGTTGTGTCTAGAGCCCCAGAGCACTGGTGTGGAATGTGCCTGTCTCTAAATTGGATTTCAGGTTATCTGTTACGGAAGTACTCTTGAAGCTAGAGTATGTCAGAGCCAGAAGGTCCCTTAGAGACCATCTGGTCCAAGCACCTCGCCTTGTGTTGGATAAACCATGCAGGGGAACACGCATGTAGAATTATTTTCTCAGCGGGATAAATTTGATTCCAGCCACTTAAACTTTGCGGCCAGTGGTAGATGTGATTATGAGTGAATGGGTGGGAGTTCTAAGCGCCATCCAGTGCTAGGACACCCAGCGAAGCTCGTAAGAACGCACATGGAGATCAACCCCTTCTCCTCAATCCAGAGTAGAATGAATGGGGCTGACCCAAGCATGAAGCCAGCTGGAAGGGACGTAAAGCCAAAGGGAGACACATGCTGAACAAAGGACAGCTGGGTCGAATGCTTCTAGAAAGAAACACGAAAAGGAAGAAAGATAAGGTCCTTCCTGAGTACAGGGCGGGACTTAGAGACACAAGACAGTGACAAGTGCCCAGTGCATCTGTCTGCTTAGCTTTGAAATATGGCACATCTCTTAAAGGGGTAGGGCCACCCTACAAACTACATTTTGTTTTAGTGATTTCTACAGTGGTTTGGTATCCTTCAAACCTACGCCAGATGGCCCCTGACCCACTGAGTGGCGAGGGAAGCTGGTCTGAGATGGCTTGCCACATAGAATTCGCCCAGTGAGGAGACAAGGAAGAGAAGAGTGGGCACTCGGAGGTAGACAGCCTCCAATTAAATGCAGGCTGCTGAGTGACCTTGAGTGATTCATTTAGTGTGTGAAAACCTTAATGTCCTCATCTGTAATGTAGGTATACAATGTGCCTCCCAAGACTGCTGTGAACAGTGACCAGGGTGACGCACGTGGTCGCTAGTGTGGCATCAGACACGTCAGTGATGAGTACGTGTCCCCCCAGTATTGATATTGAAGGATTGAATGTGTTAGTGCTGACTGAGGTCAAGATGGGCACAGAGAAGTTGAAGAGAAACCAAGGGCAAGAAGCCAATCAGCAAGGACGATTATGGGAAGAAAGTACTGCAGAGGGAGGGACTTGAGGGCAGACTAGAAAAGTGAAAGTTATTCAGATCCTCAGCCCTGCTTGAGACCTTGATCAGAAAAAAGGCCCAACTCTCAAAAAGTGAGGGGTTGAGGTCAGACTTATGGAAGAGATTTCCTGACGGTGGAAGGTATCAAATGTTACTAGACAGAGAGTTTTTCTTGTCTTCTGGGATTGTTTCGTCAACTATTCCTGGAGCCAGAGCTGGATGAAATGCCACAGAGCCAACCCCACAAGCTCTTAATCCTGGGAATCAAAAGCAGCAAATGTGGGATCCAGTTGCTCCTAAAAGCTGTTTTTGCCAAAAGTTCTCAGCTATATCTGATGCATTGGCTCTCTTCTACTAACCCACAGCACTTAACAGAAGGAAGCAACTCGGGTTTTCAGCAATCTTGACCCTTCCTCTTGTAGGAATCGATGAAGACATTTTTTCATTGGCCCTTTAAAGCCAAGGTGGGTGAGGCAGTGTCATCTCTTGATGTCTCCCTGCTGACCAGATCCCCTTGGAAACCCATGCTCCCACTCCTGAGCCAGGGAGAACAGGAAAGGACAGATTGTCCTTAGGTTAGAGGTCAGAAGGGCCTTGTGGGAAGATCTTCCTGAACCCACCAATGTGAGTTTTGGCATCTGGATTCTGAGTTTTATCCAATATTAGGTCCAACCCCAGCCCTGAAGATCAGGGAGAAAAAGAGAAGCATTATCAAGCTCGTCAGGCTGAATCTCCACCTCTAAGAGGGTAGGTAACATCCTGTGACCCTGGGAGACTGTCATCCTCCACCGTATAGAGGCCTAGAGAGAAATCACCTTTGTCTTGGAGAGTCTTCCTGGGTCTCTTTCCCCAGGGAAAGAAACTAGCCACCTTCCCTTGGGAGCAGTGGCCCCGAAAGCCACCAGCTGGATTGTCCTCCAACAGTTTTCATGTAATTCCCTCCAGCTGCCGCTGACCACATTTTTCATAACCCCCACTTTAGGTCCAGCTTCTCATCCCATAATGTGTGACCCTTCTCATCCCACGTGTCACCCTGACTCCTCTTCAAGCTTTCCATGGCCTTAAGAATCCACTTGAGAATACTCTGGGGCCTCTTAATTCCTAGCCCAGCTTCTTTCTCCAGCTCGGGCCTGAGTTTATCTGATGGCCACCACGGAGGGACGGAGTCTTACCGAGCAGAAGAGGTTCACCAGAGCAGCTCACCAAGACACTAAGTCTTTTCCCCTTCGACTCTTTTGCCCTTGGGTTTGGGTTTTTTTGGTTTGATACTCCCAAAGCTGGCTGTCCGAAGGAGGGACAGATGGGCTAACCACCTCTAAGGAGGCAAGCTCGGAGAGCTCTCAGGACATGCTTTGGTGCCAAATGGTCCAGAATCCAAAACATAAGTGGCTTGTGACCTTGCCAAGTCTATGGATTTCCTTGAGCCTCAGTTCCTTCTGCTGGAAATGGTGGTCATACCCCCACATACCTCTCCCCCGGATTGTTGTGAGGAGTAAGTGTGACTCTGACGCCTAGAGAGAGCTATTAGCGCAGGCTTGGCCTCTCGGGCTTATACCAAACGCTGGCCCTGATTAGTGCCTCTGACTTTTAGGATGTTCTTCCCTCTATTTTTGAACTTTGGCTTGTTTCCCAGTAGCTTCTCTTCCTTTGGGATAATTCTGTGGTTGCTAGCCCACACCCTTCCAGTGCAGCATGGCTGTAACCTTTTCATAGTCATGGCTGCAACACGTCAAGGCCCCCATAGCGAGACTCGGCTTGTTTCTCTGCCTGCTCTGCTGGCTAAGTATGCTCGTGCTATGGTGTGAATTAAATGTCCACAGGGTCGCAGGCTGGCTTCTGCCAAGTTTGTCCCTGTGTGGAAGGAGTATGCCAACCAAGCTGGGGCCCCCTCCACGTCGTCCCCGCTTCCCAGCAACGGACAGCCTCACCAAAGCCTCCTGCCCTGAAATAGCCTTCTCCTCACAGTTCCCTTGACCTTGTGTTATCTGGACTGTTTGGGGGATTCCATGATAACGGGTGGGAGGAAGCTGCTGCTTTGGTATCCGGCTTCCTTGGTCCTGAGAGCTGGCTGCTACGAGGGGCATAGACGGTAACCGATTAACCACATAATGGATTAACCCGGTCAGTAGCCACTGTTGTATATGTGTGTGCTGGTGGGACATGTGAGGACATCTGCACGAGTAATAACATGTGGGGTACACGGTTGCCTTCTTTTTTGTTCCCTTCTCCCTTTACATTCATTCATCCCACCAACACCTACTGAACGCTTGCTCTATGTGCCATGCATTGTGCCAGCCGTCTCACTAACTCTGCACACGTCTTATCATTTCTTCCCCTGACGAAAGCATAAAGTAGACCCCAGCTCTTTGAAGTGCACTCCACAATGGCTAGTGGAGAGAAGCTGAGTGCCTCTAAGACGGGAGCCCTGTGGATCCAGCCAGGCACCAGCCTGTCCAGCGTGCTCCTGTAGGGGACATCAGTTTCCCTGCCACTCTGTCCTCATGGCCGGGACCCCTTAACAGCCCCCAGCCGGGAAGATGCCTTTGTCCCCACTCCAGGCGTCTCTGATGGCTTCCAGCTCCTGGCAGCTCTGCCTGCCTTTCTCCTCTCGCTTCTCCAACTGAGCGTAAGGCCCACTGCACCACTGGGTGGGCTCAGCTTCTAGAGTTAACTCTTCGTGTTTACAACCCTACACCTTTGGGCAGGGGTGTGTCTTCCAGCTTCCCCTTGCTTTGGGGTTCCTGGCTGGAAAACCTTCCATCTCCTCCCTCCCACCTTACCCATGTCCATAGAGCTGTGCAAAAAGCTCCCCAGGAGAGGTGGGATGCAGGTAAGGTGGGGTCCAGACTTGCATGTCCCAGTCCACAGCCAAACAGCCACCCCAGCCGTGTCGATCTCTGGGAGCCATCTGGCCTCCAATCCCCACGTGCACGTCACTGTCGGCGGACGTGGCTGTTCCAGCCTCGTTGAACTGTCGGCCCCTCCTCCATCTTGGCTGCTCCTTTCCACTCCCCCCCCCCCGTCTCTCACATCCAATTAACACCCTCCCTCCAGCCCCCTCCCAGAGTCATTAGTGAAGAAGCAGAATGGTCTTGGCCCCAGAGCGATTTCCTGTCATCTCTGCTCATTCATTCTCTCCACGTCTCTGCTAAACCAGACTGTTCATCCGGGTCTCTGTGGGCTCCTCCCAACTCCTTGTCTCCAGGGTCCCAGAGAACAGGTTGTCTGTCCTGTGGCCTCAGTGCGTGCCTTCTCACTCATCCACGGCTGCTGAGATGGCCTCCCGGGGGGGCTGCCACATTGGTCTCTGGTGTCCCAAAGCAAGATGCTCGGGGGGTAGACGGCTCACTGCTCAGGCAACCCCCTCCTTGCCCAGGAAGGCAGGGTTTACTGAACTGGGGAGGAAGCTGGACTCTTCTTGGCAGATCCTTTCAGAACTTGAGATGCTCACACACATGTGCCAGTGGGGCCGGGGAGCCCCACGCTTCCTAACACACCTCTCTTAATGATGCGATGCCCCGGCCCTTGTCAGGGGTGGGGTTCAGCTGAGAGGGTCTGGGGCTTGGTGCCTCTGAGCGTAACAGGGTAAGTAGGGGGCGTGATGACACTTCTTCCTAGCCTGACCGCTTGGGCCTCGTGGGTCCGCTCTGGGCAGGAGGCTTATGGCGGCATCTTCTATCCTATTTCAGCGCGAGGAGTTGCAGAAAGGACCCCCAGTTTCATGTACCCCCAGGGCACGGCGAGCAGTCAGATGGTGCTGCGCGGCATGGATCTCCTGCTGGAGTGCATCGCCTCCGGGGTGTACGTACAGCCCGCATCCCCACTCTGGTCCCTCTCCAGGAGGACGGGGGGCGGGAATTTGTGCAGGGGCTCTTCTTGCCGCAGTCTGAGGAGGCGAAAAGAGACACAGACAGCCCCTAGCCGGGCTTTTGCAAAGCATCATCATTCCCATCCCTTTCTGGCTGTCTTCTTTATGGGTAATGGGCAAGGAAAGGAGACGGGGTAATGTCCTGCACGTGTGTTCACACCCGTGTGACTTCCCAGCAGCGCCTCGGTGCTCTGTGGCCGAGCACCCCCTCCGTACGGGAGAGGTCCGCTCTCAGGGGAGCGTCCGTCCTCCTGAGCGCCTGTACACTTCCAGGATGCCTGGGTGGCCCGGGCTCGGTGGAAGAGCAGCAGGCCCACGGCTGGGGGTAACCCCTGTGTCCTGCTCGCTCCCTCTCCCAGCCCAACACCAGACATCGCGTGGTACAAGAAGGGTGGGGACCTCCCCTCTGACAAGGCTAAGTTTGAGAACTTTAACAAGGCTCTACGCATCACCAACGTCTCCGAGGAAGACTCCGGGGAGTATTTCTGCCTGGCCTCCAACAAGATGGGCAGCACCCGGCACACGATCTCGGTGAGAGTAAAGGGTACGTTGTGTGTATTTCTCATTATGATGATTTGCCAGCCCTACACACCACAGCGCACCTTTCCCTCCACGGGGAGGAGGGGGCGGGGGGAGTAGGAGAGACCCGATGACACACTGGCTAGTGGCAATAGTGATCTGCCAGGGACAGCGTTACCCCCCGGATGTGAGAGAGAGAGTGAGTGTGTGTGTACACAGTGGGTATGAGGGGAAGGAGCTGCACCCTGACCATCCCCCACCTCTCTGTGTTGCCTCGGGCTCCCCCCACAGGTGAGGGTACCCCCATGGGCCATTTGGATTTCACGCAGCCCCATTTCTTTCTTACATTTTGCATTCCCGTTCACGGTGTGTTGTCTTAGCCCTGTGCTGTCTGTGTACTTGTGCATGGTTTTTCTCTTAAAAATGGGGAGTTATCAGAGCACAAATTATTTTTTTAAAAGCCACCTCCCTCCCTCCATGGTGCCGATGGCCCATCTGACCTGTGGTGGGCAATAGAGCACGTGCCTTTATGGGTCCCGGCTGTGGGTGATGGGGTACACCAGTTCCTGTCCGCCTGGCGCTGACCGGATGATGGGGACGATGAGGTCTGATTCTGAGAGTGCAAGAACTTGGGAAGCCCTCGCTCAGTTGACCTGATGACTTTGGTTTCAGCGCTCCGCTTAGACCAGGGGTTCTTAACCTTTTGGGGGGTATCAAGATCTTTTGAGAATCTGATCGATCCACAGGAACTTCTCAGGAAAAAAAAATCCCCATCTCCACATATTCCCAGTTGGAAGGGACAGCCAGTCTGCTCTAACCAAAGCCTGATGCCTGAGGTCTTTTCTAAATGGTCTGATGTCATAGCAATAGCCCCAGGATCCCGAGGGGCCAGTCCCGGGCTTGCTTTACTAACTGTCGCCCTCGGGTGCTCATCATGAACACCTGTGGGGCTCTAAAAGCATCCACTGCCCCAGCCTCCCCTGAGAATTCAGACTTAGTAGGTCTAAGCTGGGCCCCAGTGCCCATGTTTGTTCAGAGCTCTTCAGAGGAGTCTAACGGGCGGCCGCAGTTTAGAACTATTGTTCTGTGAACCCAAAATAGAGTGGGAAGCATCCGCGGAGCCAAGCCTACCAAAGGCAGGCTGGACTGAGTCGTCCCATGAGGACGAGCCCCTGGGCAGGTGGTGAGGGTCTGGAGCTGGCTCTCGGAGGCTCCTGCCTTCCCAGTGGGAGCCGGTCGGTGTCTCCTGCCTGCCCCCAGTCATCTAACGCCGCGGCCTGCGCTCCGCTTGCCTTCCAGCTGCTCCCTACTGGCTGGACGAACCCAAGAACCTTATCCTGGCTCCTGGCGAGGATGGGAGGCTGGTGTGTCGAGCCAATGGGAACCCCAAGCCCACTGTCCAGTGGATGATAAATGGGGAGCCTCTGCAGTGTAAGTAACAAGCCGTTGTCCCACTTGACTCCACTGGGCCTCCCTTCAGAGCCTCCAAGGCCCCATCCCTATGCGCCAGCCCTGGGTGCACAGAAGAAAGTTAATGACTAGCCCCTTGGCCACTGCTTGGGGAGCATCCCAGCTCTCTGGGCATCTCAAGAGGCAGGAAACCTATGCTTATGTTCCCATATTTAGGGAGCATGAAATTCCCTTGGGTTTTTCTTGAATCTTGCTTTCTGCCCTAAACCACCATCCAGCCCAGTTTCCAGGTCTACAGAGAGCCAGCCTCTGAGTTGGGGAAGGGCATGGAAGGTAGAGCAGAGCTCAGTAAGCTGCTGTGTTTAGTTACCCAAGCCCCACTCTCTGCTGAGAGCAAACCGAGAGCCAGGCTGGATAGGAGGAAGAACTGCCACCTGAGAGCAGAGAAGCACTGATGCATTTCCTGGGTGTGCCCAGATTTGGGGAAACTGAGTCCTGCTGCTGGCTGGAGTAGGTGACTGCAGGGCCCCTTCTGGCCAGGGCTCTCGGTCAAGTTTTCCCATCATAGTCTCTCCGGTTGCATTTACTTTATAAAATGTCCTTGTGGGTCTCTGAGACTGCTGGACGCCTGCACCATCTACTGCTGGGGGCAGAGCTCCTTCCCAGCCCATGACCTTGCCCTGTGCAGGAGCAGAGACGCAGAGGTTGCCCGCCCTCTGCTGTTCTCCCTGTCCTGACAGCACTCTGGGAACAAGGCAGACAAAGGCAGCAGACTCCATAGCGCCACGGAATAAATGCAGAGCCCAAGACTTGCCACTGAGCCCTGGCCCTGGAAAGGTCACCTGTCACTTACAGGGAGCGGCTGAGAAGAAAGTTGGCTCCACGAGAATTGCCAGGGAAGGAGGTGTTGAAGTTGCTGGCGTAGACTTCATGCCTTTGTGCTGAGTGGGGACTTGGGGGCGGGTGATAAAGATGCTGACCTGTCTTTATTTGCCTCCTGCTGATTCCCCAGTTCCAGGCTCAGACTTGCTGTCTGTGGAGGGGCGCCTCGGGGGCCGGACGCTGGGTGGTCCTCTCCCCACTGTGGCTATCGGTCTGAGCTATCCTGGATGCATTCACAGACCGTCCAAACCAAGTCACCTTGGCTCAGTCCAGAAACCCTACAGAGGAAAGTCACCTTCCCATGAAAGATGAGAAAAGTGGCGATTCCTTACGTTTCTAGAAAACTTAATTTATACCGCTCATTATCGTTCTTTTAGTAAAGCTCCTCGGAGTGGGAGATTGATGGGAGTAATTCTCCAAAACTTGACAGATGAGGGAAATGAGGCCCAGATTTACTGATTTGTCCCAGTCCCAGATGGATGTGTGAATAGGACTGAGAGCCCGCGGCCACTCCCCAGCCTCTGCTCTCTACATCCCAAGCCAGCCGTGCTGGAAGAACTGCGGGAGGAAATAGCTTCTCTTGGTTTAGGACACATTTCTTGGGACGATCAGGTAGCTTTGGCCAATTTAAGGACTCATTCAGTCTCGACAGGCATCAGCTTAAGGATCTGTGTGAATGTTTGAGGAATGCTCTGCTCCGAGGATGGAAGGTGGTAGGTCTCATCCGGTTGTATATTCCTTTGTCCTTTTCAAAACCTTTAAGTATATGCAAAGTGTATTAAAATAATAACAGCAATAGTAATCAGTGTGTGCTGGGCCTCTGCTGAGGAGGTTTTTTTTTTTTTTTAAGATTATTTTACTGGAGAGAGAGCAGGACAGAGAGGGAGCAGGGGGGAGGAGCAGAGGGAGAAGGAGAAGCAGGCTCCTTGCTCAGCAAGGAGCCCAGTGCAGGGCTTGATCCCAAGGCCCAGGGATCATGACTCAAGCCAAAGGCAGATGCTCAACTGACCGAGCCATCCAGGTGCCCCTGCTGATGACTTTAGACATGTAATAAAATCTCAGGTTATCCTCATAAGAACCCTGCAAGGTGGTACGTCATCCGCATTCTGCACACAAGGATGCTGGAGCTCAGAGGAGCTGATGACGCCGGAGGTGATGTGGCTGGAATGCAAACCCCTTTCTTGTTTCGATGGCTCACGCTCTCAACCGCATCTTCCCAACTCTCGCGCGGGTCCAGCAGGGACTCACAGTCCCATCGGACAGGCTGAGAAAGCAGCCCCGGTGGGTTCGACGATGGGCCCGAGGTCACACAGCCAGGCAGCAGTGGAGCCGGAAGTCGCGTCTCCTGGGGGCCCCCCGGGGCTGCTTCTTCCACAGCACCCCAGTCATCTTAGGGAGCCCTGGCCAGAGCCCCAAGGGCCCTCTACCCACCCTTCCCGTTTCTCACGAGGCGCGTCTTTCCTGTCCACAGCGGCACCACCCAACCCGAACCGTGAGGTGGCTGGGGACACCATCATCTTCCGGGACACCCAGATCAGCAGCAGGGCGGTGTACCAGTGCAACACGTCCAACGAGCACGGCTACCTGCTGGCCAACGCCTTCGTCAGCGTGCTGGGTGAGCGCACCCCTTCCTCGCCCTTGGCGCAGCCTCCCTGCGGCTTGCCCCTGTCGTGGGCCCACCTTCTGCTCCGAAGGTCAGCCCAGCTGGGTGGGAGAGGAGGGCCTGGGATGGAGGGAGCATGGAGACGGAAGATGAGTTTGCCAGGGAGGAGGGGAACTTCAGATCCATGGGGCTGGGCATGCAGAAGGTTGATTCCTTGCTAGGATCATGTCTCCAGAGGAGGGGGAGGGGCCCGTCTCACCCCCTCCGCGTATCCAGGCCAACTCTGCCTGCATTCTCAGCGCCCCAGGGCAGGAGGTGGTTCTGAGTACTGGGGTCACTCCTAGATCAGGGAGAGGGCAGGGGCAACTAGGAGATGTGCTGGGGTGCGGAGGGGCAGTGTCAGTAGCTGCTGTATAATCTGGGGAGACCCTTTGCAAAAGCTGGATTGCACACAGGATAGGTCGAGGGCAGAGGGATGAGCTTCCTCTTCCCTCCCCTAACCCTGGGAGGCTTCTTAAAGGAGGGAGGTTGATGGGGGAAGGATTGGGGGGTGGTAGGGAGGGCTCCTGAAATGCTGCTACGCTGCTGGGGCACGTGGAAGACCTGGGGGGGTGGGGACCAGAGGAGGTAGGTCCCCCTAGCCAAGGTCCATTCTCCGGGAATTGCAGATGTGCCACCTCGGATGCTGTCACCCCGGAACCAGCTCATTAGGGTGATCCTGTACAACCGGACACGGCTGGACTGTCCGTTCTTTGGGTCCCCCATCCCCACGCTCCGATGGTAAGTTCCAGGAGACCAGGCCACGCTCCCGGGGGTCCTCGGCCCAAAATCGGTATTCAGCGAGACCAGGCAACCTTATGGGGTCCGAATGGGGAGAAAGTTGACTGATCATTGAGGTCAGCCCCCCTTAATGTGCAGAGGCGGAAACTGAAGCTCAGAGAAGGCCAGAGACTTGCCAGGGCCACTCAGCAGTGGGAGGCAGACCTCTGCCCGGAGGGCCGGCCCTCTCTCAGTGTGCTGTGTGTTCTGCTGCTCTGTCGTGAGGTTTAAGAACGGGCAGGGGAGTAACCTGGATGGTGGGAACTACCACGTCTATGAGAATGGCAGTCTGGAAATCAAGATGATCCGCAAAGAGGACCAAGGCATCTACACCTGTGTCGCCACCAACATCCTGGGCAAAGCTGAAAACCAGGTCCGCCTGGAGGTCAAAGGTAAAGGAGAGGTTGGTAGGGAGAGGGCAGGTTGGGGCAGCCAAGGAAGCCATCTCTTCAAAGTGACTCCCACACGCCATTCCCTTTGACAACTCACTGCTTGTCCTGTTAACTCCCTAATGGGGCCCTCCCTGTGGACCTCTGTGTCCTCACAGGGCTTCCAGCTGGCCTGGGTGCTGGAAGGGCAGGGTCCTGTTCAGCCTGGGCCACGTGGGATTAGAAAGGGAAGCCTGGGGCACCTGGGTGTCTCAGTCATTAAGCGTCTACCTTCAGCTCAGGTCATGAACCCGAGGTCCTGGGATTGAGCCCCACATCAGGCACCCTGTTCGGGGGGAAGCCTCCTTCTCCCTCTCCCACTCCCCCTGCTTGGGTTCCCTTTCTGGCTATCTTTCTCTGTCAAATAAATAAATAAAATCTTTTAAAAAAAAAAAAAAAGAGAGAGAGAAGAGTGAGACCCCCACCAACACCCCACTACCACCCTAGGAAATCATCACAGGTTTCCAAACCAGAGAGAAAGGACTTGTTTCCTCCTTGGATCGTGCCCACATGCTCACCCCCCTCCCTGCCCACCATTCATATAACTGAACGTTATCTCTGCCATCTTCCGTGGTCCATCTAACCTTTCATGCATGTCACGCCGTGTGGCCACATGGGGTAGTGGTAGAGGCCACGCCAGTGATGAGCTCCCTCGGCTTCCCCACAGACCCCACCAGGATCTTCCGGATGCCCGAGGACCAGGTGGCCAAACGGGGCACCACGGTGCAGCTGGAATGTCGGGTGAAGCACGACCCCTCCCTGAAGCTCACGGTCTCCTGGCTAAAGGATGATGAGCCTCTCTACATCGGAAACAGGTTTCTGCTCCTTCCTTCTCGAATATGGGCCCGTTTTCTTCCTCCTTGCCCTCAACACACTGAAGGAACCTGGGCATAAGGAGCTGCATCCTGCGTGTCCCCCAGGAACTGCTGCTGGGGGTGGGGTGGCTGTGCCAGTGGCTCCCCATCCCACGTGCTCTCTGCCTCTCTCCTCCTCTTCTGTCTCACTCTCCTTTTGCCCACTCCTTTCTCTCATCCCTCCTTCTCTCCCCCTCTCCCCTCCTCCGCACTCCTCCTCCCTTCCTCTTCTGCTTTGAGGGCCCCTTGGTGCTCAGTCCTCAGCCCCGCTTGCAGTGCCCCTGTTGTCCAGCAGAGGGCAGGTCTGGCCCGAGCTGCCTGCCACTAGGGTGTTAGCGGGGGTGTCTCAGCCCATTGGCACCTGGGAGCTCCCGGGTCCAGATTCAAGTGGTGTGGGGGGAGCAGAGGCATTGATAGTGTCTAAAAGTCCCCACTGGTGTCTGTAATTTGCAGTCTGTGATGGCGAGGACTGGTCCGAGCCGCTCCCTCTGCGAGACTCTTTGTCGCAGCCCCTAACATCGCAGGGGGGGATGGTGGTGCAGGGTCAGGCCTAGGGAGCAGCACGATCATCTGGCTTTTGCAGGGGCATACCTGACAGGCAGGCACAGGCATCCACACTCAGTGGGTGCCCACAGCTTTCACAGCCCACCCTGCTCTGTGGCACCCACCTCCCTCTGCAGGAGACAGTGCAGAGGAGCCCAGGACACCCGGCCTGAGCCTGGGTGCACAGACCGGCCTGGGCTGAAGGGACAGCTGGAAGTAGGGGAAGGGGAGGGAAGCCAGCCTGCCTTTTGGGGGGTGGACCTAACTGTACCCTCATTTGGGAGGGGGGCACAGTGTAAGAAATGCACAGAGAGTTGACACTGGAGAGTTTGAGGACATGAACATGGGTCAGAGCCACTTCTGCTTCACCCACTTGCCTTTTCCTCTCCGTCAAGCACTGAAGAGCTTGAAGGTAACGGTGAAGACCATGGGAGGGAGCCTCCTGTCCCCTGCCAGCGGCTGTGGCTGCCCAGCCCAGCCTGTGATGCTCCCCTCTCACCCTCCATCCCCACTCCAGGGAGACAGCAGGCAGGGCACAGAGCTCCCCATTCCCCCACTGTCGGCCCACTCACCCTCTTCCCCACCCCTCCTGGGGCCCTTGCAGGATGAAGAAGGAAGACGACTCCCTGACCATCTACGGTGTGGCCGAGCGGGACCAGGGCAGTTACACCTGTGTTGCCAGCACTGAGCTGGACCAGGACCTGGCCAAGGCCTACCTCACTGTGCTAGGTAACAGCCATGCTCACACACGCTCTGACCCTCCCCCATCCCATCTTTTCCCGATCCCAGAGAAGCGGTGGGGCCTGGGCAGGTCCCAGGCCATCACCTGCGGTCAGCGGGCTGGGCAGACACTCTGATCTAAGGGTTAGGAGGGCACTCCTTTCCGAGCAAGCTGTGCCAGGTACCTTACCTCCGAGGGGAATCATTAACTCACCCAAATCCTCAACAGATGGATGCCTGAACGAGAGAGGGAAGGTGGACAGAAGGTGGACAGAGGACAAATTTTTTTTAGACACTGTCCAAAAATGTCACTGTCACAAAATGATCTTGTGATCATTTTGACCTCTGTACCCAGTTAAAACAATCCATCGTTGAAGGCAGATTGCGTTTTGAGTTAGTCCTACCAACACCTTCGGCCAGCTTCCCTCTCCCTCCCTCCCTGCCCCTGTCTCCTGATGGGATTCTGTAGGGCGCCCTGCATTTAGCAAACCGATTCCATCATGGCTGCCTTGTGTCTAGGCCAGACTGTAAATATGGAGCCGACCTCAATCCCAGGGGAAGATCACCTTTCCTATCCAGGGAAGCACATGGCTGGGTGTCCCCTCCTCTCTGTCCTCCCTCGGGTGTCGTGTTGCCGTTACTGTTGGTGCTCTCCATCCCTTTGGTGGCGGTGACTCACAGTCGCTGGGGATGGCAGACCCAGGCCCACGGGGGCATTGGGATGGGAAGGAGACAAGCGCCAGCCACAAAGGAAGCTTGAGGGGTGGCGGAGGGTTTCTCCATGGAAGCGAAGTTGTGCCCAGAACACCTCTGCCCAGGGCAACTGTTCAACCCTTGGCCACCTACTCCCATCCTTCTAGAATACCTATAACCCTGGATAACTTACTAACCTGGATAACCTATCTTACCTTGCAGCTGATCAGGCCACTCCAACTAACCATTTGGCGGCCCTGCCCAAAGGTAATTCATACTAATCACAGGACCCCAGCCAGAGCCCCGTCCAGGTAGCAGGGAGAGTGGGGTCTGAGGAGGAAGGTGCTACAGCACAGGACGTGCCAGGGGGAGGCCACTCGCTGCCAATTCCGATGCCTTTCAAGGGCCCTGCCCCTCTCCTCACAGCCCAGCCACCCCCCGACTCCGGGCTCCTGCGCCTTTCCTAGGTGGGGCTCCAAAGTCCTCTGCTGCTGTTCCTCCCCATGCCTTCCTTCCGGCCACACTCAGCACTTCCTGGTGGGGGCCTGTTCTCTCCCCCAGCTTCGGCCTCAGAAGCACGGAGGGGGCAGCTGGGAAAGCCCTCTCTTCAGATTACCCGAGGCCCGGCTTGTTTGCAGCCCCGTCTGTGGCGGCACACCCCTTCACAGCCTGCATCCACACGTGTGCACGCATACGCAGACGTGGGCTCCCGTGACCCGCCTTCCCGATGCTCCCAGTAACCAGCCAGAGCACTGAGCTAACTGGCCCGAGCAGCCAGGATGGAGAAACATCCCGCATACCCCACTGGCAGCGCTGAGGTGGCCTCGTCCCCAGGGCAGAGTGGCCCTGGCAGCCACTGAGGAAGTCCAGTGAGACCAGATCCCCCAAAAGTGCTGTCCCCAGCCCCATTTGGAGGCTTGATGGGACTTCTCTGTCCTGCTGTCCATCACCGAAGCTCTGGACTGTGTCCCTACTTCCACCCTCACCCAGTCCTCTGCCTTTGTCCCTCCCACGCTCCTAACCAGTCCGCCTCGCTCGGCTCTCCCAACACCCCACTGAGCCCCTGCCCCCTCCAAGCCTTGGCACACAGAGTAGAAGGTAATTATCCTGAGAAAATCAGACCGGATCCCACACTTCCTCCCCAGTTTCCCTCCAGGTGGCCAGCATGGGTCTCATGGAAAGGGCAGCATTTTCCAAACGCTCACCCCCTAAGAATAGCCACAGACAGGGGATGGGTTGGTCCCGGCTCTCTCTGTGCCCTACATCCTTTGATGATTTTTTGAGGTGGTGGAATTTGAAGTCTCCTCTTTGTTCTTCCTCGGCCCAGGAAGAGGAACTGGGGTGGGCCCTGGGCTGACCCTTCCAGGAAGGCCAGGTCTGGTTCCTGCGGGTGCTGACCTCGGCCCGTCCGGGACCTGTCGTAGGACAGTGTCCAAGGCTGGGGCCAGTGCAGGGACGGGCCGGCTCTCACTGGGGAGTCCCGCGTGGTGTCTTCTTACTCTGCTTCCAGGACGGCCAGACCGACCCCGGGACCTGGAGCTCACAGACCTGGCCGAGAGGAGCGTGAGGCTGACCTGGATCCCAGGGGATGACAACAACAGCCCCATCACAGGTCAGCCCAGGGCCCTGCACGCCAATCCAGAAAAGAGGGATGGACAGCAGCCTGGTTACTGGTAGCAGCTGGAGGCCTTGCCCTGGTTTCTGGTCCCGCTTCCCCCTTACCTGACACGTGCCCTGGGCTATTCGCGGAGCACATGGAGGCCTTGGCTCCCCTCTCAGTGTTTCGGGTAGGGGGATTCTCCCTGTGCCTTTATCTCCCCAAGGGAGAGTGTAAAGACTAGTGGGAACCGTGCAGAACGTCACAGAAGTCCGCTACCTCAGCTCCCAAACAGCACTGTCTTCCTTGCCTACTCAGACTTCGTCGTCCAGTTCGAAGAGGACCAGTTCCAGCCTGGGGTCTGGCACGACCATTCCAAGTTCCCGGGCAGTGTCAACTCTGCCGTCCTCCAGCTGTCCCCATATGTCAATTACCAGTTCCGGGTCATTGCCATCAACGAGGTGGGCAGCAGCCACCCCAGCCTCCCCTCCGAGCGCTACCGGACCAGTGGGGCGCGTGAGTACCCGAGAGCTGACGCCCAAAGCGTTGAACCCAGCTGCCCTGAGGCCCCCCCTGAGTCCCCCCAGTTCCTGGCCACGTGAATGTGGCAGGCCATTTAACCTCTCCGAGGCTGGACTTCCGGAGCTTTGAGACAGGGAATGAGAGCAAGACCGCCTCCATCCCCGGGCAGTTGGGAGGCTTGGGTCTGGAGGTCCAGTCTGGGTACCTACTGCGAGGTCTGGCATATCGTAAGTGCCCAGTAAATGCTCACTGTATTTGTTATTACTAATATCCTTAATAATTCTGGATCGTCTGCTGTAAAAGGAAGCACTACGGCAAAGATTTGCCATAGAAATACATAGTCTGGTGTTATCTCAGATTTCTTTCCCTATCACACTTGGGTAATTTAGATTTCTGAAAATACACCCGCTCATTGCGAGTGGTGCTGCTCCCCCAAAATGCTGAATGCCAGGGATAAGCTGGCCTCGCATTAAACTTACTTAGTGGCTAATCCAGGAAGGGGATAATCCACATTGCGTTGGCTGTTGGGACCATCCAAAGTGCAGAAAGCCTTGTGATAAATGCTGTCTAGTGAGGGATTAAAACTCAAAAGAAGTTAGCCCTGCTGGGTGGGGGTGGGGGACGTTGAGTCTCAGCTAGGAAGGCACGTCCTCCTCAGGAGAAAACCACGGAGAAAGTTCAGTTGCCTGTGCGTCGGTGTGCAGAGAGATGCTAAGGAGGGACGGCCTCTGAAGGGGCTGGTCGGCTGGGAGGGAGAGAGGCCCTGGTAATGCACATTGGACTTGAACTTTGCACCCCCCTTGGGTTCCAGCCCCTGAGTCCAACCCTGCCGACGTGAAGGGAGAAGGCACCAGGAAGAACAACATGGAGATCACGTGGACGGTAAGGGTCCCTCCCAGCCCATCTCCCGATGGGCCCGCTCTCTTGACCTTGAGCGCTGGTAGCCCTTTTGCTCCGTATATGCCTGAGGCCCCAAGGCAGCTCTCTGCACTGGACATGCAGGGCCCAGACAGGAGCATTGTCTAAGAGCAAGATTTCAGACTGGAGACAGGAGCAGAGGTGACCGAGGAACATAGGCAGCTAGTCTGGCAAAATCAGAGAGTACCAGCAACGAAAATGGACTTCTCTAGGAGAAGGAGGGTGTAGAAGAGATTTAGCTTAAACATCAGTGCCTAGTGTTGCTGTGTCCTGGGGTCCTCCCACTGGAGATGGTTGGGGTGCAGGAGAGACCAGCCCCCAAGCTGCTTGGAGTGCAGGCTTTCTTTTAGTCCAGGAAGGAGGGAGAGGACGTAAAATCAACTCTCCGGGCCAGGTTTGAAAAAAAAATCCCATCTTCATCTTGGCTCTCTGACTGTTTTCCAAACCAGAATTGGGATTTGTGGTCTCAAAATGACTTTTTTCCAAAACCAGTTCCAAGTCTGAGAGAGGCACATTCAGCCATGGAAATATTAACATTTCTGTGCTGTTGCCAGGAGTGACAGAAGCAAGGAGATACAACGTGTGAGATCATGGCTGTCCCCATCTTCTGGGGACCCAATCTCACAGCAGCCTAGGCAGCTGAGCCCAGATCCAAAACACTGGGGCTCATCTTCAGGGCCTTGCAAGGACCGGCTCCTGGTCTACAGCTCTGGAGGGGACTGCTTCCTGGACCAGGCCCTTAGGGAACAAAGAGCAGAGTTGTACCCACCCTTAGTTGCTGGGCAGGACAACATAGTCACACACGGATTCAGTAGAACCCAAGCCAGTAATGTAATTTTGAGTTCATTGGCAGCCGGCATGCTGTGGCTAAACCAAAACTCATCCCTCTCCGACGTCATAGAACATTCTGTCATTTTCTTGTTTTGTTCTGCTTACCGATCGGTCACAGGAGAGTCCTGTTGAAAATAAAACTTTGGCTTCCTATGCACTTGCAAACGTGGGTGGCTCCGGGACTCAGAGAGACTAGGTCTCGGGTGAAAACTGTCACAGAAAATCTACATGCCGCTGAATTCGTAAGACTTTGGGCTTTGGAGGACTCAGTGTGAGGATGGCCTGCTCTCCCACGGCCGCCAGGGGGCGGTGCTGGGCAGATTGGGGCTGGGTGCAGGCTGTGGGTAGGTCTGGGCTCCACCCCTCCCTCAATCTCTCCCTGCTCAGCCCATGAACGCCACCTCTGCCTTTGGCCCCAACCTGCGCTACATCGTCAAGTGGCGGCGGAGAGAAACTCGAGAGTCGTGGAACAACGTCACAGTCTGGGGTTCCCGCTACGTGGTGGGGCAGACCCCCGTCTACGTGCCCTATGAGATCCGAGTCCAGGCCGAAAATGACTTTGGAAAGGGCCCTGAGCCAGACACTGTCATCGGTTACTCCGGGGAAGATTGTGAGTACCCTCCCGCATCCCCCAGCCAGGATCCTCCCATCCGGGCTGTGCACAGCCAGCCTCGCAGCCCAGGAACCTCGGGGTGGGTTATGGGATTGCCAGGAACATCCTGGGAGGACTGCTGGTTCCCAGGAAAGAGAAATTCCCTACGGTGACCTCGGGCAGACAGGCTCCCGATAATGTTGGGAGCCGAAATGTCATCACCACCGGAACGGTAGTTAGAATTACTGAACGTCATCAGCCAGTCCAATACTCCCATTTCATGGGTGTGAACACTAAGGCCCTGCAAGGGAAAACCGTTGTCAATATTGCCCAATAGCAAATGTCAGGCTTGAAAACAGAAGTCAGGCCTTCTAGTCTACCTGAATGTCAACCCTTGCTAGTGCCAAGACTCCAGGACTCTCCCTAAAGAGCCACAATCAGACGCCTCCAAAAGAAACAGGGCCACAGGCCAGACTCCTCCCTGGCTCCCCAGGGGAAACCTCAAAAAATAGAGGTCTCCAGAGCCCCAGACTGGAATAACCCAGACCAGCTACCTGCTGGCATCCCAGTGTTGCTCTTAACCCTTGGAACTGAGCACGCAAAGAGTTCTTTGGAGGCTAGCCTTGGTAAATCAACAAGATTCCGGGCATGTATGTAGAAGTATATCCCTGGCTTTGAAGACAGCAGTGGCCTTCCTATATCCCGCACAGTAATTCAGTGGGTTGCTGAGCAGAGCAGGAGGGCCAGGGGAGCCCCTCCCGATCAGGGTGATCCAAGAAAAGATCACGTAGGTAGGTGGAGAGGAGGACAGAAGGAAGGGAGGAGAGAGTCTTGGGGACCCCACTGCTGGGGTCAAGAGTAGGGCCCATGTTGTGCCTGACAGTCAGGTGGGAAGAAGTGAGGCAGGGGGCCCGTGTACCACTTCCCTGGAGGTGATTATGGACTGGACCCACTTGGGGATAAGTGGATAGTATCAGCAGACTCTGTCCACCCTGCTCCTTGTCTCATGGTGGCAGACACGTCCAGACAGGAGACTGGCAGGATCTACTGGCTGGTGAGTATGGAACGAGTAGTGCTAGTCATGGACTTCGTGGCCCCGCCCACAGTTCCCACGGCACCCCCAGCCCCCCTCCACCTGTGCTCTGCTGGCGCAGAGGGGCGGGGCAGAGCTGTACTGCCGCAGAGTTCGGCGAACAGGGGGAGTGCGGGTCTCCCTCTTCAGGGGGTCAAGCATCAGAATCCCCTCCTGAACGAGGTTAGGGCTTCTTCAGCCTGTGGCTAACATTTCCTGCAGGGTCCTTGTGGGAAACAAGTGTCACTCAGAGGGGACTATCTCTAATGTGAGGATGGCGTTCAAGGGAAAACAGCAGGGTATCAGGAGCCACCCAGAGGACTAGCAACAGCAGGACCCCAGTATAACACTCTGAGCCTTGAAGGGGCATCGGACGGGGGCGTCCCCACGAGCAAGAGGTAGAACCTTGGGTGGAAAAGTGTAGCAGCCCTGCAGCCCACAGAGAGGCGGCCAGAGGACCTGGTACCTCCCTCTCCAACTGCCCTGGGGTCTCCCATTGGCCTTGCCTATTAAGCAAACCCCAGGGGCCTGTGAACAGGGGGAGGAGGGCAGCTGTCACAGTCCCGAGAGGGCAGCCTGCTGGGACGCAGAGCAGGTGGAAAAGGGTAGTGCATGGGATGGGGGAGCAAACGGAGGCTACTCAGCTGGGGGGATACCAGATAATCTCCCTCTAAACGTGTGGCACATCTCTCCCAATCTTGGCCTGGCCTTCCCCCCACTCCCCAAGGGCAATCTCATGGAACAGTCCTGGCTTCATGGAGTACCCCGTGACCAGAGTGGGGTGGAGGCACCGGCCAGCCGAGAACAAGTCCGAGGGGCCCCTCGAGTCCAGGGGCCAGCCCCGCTTGCTTAACCGGCTCTCTGTCCCAACGCATTGCAGATCCCAGGGCTGCACCCACTGACGTTAAAATCCGAGTCCTGAACAGCACGGCCATCAGCCTGCAGTGGAACCGCGTCTACCCCGACACGGTGCAGGGCCAACTCAGGGAGTACCGAGTGAGGAAACAGCTCCCAGCCCGGCCTAACCACCCGGCTTGCTAACCAGGGCAAGGGGCCAGCAGACGCGGGCCACAGGCTGCTCGGAAGGGGTTCTAGGGCTCGCTGTGGGATCCAGAGTTGATTCAAGATGATGTCCTGTTCAAAATAGCCCCAGAGAATGATGATGCGGGTATCCCCAGGTGTGTCCTGCGACAGCAGGGCTGAGACACTGCTCAGCGGACAGCCATGCAGAGGGCGCCAGGCTCGGGTGGACGCCGCGCGTGGCCCGTTGCACTCCTCCCCCAGCGAGCGCACACACCTGTGTCTTAGGAGAAGCGTTGAGGCCCCGCTGAGCCGCACCGCTCCCCTCTCCTCGTGGTCCCCGCCGGGCTGCTTGCCTCACCGGGTCCGGTTTCATAACACCCAGGCAGAGCCTCCGAAAGGTGTAAACACCTTCCCCATGTCACAGCCAACTCCGGATTAGCGGGCCTGCGGGTTCCCGAGGCCCTTGGCTACGCCGGGTCTCCTTGCCTGGGCAGTTTCTGCTCACGTGTCTCTCCTCTTGGAAGAGTACAGGGGAGAGGAGAGAGAAAACCAGGCTCTGCCCGGCTCTCCCTTACACGGAGCTTTATTCAAAACGTGTCTGGGAGGTGACGGCGGCTATAAGCGTGGGTTAGTGCAGGTTCTGTGACTGGGACGTCACTGAGAGTTGGCTCATGGACAGTCGGAGGCAGAATGGCAGGGATCCGTCTCTCTGGGGCCGTGGATTCGGTAGGCAGGGGAAGGCAGGCAAGAAAATATGTGCGCTTGAATGAGCTCCTCCCCAGCACTCGTACCTTAACCGACTTGCCCGGAGAGTTTTCTGGCTAAAGCTCCTACGGGGTCCCCTTCTAAAGTGTGGGCTTCCGCCTTCCTTGGCCATTTGGAGGCCCAGGTGACGCTGGTGTGACAGCCTGACCTGGGCCACCTTCCCTACCGCTAACTGTACCTCGTGTCCCAAACTCTCTCAACTCTACCCGTAACCTGCCACCTTCCGAAGGCCACCCCATCCTCGCTCTCGTCACCAGGCAGCCTGCTGTCCACGGACCTGGACATGCGTCTAGCTCATTCTAAAGGGCTCCAAACAATTTTAAAAGAAAGCGTTTGACTTCAAAGGATTAAATCAGCTCTCCTATTCAGACTTCCGGGGGGTAACCTGTCCTTTTCAACTCCTGCCTGATGCCGAGCTAAACCATACTAATCCAACTCCAGGCGATGTGGCCTTGGAGCCCAGAAGAGAGCTTTCCATGCCCGGACCCTTGGCCCATGTTTGTGGTTCCGGCATGGACTCCTTGAGCAACTCGTTCCCTGGCTTGGAAATCAGGGGCCTTTCTACCAGAAACTTTGGCCAACTTGCCTATTTCCCAGAGAGCCCATGTGGCTCAGGAAGTGATTGAGCCCCAAACCCCTGTTTCCTGTTTCACAGCAGTTCGTACTTGCTAGGGGTCGAGGACTGGGGCCTCTTGGGCCGCTCCCCCAGCCCTAGGTGGGGCTGCTCAGGGCACTTGGGACTCGGAGCCTGTGACAAGCAAAGGGAAGACCAGTCACTCCCAGAGCCACTAACAACTAACCCAGCTCTGCCTGACCGTCCCCTCACCGGCCGCCTCTGTCCCGAAGGCCTACTACTGGAGGGAGAGCAGCTTGCTGAAGAACCTGTGGGTGTCTCAGAAGAGGCAGCAAGCCAGCTTCCCTGGTGACCGCCCCCGTGGCGTGGTGTCCCGCCTCTTCCCCTACAGTAACTACAAGCTGGAGATGGTCGTGGTCAATGGGAGAGGCGATGGGCCTCGCAGTGAGACCAAGGAGTTCACCACCCCGGAAGGAGGTAGGTCTGGCCTGCAGCTCTTCGGGGTGGGGCAGGACAAGGGCAGCACAGCCAGCTGGGCCCGAAGCAGCCCCGGCAGGCCTGGGCCGGACAGCACAAGGTGACCTCTGCATGAGCCCAAGGCACCGGCATCCTGCAAACCATTCCCGAAGTGCTCCATCCCCGGGCTGGCCTGCCTGACAAGACGCTATGTCTCAAGAGAAGACCTGTGCCGCCTGCTGACAGAATTTGAGACGGGCCAGCAGACGGACCCCCACGGCCAAGGGCGCTACGGGAGCCTGGGCTACCTCCACCTCCGGAGGCCGAAGCACCGTCACTCTGACCACCAGAAGCACCGGCTTGTTCCCCAGCACCCTGGACGTTCAGAGTTCTCTCAGCCCTGTGCTCCGGAAGCTTCTGTCAGGACAGCTGACCCATGTGTGCGGTGGCCTTGCAGGGGGCACCCTGCCTGCTGCTGGTTCAGGGTCCCCCTGGGCCTGGGAGGCAGACACCTGTGAAGTTCACCATGTCCTCCTGTACCGGCTCAGCGTTTGCTTTGCCCTCTTCTTTTTCTCCTCCCTCCCTTCTTAACCGCCTTTCCCCCCCATTTTACTTCTCTTCCTCCTCCTTTGTTCTTCCCTCTTATTTTCTTTATTCCTATCTTTCCAGCCTCCTCATTTTGCGTTTCATCTCCAGCCTCTCCCCGTCGCTCCCGCTCCTGGTGCCCTGTCCTTGAGGCCCACCTTGGGCTGCTTTCTCCTGACCCCTGAACCCTGCATTCTCAGCTCGGAGGCCTGGGCCTGCTGCTGGGCCCCAGGGTGAGGAACCTTGTCTGAGACTGGGAACCACAGCTTCTGTGCCCACAGCTCTGGTTGGTTCCTGCTGGCTCGAAGGCATCTTTGCAGGGACAGAGCCTAACGTGTGCTGAATCCACAGTACCTGCTAAAGGAAAACCTGACTGACTTCTTCCACATTTAAACAGAGTCTGAGCCATGCTTGTCCTAAATGGGGAGGAGATACAGGGGTAGGGAGCAGCATCCTGGATGGGGCAAAGGGCTCTCGTACCCCCTTTGGTTCCCCTGGGTTCTGGCTTAGCAGCTGTCCAACATGGGGGTTGCCCCAGGTCAATTCCTTCATACTTGTGCTCTGTTTTTTTGTGTTTCCTCATCCTGCCTCTGCCCTCCCCTTCTTTTCCCCTGCCCTCTCCTCCTTCCCCAAGTACCCAGTGCCCCCAGGCGTTTCCGAGTCCGGCAGCCCAACCTGGAGACAATCAACCTGGAGTGGGATCACCCGGAACACCCCAATGGCATCCTGATCGGATACACGCTCAAATACCTGGCCTGTACGTTCCACGCTTCCTTCTCTTAATCTGGGATTCACAAGCCCCTTCCTCACCATTTCACTGAGTCGAAGTAGAAAAGCTTGAGGTAGCTCAGAGTGCCCTGCAGAGGGCTAGAGGTGCCGGGAAGAAAGTTCCCCTAGAGGATTAGGGGAAGCAGAGACCCCCCCTCCTCCTCATCACCCCCCTCCCGCCCCTGGCACAGCTCCTCCTGCCAGGAGCTTCCGGTCTAATGAGGGATTCAGCCCTACCCAACAAGTGAATCTAGGAAAGACCATATTTGTGCCTCGTCGGCTAGGATACATTACACACACGGGAATCCACACAGCACTCGGGGAGGCTAAACCAGGTACCATTGATGTCAGGAGCCCAGGTAGGGAAGACCTCACTGAAAGAGCTTAGTGTCACCCTGTCCGGACAGCAGTGTCCTTGCATTTGAGAAGCCTCCACAGTGGCCGATGTTGTACCTCATTGGGAAGCTCAAAGGGCCAGGTGTTGTGCTGTGGACGATTTTAATAGCCAGCTGCATGCTTGTGTGCTGTTCTGAACAATCTCTGGGCTGACCGTCCCCCTTTGAGGTATAGTGAATAGGCCTTCTACAAAGGAGGCATTAATGATCAAAAGCTCTAGTGATTCTGCCCTAGTTGTGTTTGAAAGGAAGAAAGGACCTCAAAATTTTGTCCTTATTGAAAAGGCCTGGGGATTATAAACTAAATCTTTCAGAACCCGCTATATAACTTTGCAGTGAGCTGGAGATAATGAGATCAGTGAAAAAGCCTGAGCCCTGGGGTGTCCTTGAAGAGCCAGGAAGTTTTTGCCCAGGTCTCTGCCCTTGAACCCCAATCTCCCAACCCCCGGGTCATTAGGGTCCTGGGGCGAGCTCCCCTTGTTCTCTTTGCAGCAGAGTCGGGAAGGCTTTCTCCTTCCAGCTGCAGATTATATAACCTACCACGGTCACTGCTGCTCAAGTTCAATTTCACTTACCTATCTCTCCCCAGTTAATGGAACCAAATTAGGAAAGCAGATAGTGGAAAACTTCTCTCCCAATCAGACCAAGTTCACGATGCAAAGAGCAGACCCCGTATCGCGCTACCGCTTTACCCTCAGTGCCAGGACGCAGGTGGGCTCTGGGGAAGCTGTCACCGAGGAGTCACCAGCACCCCCGAATGAAGGTAGGTGCATTGCAGCAGCCTGGGGGGTGGAAGGTCCTGGCTAATTCTGATGCCTAGAGAAACACCCTCACCTAGCCTTCTGGCCGCCAGCCTTCTGGGCTGGAGAGAAAATAAGGCTGCAGGTCCTCCAGCCCCCGCACAGGATACAAGAGAACCCATCCCCTAAGCTGAGAGGTAGGTGTATCTGGAACACTCAGATCTTCTTAGACAATGGCACTCAGACCTGACCCGCACTTTGCCTTGACTTGCTCAGCTGCTTAACATCTGTCACCTGTCCTCCTTGGGGGGATGGGGGATAGGAAAGAGAGCCTGGGTCCATAGTAGAGACGACATGAGGGACAGCATGTGGAAAGTAAAGGTGCTAATGAACTTCAGAGAGCTGCGGCAGTGTTCGCCCATGGTGGGGGAGGGGACTGCAGTGCTACTAAGGATGCAGGGGGACGGCTCTGCTCTGGGATACCTCTTCTCCGGTGGGCACACGGAGCCAAGGAGAGAGGGAAGCAGCCTTGATCGACGCTACTCGCCAGGAGCGTGAGCACAGCAGGTGTTGGCCCTGCTCAGAGCCTGAGCTGGGTGGGGTGTCAGGCTGTGCGCAGGGAGGGTGTTGGGAAACAGCCCCTGGCCAAGCCAGCTTTCCTGAGACCAGCTCTTGGCTCAGCTCTTGGCTCCTGGCATCTTCCTAGCCCCGGAGCATCCCCACTGGGCTGCGCCTGCCTGAGAAGGCCACTAGAGGGGACTCCAGGCCCACTCGTACCCGTGCTGGCACCTGGAACATCCAGGATGCCAGGCTGTAGGAGGGGACCTTGTTTTCCAGAGGTGCAGTGGTGTGTTCAACAGCCGTTTCCTGAGCATCTGCCACGTGAGGTCTGAACACGGTGCCAAAAACAAGGGATATGGTCCAGCAGGAGAGAGCCACAAGAATATCTCCTTGCTGTCCCACGTGAGGAATGTTAGGTTTAGCTGAGGCAGGTGCAGTGCCCATGCAGAGGCTGGGCAGAGGAGAGGTCCATTTTGCAAGGGAAGAGACAGTATGAATGGGGATTCTAGAAGTAGACAACAGGTTACTCTGTGCAGTGCTTGTCCCAGAAGCTGAGGTCCGACAGCCTGACCCTGGCCCACATTGGACCTCCCAAGCACCTCCCCACCCAGCAGAGCCTCAGGGCTTCTTCCTCTGGGCCTACCAGGCCTGCTGCAGGGACTCCCAGCTCAGCTTCACAGCCACCCTGCATCCCTCCCCAGCCCTGCCCATCGTCCCCCTCCCCCTGGGCCAACAGGCCAGGCTAAGCAGGCGGGAGCAGGGACGGGCAGGACCTAGAGAAAGGCTGACAGTCCTTCACTGGTCTTATAAACCGGGCATGAGCCATACAATAAACTCCCCTCCTAGTGTGCTCGTCAACCGCCCCCTCCCCGGGCACTAGGGCAGTTTATTAGGGCTGGGGGACTTTGGGTAAGTAGCACTTAGCAAAAGCCTGGCCAGAAAAGGGATAACGAGCTTTCCTGATTCCTTAATTCTATAAGGAGAGACATAAAGAGAGCCTCTTGTCCTTCCCCATTCCTGGCCCAAAACAGAACATCAGCTCAACAAATACCCCATTGTCAAGCCCTAGTGACCACCACAGGGTACATTCTGGGGCCCCAGGGGACGAGAGGACAAAGGGAGACTTTCTTCTCCATTTAGGGGTTTGCAATAAATTCAGGAATTCCTTTTTAGGACTCCCAATCCACAGTTGGGTTTCTTCTTTCATAAAGTTCTGCTGGTGGGAAAGAACAGGGGGCAGCAGACCCTCTGAGCGGGGACCTCAGGGCTGCCATCTGTGAGAGCTCCTGGGCCTTCCAAGACCAATGGTGGTGTGGGGGAGGGTTCACCATCTGTCCCAATGCTACCCACCATCTTCCCCCAAAGATACGGGAACCATCCTTTTGACTGGGTTTGATGTCCTCTTTATGCCTACAATTCTTGGCATCCCAGAAGATCACCCAAACTTCCTCACAGAGATCAGCCTGGCCAGGGAAGACACACCCTTGGGGAAAGACCTGGAAACAAAGCACTTGAGATTCACTGTCCCTACGACCACCCCTTAGTGGGTAGTCCTTGAGTGGAGGTAGAATCAGAGTATATTAGAGAGGTCTCCAAGATCCGGGTGGAAAGTTTTCTGTAGGAACATACAGACTGCCCATGGAATTGACCATGAACCCTGGACACCAATTGGCATCCTCAGGGCAGTAGCCAGCCTCTGGTCACACTGTCTGGGTCAGGTTTGAGCCAGACGCTTCCCTGCTCGCTTGTCCTGTGGTTTCACCTGTGCTCTGTTTTGTCTTCCCTCTCTCATCCTTTCTCCCTCTCTCTGGCCATCTTGGGCGCTGTGTTCTGAAGCCACTCCAACCGCAGGTACCGTACCAGCAGCAGAGGTAATGGGCATGGCATGGGACAGTGCAGGCGGAGCCCGCCCAGCTAGGGTGGAGAAGGAGGGAGCCCAGGATGAAAGCATGTTCCAGACTGTCTCTTTCAGGGGTTGGGAAGCCAGACTGTCAAGAAGGCTGTGTGCGGAGGACAGGACCAGAGGAGGTCAAAGCTTCCCCCTCTTCCTCTTCACTTACTCTTGGTCCCCCTCCCATGGCTTAGGAGGGCCCCCCCACACACACGGGCTCCAGACCTAGTCTCTGCACCTGCAGCTTTCTTGGAAGCTGTGTGATTCCTTCCCCTGACTGACATGGGCCCTGGCCTAGTTTTGACATCTCGGGGTGCAGAGAGAGGGTCTGCCGTCCTTGGGTGGCCGGGCTTGCCCCTGAAAGGAATGCTGGCCTGTGAGTGGAGGCAGCTGGCTCCTGTCTTCCGGTCCGGCTGCCATCCCCTGAAAGGGTACCTAGGGGCGAGCGCTCTGCATGCAGCCCGCGCACGCGGCATGGGGGCCCGGCACCAGCTCTGCCGTCTGCCGTGGGTTCTGGGCAGTGACCGGAACTGAGCTTGTCCTTGGATAGGGCCAGGTGCTCCAGGACCTGGAGTCTCCGTGGGCACTGTGGGCTGGTTGTTCCCTCGCCCCTTAGAAACCCAGCTTCTCAGAGTCTCCAGCATGAAGAACAGCCGCCACTCTTGGGGTCTAGGAGCTAAAAGCACAGCAGAAGGGAGGAGCGGGTGGGCAGGTCTCGACTTAGGACGAGGTCCGCTGACCGCCGCCCCCCTGTTAAGCCCTCATGCTGGGCGTGTCACTATTGAAGGCCTATCCTCAGGCTGGGGATGCTAGGCAGGGGACCCCACGGCTCCTTCCCCGTCATCCTCTGCAGCTGAGGGCAAGGCTCACCCTGGCAAAGCAAAGGCTAGGGGCCCCAGGATCACTAGAGCCTCCTGAAGCTCTAGGCAGCGGGGTGGACTGAGAAGCAGGTGAGGAACCGGAGGGTTAGCTTATGAAGGCGACTGCCAGATCTGGTTTCCTCCCACCCCCATTTTAGGTTGGTTCTATTTCTGTTGCACACCCTGCTTCCTTCGATTTGTGTTTGTTTTGCCAGATCTGTGGGTGGTGCGTAGCCATCATCCCTCCCTCTCCATGCCCCCCCAGCTCCCCATCCCCCCTCCACATCATTTCCCAGGCTGGTAGATCCCAGTGCCTCCCCACAGGGCCCAAACAGCCTCCACTAGGATATGAAAAAGACACATGTCCTGGGTGTGGGGAGCATGGAGAAAGCCATCCTTGTACTCCACAGGCTGCCCTGACTTTCTGGAGCAACTTGGCCCAGGGGTTTCTTCTGGAACTCTTCTATCAGGTGCTCAGGGTAGCCTAAGCAGGCTCAGTGAACATGGGAGGGGGAGACACAGGACACCAAGAGAATCCACTGACCAATGAGAAGCTCATTGGTCAACCAGCTCCCAGCCCACCTCCCCCTTTCTGGCACCCTGGGACCCGAGGCAGGTGGGTTGGGTAGCAGGGAATCCACCGTGCCAGCAAGCGTCTGTGCCAGCCTGGGCTGCCGCTCTCATGAGTGGCACCTGTGAGGGAGAGGTGATCATTCTGAACCCCCCCACCTTCTGCTCCCCATTTAGAAAAGATCTAAGCCCATTGTGGTATGCACAGTGACTGCAGGGTCTCCGAACCTCGATCACACATGCTTCCTGGGCACCCCTTCCCCGGGACATGGCAGTAGAGGCACAGTGCACGTCTTTGTAAATGAGATGTGCTTATGGCATCGGCTGTCCTCAGCTGTAAATGCTCGAGAACCTTCTGCTCACACTGCAGGTGCCAGGCCATGGAGCCCAGGTCTGACAAACCCGACGCGGGTCCGTTGTCCAGGCTGCTGCTCCCTTCCAGCTCATCGTCCCTGAACCTGGGTGTTCTATCCCCACACTTACCTGTTCATGTCTTACCCACTAAAAATAAACCCTCTTGCACACCCGGTCTGTAGTCTCTCAGGATGGCTGCCCATCTGGCCTGGCCATCTGTGGCTTGGCCACAGTCGTCCATGCGCCATGTGGCCATTTTTGGACTGAACCTTCCACCTTGGAATGTCTGGAAACTCCTGTCCTCCTCTGTGACTCAGATCTGCAAATGTCTGCCAGGCAGCTCCATGGCCGGTTCTGGGGTCAGGAACATGAATAAGACAAGCCCTTTCCCTAGTTTTCCCCATCCCTTCTGTGGTGTTCCCCGAAACTCTGGTGGCAAAGCCTCAGCCGTGGCTGGGGTACCTTCCAACGTGCGTGAGGTAACCCAGTAGGCTGCCATGGCCTTTGGGGAGGGGTGCTATGCTTCTAGCTCTAGCCGCCCCCGCATCACCGCCCTGAGACACCGCCCCCCCCACGGCCTTCCTCTCCATTGTCAGGCTGATACTGTCCGCTGCTCATTGGCTACCGTGTTCTCCAGCCGGTAACTCCTGCTTTAACTGGAGAGGACATCCAAGCTCAGCAACGCACCTCCCCAGCCTGTGGGCCTCTCCGTCTCTAAGCCCCTTATCTCCTCTGTGCAAACCCACCCCAGGGGATGAACTCCTCTGGGTCACCTTTGACCTGAGCACTGGACAGTTTCTCCATGAAAACCTGCCTCCTGTCTCACCCGTGGGAACCTCTAACAACTCACTCCCCTGACCCAGAGCCTTTCCGTCTTGCCTCTGCCCCCCCAACTCCCCCTCCCTATCTCCCTGTCTTTCTGCCCCTGTCCAGCTATGGGACAACAGACACAGCTAATGAGTGGGTCACAGAGAACAGTGATTTGCCAGCTGTGACCTCAGCCTAGCTGAGGCTGCCACCTCCACAGTGATTCGAATGGGAGGGCACTTGGGAGGCCACTCCTTGCCTTTTGTTTCCCTCTTACGGATACCGAGACCGTTGATACTGATCTGGAGGGAAAGTGGTTAGGTGGCTGTCATCAGAAATGCTTCCTCCTTGTCACACGCAGAAGGGACAGTTGGTGGGGAGGGGCAAGACAATGCAGCATCTGCAGATTCATTTCCCATTCTTGTCTCTGACCAGCAGCATCAGGAAAAAAGTCGCCCTAACCTAGCCTCTCGTAGCCTCTCTGTTTCTAGGGCTTCTTGCTGGAATGCCCAGGGAAGCATGTGCGAACCCCCCTGTGGGCCTGTGGGAGTGTAGTGTGTGTGTCTCTGCTTTACGAGAGCCAAGGGGCATGTGAGAGTGTGTAGAGCTCTGGCAAGTGCCGCTGAGTCTGAGAGCCCAGGAAATGTAACACCACTGCCCATGTGTGCGTACCCAGAACGGGATGATTTTAACTCAGAGTTGTCCACTCAAAGCTTTTTGGCGATGTCTTTTAAATAGTCATGGAAAAGGAAGGCGCTGTGAACATCCTACTTGCCAGAAGTGATAAGAAAATATGCCACTGGTAAGGAGCCAAGTCAGAGCCGGTCCTGCCCAGGCTAGCCTCTCCAGGGTCCTTTCCGCAGCACAGAGCAGTGGGAAAAGCCCATGTGTGTGCGTGGCCACGGGAGCTGCAAGGGACCAGGTCTGGAAGGGAGCTGACCTATGCCTTGGGGTCTCTCCGGCTTTTCCATGTGTCTGTCTGTCTGTCTGTCTGTCTTGGTGAGTGGGGTAGGTGGACTCCCTCACCCTACAGCACTGAGCTTTCCAGGCCTGGGTCCACCTTGCACTAATGCATTTTCGAAGGGTGACTTTGACAGGGAGTCTGGCCACGCCCCACGCCTTCCAGATGTCCACGTTGGCTTTGACCCCACCCAGGAATATTTGGAATGCGTGGGACACAGCTGGCTACCCAGTGTGACTTCGGTGGTCAGCACACCCTCAGGGTCCAGTACCGCCTCTGATCTTGCAAATAGGGAAGTGGCTGGGATCCCAGAACTCTCCCTCCTCCTCCGTGGGGACGGGTCATATTGGAGACCCAAGGGAATGAAAGGGCCTTTGTTGCTCAGGCTCTTACTGCAAAGTCCTTGGGTCTCTTCATTCTCCCCTGAGAAAAGCTCTCTGGCCATTGTCTCTTTGACTCCCTCCCTGCCCTGGCCCCCCCTTCTGGGCAGGGGGGATCTTCTCTTCCTAAATTTCTGGAGCTTTGAGATAGGGCTGGCGTGTGGCTATTTCTCAGGGGTTTACAGGATCTCCTTCATCCTAACATCCCTGCCTTCTGTCCCAGAAAGCAGACCATGATCAGATGACAGGAGATGGCAAGGGGAGGGGGGGTCTGTCTCTCTCTGGTTTGCCCCATCATTCTCATCCTCTTGGCTTTCGGTAATATTGGGCCTAGAGAGTTGTAGGGCCGCCCTCGGTTAGCTTCCCTGACCCTTCTGTCGAAGGAAAGTGGGCATATAGAGACAATGTCACACGGATAGACTTAGCCACCCAGGGGTGGCCGACATCCAGGGTGGCTTTGGGTGGGAGACAAGAGTATGAGAGTGAGCACAGATTTGACCCAATCTCTCTGAAGATTTATGCAACAAAGAGGCCCACAAATATCTCTCGCTTGTGTCCCGGGGTTTCTCCGTCTACAGAGCACAGGTGACACTGCGACTCCATTAGTGCCCGTCCCACGTCCTAATGTGAAGGGGAGGGGCCTGGGGCTCCTGGAACCCTAATGTCCTCAGAAGAGAGGAGTTAGGGCAGCGTAATTACAGGAAGGAGCATCACTGGGCAGGGAAGAAGGGAGGAGAGGCGGGCCACAGACCAGAGCTGAGAGCCTGGGGACGGGCGGACAGTAAGACAGGAGATGCAGACCCCACTGGGAGGCTGACCCCCAGAGTGGGCGCTGTTTGCTCTCTGTCATTGGGTTTGGGGGTGTTAGGACTCAAGCAGCTGTGAGAAAGGGTACTTTGGGAGTGAATGGCTGGGAATAGGAGTCTTCCCAGTGCTCCTGCAGGACACGGCCGCCACCTGCCCCCCCTCCAAGGCCGGAGCTCCGGAGCCAGACCCAGGTGCTGCTGATGGCCTGTGTCTGGGTGGTGCTGGCTGGGGACCCCATGCCGTCCCTGGCACCTGAGCGATTCGGTGTCCGCCCTTTCCCATCCTCATCCTCACTCTTGGCGGGGTGCATGCTGGGGGCTTCGAGCCACACAGACCATGAGAAGAAAATGAAACACGCACAAGGCTTCATTCTCTTCCTGGCCCATGGCTGTGTCCTCTCACTGTGAGCCGTCCGACCCGGTCCGTCACGCGCGGGTGGGGAGGCTTCTGGTCACTGAGCCCCATCTCCTCCCTGGGGCTGCCTGCCTTGCACGCGGGGCCGCAAATCCAGGCCGAGGGCCGCCCAGACCAACCGGACGGGCTGTTTTACATTTCCCCCCCAGCTCCTCCCACGTGGCCCCCGACCACGGTGGGTGCGACAGGCGCTGTGAGCAGTACTGGCGCTACTGCCCCCGCTGTCACCACCGAAGCCACAACAGTCCCCACCATCCCAAGTGTCGCACCTACCACCGTGGCCACCACCACCGCTGCCACCACTACAACCACTGCCGCCACCACCGCAGAGAGGCCTCCCACCACCGCCTCCGGGACTAAGATGCCCGAATCTGGTACTGCCGCCGCCCCTGTGCCCTGTCCCTCTGCCAGAGCCCCCCACGTAGGAGGGCGGGTCTGGGGGTGCCGTTGGCCGACGCCTCCCGTTGTTTCTACCTGGAGAGCACACTGGGTTGCTAGGTCCGGGAGCCCGGGGGCACAGAGCGCCACCTAGCACTCTCCACCTTAGGCGGCCCTCCTCCGCTCCGCACGGCTGTTCTAGCCTCATATCCTGTTAACAGAGGCCGACACTCCGCAGGCAGTACGCTGGGGTCCTGGATGGGAGGGCTGCCTCCACCTCCATGCGGAGCAGCAGCTAGGGGCTGAGCATTCTGGAAAGGAGAGAGTATGGGCCAGCGTAGGGGCCTGACCCCAGATAGTCGGCCTGAGAGGGCTTCCTGCCCAGGGCCTTGTCACTTCCAGCCCCGCAACCCAGAGGAGTGGGGAGCTGCCAGCCCTGCCAGGCAGCTCTTCCCTCGCCCCTCTCTCAGCAAAGCATATCTACAGCCTCCCCACCCCCTGCAGCCTTTTTTTAAGAAGGCTTCCAGGAAAGCATTGCTACGGAGCCCGTACTGCCCAGGGGTGCTCTGTTGTTCTTCCCACTCGCATCCCCCACACCCCTAGACACACACCCCCATTTATTTCTAAGAACCAAGCATCAAACACCCTTGCATTACCGGCCCAGGGAGGGCCTCTAGCTTGCAGAGTGCACAGGCCAGCTGTAGAGTCAGCCTGATGCAGCTGGCAGGGCAGGGGGGAAGCATCCAGAACCCTCCGCCGGCAGCCGTAGGGTGGTAGCCGCCCGCCCTACCCCCCCGGTCCTGGGCAAGTCCCTTTACCTTCTGGGGCCTCACTTCTCAGCACCTGAATGAGGATGGAGGCTTGATGCACGTGTGAGTATCGTCTTTAATTCCATTACACTGAGTTAACGTGAGCCCTACGGGGACAAGGGACACATAACTGACAGTATGTTCTCCAGACCTTGAAAACGCCAATTTGCTATGAGGGTACAATATCTAGAATTTAAACAGCACAGACTATAGGAAGATGTTGGCTACTAGAAGCTGCCACCAGTAGTTTGGTGATGGGCATTCTTTGGGGCCACAGGGAGGCATCTTTGCCTTATAACAGGGCCCCGTGTCCCCACGAGTGCTGTGAGGTCACCCAGCAGATGCGCGGAGGCTGAAGAAGGGACAGATCTTGCCCCCCTGCAGAGTTCCTTGCCTTCCTGGAGGGGTCAGCCTTGCTGCCGTTGGCCTAACCCATGGACTCTCACGTGCCACTCCTAACTGCCCGAGACACTGCGGGGGACCTGCCCGTGCCCCTGAACTTATCCTTAGAGCCTGAGGACACCCCTCAAACATCCTCATTTCCCTTAACGCAGCAGACTGGAGCTGCCATCCATGATTTTTTAAATGATCATCTTTATCATGTCTTAGGACCAGATGTTTCCAAAGTTTACTTTTTTCAGGGTAAAATGGCACTTTTTCTTTGTCCTTAATGTGTCTCTTTCAGACTTCAAGGGATGCGCCCTAACTCTCCCATTGCAGGACTTGGCAGAACTGTCCATACTTCCTGTCACGCTTTCTGTTTTTCATAGCAATGGGTAGTCCTCTTTCCTGGTCTTTCTCTTCGAACATTTTCTTTAGCGGTCGGCGTCCGGCTCTCTCTCCGTGGCATGGCCTTCCCCCAGCTCCTCTAAGTCGTTTTGCTTCCCCATGGCTTCACCTTTTCCAGCAGTCCCCCAATCTCCACTACCTTTGAGACCGTCAGATTTGGCAGCCAAGCTATTTAAACTCAAATTCTCTGGCTAATTCCAGGCCACAGAGCTGAGGAGGAAGCAGCTCGAGTTCCCACATCATGAGTTCTCGTAGTTCATTCCCACTAGCAAGAACCATGAGATGCCAAGGAGCTGGGATTCGGGGTGGCGTAAAGCCGCCGGGACAATGGGATCCCCAGGCAGATAAGTAAAGAATCCCGCATTCTGCCCTCCCCACGGAGAATGCCCCATGGCGCTGTCAGTGGAGCCTCTGTCTCGGCCCCTCACCTAACAGGAATCATACTCACCTGGAGCAACCGGCATCCAACAAGGTTGTCATAGAGAAGGCCCCTCTTTGAAGCGAAGACAGATCTTTTATCACTTTCCCAGCCCTATAGACTCGGTCACGTGTCAAGTAGATAATGAATAAATGCATCACCGTCCTCTATTCATTTATTTTTGACAAGTGAGCCGATGACAGTGCCCCCTTGCATGCTAATAAAATATACAGGAGCCACACTTGTAAAGTCTTTGAAATACACGGCTTCACGCTAGTACTCCGCTATGAAATCTTTGCTGGGCAGTGGAGTAATCAGACTGCTGGGACTGGTGAAAAATGATTACATTTGAAGATTAGTGCCACTCTGCTGTCCACAGGCTATGGTTTCAGACAGTACCGTGGCTTTGATAAAGCAGCTCCCGGCTCGTGGGCTCCAGATAATTAATGTTTCCCGTATTGCGTGGAGATCAAGCCTCAGAGACAATTTAGTGCTGAAAAGCCAAAAGAACTGGATTCTTCTGCTGTCTGAACCTCTGAGGCTTGGCAGTCAAGAAGGAGTTACCTTCTTTGGGTCTCACCTAGCCCAGGAGAGGGAGAGGAGGGCTTCATAGCTCTCCTCTCTACTTGGAACCCTGCAGCTGTAGACCCCCAAGACCCCTTAGACCATCTGAGGCCCCGTTCCACATAATGCAAGAGCTTGCTGACCAAGAGGGACCTCAGGGACTCCAGAGCCACCCCTCTGGGTTACTATTCTCTAGTCTCAGGAGCCCGGTAAGGCATTCCCACCTTTGGTCTTGCCCTTCCTACACATCATGTCTCTCCAGGGCCTTCAAGAGATCCCACTCTCCTTCCTGTAGAATGTCTGTGGTTGAAGGGAACGAGGCTGGCCCATCTCTCGGCCTCCGTCTGTACGCTGGTCAACGGGGCTTTCTCCGGTTTCCTTCCGTTGCCCCATTCCAATCCATGACAGGGGATCTAGAAAGGGAAAGAGCCCAGGTCCTAGCCTCCACTGGCATGGGTCGAAACCGACTTTTCATTCCGGCCCCAACCTGTGCAGACCCACAGACCGTCTCCAGCTCTCCCTCCCACACAGGTGCTCCTGCCTGCACCCGTCCTGACCTGGATGTTGACCTCTGGCCCAGCCACCGAGGCTGCAGCTTGGAGCTCTGGCGGGCCCCGTGCACAGCCTCCTCTGAGTCCTCCCTTTCCAAGCCGCGCACGCGTGTGTATGTGTGTGTGCATGTGTGTGTGCACATGGGTGTGTCTCCGGAGCTGCCTCCTCCTCCCCACTAACCCCTCTTCTAACCTGCCCACCAGCCCCCGACAGGCAGTCCATATGGAACGTCACGGTGCTCCCCAACAGTAAATGGGCCAACATCACCTGGAAGCACAATTTCGGGCCCGGAACTGACTTTGTGGTTGAGTACATCGACAGTAAGCATTGCTGAGCGGAGGGGGGAGGGCGGCGGCGGCCGCTGCGGCGGGTAGCGCAGATGCCATTAGAGAGACCCCGCGGACTCCCCCAGGCTCTGAGGGCCTGCTAGCCCGGCTTAATTATGACTTAATGAAATCGATACGCGCTCTGGCGGCAGTGGGGTGGGAAGAGCAGCCAAAGGAGAAGGAAGAGGGCTTCGGAAACCATTAGTGGAGGTCTAGGGTTGCATGTGCTGGGGAGGACCTGGGTAATGGGGCTCTGTGTCTGCTTCCTGCCTAGGATGCAGGTTCTGAATAGCATCCCCCACCCCCTCACGAGCCAAACCTCACTTCTGCGTGGATTTCCGTAACTCACAGCCCATGGGGTCTCCACTGGAGAGGCAAGGCCATTTCAGACTTTTGAGTTCATCTGTGCTTTGCACACAGAGGAATGGCAGTAGCCCCCATCCAAGGCACTGACCGGGGCCACTTTGTCTCAGAGAGCAGGTGACTGGAGCTGAGCTGTTCACTCTTTATGGGATCTCGGATCAAGGGTACATATTGATTAGACTGTAGAGTGTGGTCAAATATCTGCCTTCTGTGAAGGAAGAGCCCTGCCCCTAGAGACTCAGACCCACCATGGTGTTCCCCTTAGCCGTGAATGAAACCAGCTCGCCCCACCAGGAGATCCACCTGGGCGAGCTCCCCGAAGATCTGTAAGGAAAGAGCAAAGCCGACTCTCAGTCCTCTGTGGCCAGAGGCATTCCCATCCACAGAATCGGCACCCCGAGTCTGATCCTTGCCATAGCAGCTCCCAACAGCCACCATTCACCCCGCACCTCAGAGGCCAGGCCACTCGCTTCTCCCGATGTGTGAACTCTCCACACAGCGAGACAGGAGAGGGGAAGCCAGGAGGGAGAGCCAAGAAGTAGAGTCCTGCCTCACCTCCGTGTCCCACGAGGGGGGCTGACTGGCTCTCTGATCCTTCCCGGGAAAGCTCACACCCAGGAAGTAGGTTGTAATTGTTTAGTGCTAAGACCATAGTGAGGAGAAAAAGCTTGAGGAGAAGGAAGAGCGCCCTTGGCAGAAGGGCTGCCGGATGGGAGAGTCAGCATCGCATAGAAGGTTTGGTAGAGCTGCCCAGTGACCTCCTGGTCTGCACGGTGCCCCGCCCCCAACGCTTCTGCCCTTGACCGGTGACCAGGAACTCAAGCACTGCCTCTCCAGCTCCTCGTGCCTGGTCCTAGGCTGACTGAGGTTTCTGTTCCCCAGGCAACCATACGAAAAAAACTGTCCCTGTTAAGGCCCAGGCCCAGCCTATACAGCTGACAGACCTCTATCCCGGGATGACTTACACCTTGCGCGTTTATTCCCGGGACAACGAGGGCATCAGCAGTACCATCATCACCTTTATGACCAGTACAGGTGAGAGGGGAGCCGGCCTGGCCATCCCCGGCAAGCATGGGGCATTTCATCCCATTCTCAGCTTCCTGCTTGTCTCCTCCTTGGAAAGAAGACTCCTCCCACCCATTCCCCACCTTGCATGGCGTGTCTCGGCTCTTACTATACGTTGGCCCACAGCTCCCAGGAGCCCAAGAGGAGCCAGAGTGCATGCACAGTGGAAAGGAAGCATCCTTCCAACCCCGAGGCGTGAGCTGGGAGTCTGAAGGAAACAGGATTGTAGCATGAGGATGGAGGAGGCCACCTGGCCCCCCTCTCTGAGCTTGAAACAGAAGGGCTTGGTGTAGGTCAAACCCAGGCCCTGAGTGTGGGGCCGGGGGCCGGAGGAGCACAGAGCAAACCACCCTGTGCGCACAGGACCTTGCTTCCGGCGCATGGTGTTAAGAGACAGGGCCATCCAAGGGCCTCGATGCCCCAAATCTTCCCAGGATCAGCACATATGTCACTGCCTTGCCACTACCATTTGTTAGAAAAATTCCCAAGTGCGTAACATGAGTTGCTGGGGGCTTTATTTTGGCTTAATTTTTTATCTCAAGTTTGCCGTGGCTTCAGAGTAGTTAATCTGTCGTGTTCAGCAAGAGGAGGAAGCTCTCTGGTTGGAGCAGAGTTCTGGCTCGAAAGGGACTTCAGCTGTTGCTAGAGAAGCAACCTCAGTGCACCAAGGGGACAGGCTGGCAGGGGCTCAGGACACGGGAGCAGGTCAGGATGGGCAGGCAGTTTGGAGACCGGAGGGCACTGCTGATGTGTTCGTGTGTGTCTTCACAGTAGGCCAGGCAGGTGGCCGTGCTAAGCCCTGGGGCCAAGGGCGACGGTTGGGGAAATAGCCAGAGAGAGAAAAGGACCAGTCCCTGCCCCCAGGATGTCCTAATCAGATGCAGGTTAGTAGATACAAGCATAGAAGGAAAAGAAATATCACACAATGATTTATATGACTTTCTGATCGTTGACTGAAATATTCATTACCCCCCTGTGCCTGGCCAGGCTCATCCTGGCAGCGTGTATCTTGAGAGTCACCCCCACTTCTGTATAAATGTCTCACTCCACCCTTTCTGGCCTGGTCCCTCCTGGTCTGGACGTCCTGTCCTCCGCCCCGTGCCTCCACCTGTCCTGCCTGTGTCCAGGCCATTGAGACTCAGGGAGTCTGAGTCCAGCTGCCCACTTGAGGCCAGCCCAGCCAACTCGGGCACGACGTCTGAGCAAGTGGCCAGGCCAGCTTGGCAGCCAGCCAAAGGAACTGGGCAGCTGAGCGAGCAGAGCAGGTGGCTGGACTCTGTCGGACCCAGTCAGGATCCCAAGCTGGCGCTCATCAGTACTTGCGTTTGATTTTGCTTCATTATGAACCTGAGTTCAGCACAGAGGCAGGGAGCCCCGAAAAGATCCAGGTTGGAGCGCCCTGGTAGGGAACGCTGCCAAAGCCGGGCACCCTCTTCTTCCAGAGTTTGACTTCTACCAGCACCAAGTCCTGGGGCTGTGAGTGAGGGGTGCGGAGAAAGAGCCAGAGAAAAAAGGACCAGTGCCTGCCCTCGGGGACATCCCAGTCTGCTTCCCCATATCGAACATGCGGTACAGGGGGGAAAAAAGGAAAAGAAAAGAAAACTAAGAAGATTGATAATACACTTCCAAACATTGGCTCAGTGTCCTTTTCTCTTTTCCTGTGGTGGTTCTGGAGAGACGCTTCCTGATAGATCACTTTGAGAGTGAGTGAGTTTTCCCAGATTCCGCTCTGTGCAAGCTGGGGTGAGCAGGTTTGTGACCCCAGGCCTGAGTACGTATTGCTCCCTGACGTCACTGGCTGGCTAGAAATTACCATGTGCAAACCACAGAGGGAAAGGAAATATTTTCACTTTCTGAAGTTTGTGTGTTTCTGGATTCTTCAAAAATGCGTGCTGTATATCGTATGGGCGGACTCCCGAGCCAAGTTCCCACGATCGCCTCAGTCCCAGGGTCTCATCAAAGCAAGAGTTTATGAGCATCTCTGGGTCACTTAGGTGACCACAGGCCATCACTTTAGCCCACAGACTCAAACATGCAGCAGTGGTTCAGGGGGGATATGGAAGAAAACCCCTAGGAATGCTAAACAGCTCCCTGGCCCTCCCCAGGAAGATCCCACGTGGAAAGTTAATCACCTCCTTGATGCTTTTGAAGCCAAAGAGACCCAAGGGGCCACAGACACATAACTCTGGACTCTGGCGGGTTCCTCAGCTCTTCTGTCCTGGGAGTGGGCAGTATGGGGCAAGGAGGCAGGGGGCAGGTGGGGCCAGTGGGCCAGCGGAACAGACCGAGGACTGCCTCAGACCGCAGGGAAGCAGGAGGAGGGACATCAGGGGACCTCCCTGGAGTCCGTCTCAGTTATGTTTGGAAGAAACCCAGGATGGGGCATGGTGCGGAGGCGTCAGGTGCTGCTTAAGTAAGAGCAGCTAAGCCCCAGTGCATCTGAAAGAAGTCCCGTTCTGCATATTTCTCTGCTCCTATTTCTGAAATGTAATTCTCCTGCGGACTTTAAGTGACTGGCCTTTGACTCGTGAGAACCGCCACACGGCGCATTTCTGAGCAGGGGTGCGGGAGTGCGGTGTGCAGAAGGCACACAAAATATGGCCTCTGGTCTAGAGTGAGAGGCATTGGGACTCTGAGTTTGCCAGGCCTTGTGGGCTGGAAGAGCAGGTGCTGTCTGGCCCCCCCGTTCCAGGAGGAGGTGGCGAGCATCAGCACAGCCCGTCTTCGAATGTTGTCATTACCGTGTCCATTAGGAATCTTGAAACACGTTGAACAGATCGATTAAGAATGATGTTGGCAGCCATGTGTAATACCCTGAGCCTCCCTACAGTGCCTTCCGCCTCGCAGAATCCATTCTGTCATGTCACGTTGTGAGTGAGATCATCTTGTCCTAAATTGCTTTTGGTTCTTGAGACACTAAGTCACTTTGATGGGGTCTGGTGGAGCCCACCTCACCCCAGATCCCGCCTGGTTTGGGTTTTGTTGACCAATCATCGACTAGAGCCTCGTCTTAGTTTCAGGTGTACAACATAATGACCTGATGTGTGTAGGTATTACAAAGCAGTGGCCACGAGAAGTTTAGTGAGAGGCCAACACACCGCGTAGTTACAAAACCCACTTGGATTTGAGCTGCCTTCTGGGTCCAGAATGTTCTTTGACCTCTTTGGCAAGGACTGAAGGTAACATTTGAACTTCAGGTCTGTCAGGAATGGACAGCTACATTCGCTTCCCAGATGGCCCATATGGCCGCTGTCCCTGGGATTGTGACTTCCTCTCACAAGACAAAGGGAGTCTCCTGGAGATGGCTTGTCAGGACATACAGAACAAGCATCAGGAAGAAGGTAGTGGAGCAAACAGGGTCCTGCAGACCTATAAAGCAACTGTTGCGTGGAAGGTGGGAACCACCATCCAAACTCAAGGCGTGGCTCATGGTCAAGCCAATCTCCCTCTGACGCCAGCAACTCTCCCAAATTAACCGTATTAAATTAGGATTAAACTGGTATTTTATAAGTAGTCACTGCCTGCTTGCTACGTGACCAGCATCGTGCAAAGCCCTAGGGGGCCCAACGACTCCCCTGTTCTCGAGCCTTTAATAGGATCATTAAAAATCCGGACCCAGGAAACAGAGCAATTGAATGTTACGTTTGGTGGAGTAAACGGGTAAAATTGGACTTCTGAGATAGGTGTGAGCAGGAGGAGGAGGAGATTCAGGAAGGAGAGGTGGAGTGTGGAGAGCAAGAAGGGCAGCAGGCCAGGCTGTCTCGGGCACGGTGGGAGCTGTCGGGACGGGACGCGTGGAGCCCCTGGAAGCCCGGGCATGATGGGAGGTGTCCTGAGAGCATAATAACACAGTGTGCCGTTGTATCCTGGGGACCTGATAGACCCAGGGTGAGGAGAGGGCGCCCTTAGCCTTTAGCAGTGAGGGACACTGGAAGGACAAAGGATAAGCCTTAGGGATGGCAGGAATGGGGAGGCCACTGGCAGAAGGGGGGACAGGAAGACATGGGTCGAATTTCAAGCAGACAGACCATCCAAGGAGGTGTTAGGGTGATAGCTGGGAGCAATGGGCTTGGTGCTGTGGAACTGGCTGGAGGGACAAAGCGAGAGGAGTTAAGGGATTGCTAGTTGGAAAGTCAGGCCTGGAGGATGGGGGAAGGTAGGAGCCGAGGAGGTAGAGGGAGGTTTGGGAAAGACCCACTCCACCATGGTAGTTGAAGCAGTGAGTAGAGAGGGGCTTGAGGTTGGCCTGGCGGGGTTGGAGGAAGAAGAAGTAGACGGGACCCGGAGCCCATGGAAGGTGGAGTTCACCCAGAGCTGAAAAGTGTGGCGGGTTCCTCCAGGGTCTTTGTTTTATGATTCAGGAAGCTTCAGGGTGTTTAACAGCAGAAGGGAGGAGAAAGCAATGAGGAAGGTGCTGGAGGGTTTGCGATCCTTCTAAGACTGAGCCCCCTGGGAGGGGCGAGCTGCTGCCATGGCTATGGAGGCAAGGACAGCTGTGGAGGCTGTGAGGCTTCTGTGGTCACATTAATGTCACCGACATAGGGATATGTCGGTGACATAGGGATATGATGGCGTGGAGGGGCGTGGGAGGGAGCAGCAGTTTGGGGGGACAGGGAGAGGGGAATGGAGGGATGGCCAGGCAGCCCCAAAGGTCCGGTTGAAGTGCACATAGCTTACCAGCTCTGCGACCTTGAGCAAATCACATGAACTCTCTGTGCCTCAGTGGTCTCATCTGTGAGATGGGAATAATAAAGCCTGCTGGATGAGGCGGTGAGGACTGAATCAGACGAGGCGTGGAGAAGTACTCGGAGTGTGAACTGTGATTAGTGCCGGCCCGGATGGGGACGAGCGCCAGGAGAAAGGGGATGAGAGCCATCTGGGAGTGGCTGGTTGGGGGAGAGGGCTTTGCCTTTAGCTGGGAAGGCCTTTCTAGGAGGAGAGGACGGTGGGTGAGCGGCCATCGGAAGGAAGAGCAGCACATGGAAAGGCCCGAGGTAGGGAGGTGAGCGGCCGGTGTGGCTGGAGGAGAGAGGGTGGGAGACCGGCCTGGAGAAGGGTCCGGGGTCAGCCCGGGTGGGGCCTGCTGGGACGGGATAGGAGGCATGTGTTTCCCCGGTAGCAGTGGGATGCATTGGAGGGTTGGACTGCGAAAGGGATTTGCTCAGACGTGGGGTTCTAGGAGGATCTCTGTGACACTGTCCAAGGAGCAGCCTGCAGGAGTGTGAGGGAGGGGACGTCCCCCACAACAACATCCACAGACCAGGTGAGCACAAGGGCAGAGAGCACAAAAGTGCTTGCTCCTGTCTTCCCCATCTGTCCAGACCCTTCCTGGTGCCATGACCTTACCTAGGCACAGGGAAGGCGATAAAGACAGTTTCTCTGTCCAAGAAGAGCAAAGGGTAGGATTGCACCCCGATGCTTGCCCCACAAAAAGGCATGGGATAAAGACTCTGGGGCACGAGGGCTCTGGGTCACCCCCTGTTCCTTGTGCTCCCCCCCGCCCCCACCCGGGAGGAAGCCCCGTGCTTGGCTTAGGCTCTGTGGGCTCTTTGGGACCCTGCTGTCGACGGACGCTGTGAGACGACCCCTCAGCTCACTTGGCGGGCTCCGGGCTTACTTTGGGTCTGCTCGGGTGGCTTGGATCCTGCCCCTCCTCCCCACTCTTGGTTCCCATGGCAGGCTGGGTTTCAAGAGGGGGCGCTTGTGCTCTCTAGTCCATAGAAAGAAGAGTCGGGGGTGGGGGTCCTGCCCCTCCACACCCCCTCCCAAACCCTAATGCCGACAGTTGCGTCATTCGGGATACACAGCTGAGCTCCTGTGCTCTGGGCCCACTCGCGTGCTCCTTGAACTGAAGGGGTCTGCTCAGGTTGAGACATGTCTTCACGCACTCCAGGTGGGGCTAGGGAGGGACTCACGGTCATGGGGCGGTCTCCATGCATGGACATGCTCTGAAATGGCATGGGGTGCGCAGAAGGCATGGCCTCGGCCCATCTGGGGGTACCCGCATAGGGACTGTGCTGTAAGGGAGCACACAGGCCAGCTGGGGGAACGTGAGAAAGCACACGGCGTTCTGGAATGACACTCCAGCCAGGACCCCTGGCAAGGAGACCTGGTTGGCTTCGGTGGGAAAGGTCGCTGTTCGAGGCCTGTGCGGGCCCGTGAAGGTGTTCTTGGAACAGGTTTTTGCAATGTAGCCATGGCCTCCATTCCCTGATGGGTAGCAGAGTCCCGTTTCCTCATCCCAGGCTCATTGATGGGGACTCGAACTTTCAGGGCCAATCCCTGGCTTTCTCTCCACCCCCATCAGGCTGTAACCAGCCATCTGGTTTGCAAGAATGCCGTGCCCCATCCTTAGGAAACTTCCCCTTCCTAGAGGACCTGTTCAGCCTTCTGCTGCTTATTCTGCTTCCTATATCCCTTTCCTGTGCCTCTTTTCTGACCTCTGGACCTTGGCTCTTTAATTATTTTCTCTCCGTCCCTGTAGCGGGGTGGTTCGGGCCAGAGGGCTGCTAGGTAGTAGCTTAAGGCTCAAGGAGGAACATCGACATGAAATAGCCATTCTTCCCCCACGTTTCCCTGCGCACCTCCACCCACGGGAAATCACTCATGTCTTTGCTCCTGCCCCTCCCCAGCTTACACCAACAACCAGGCAGACATTGCCACCCAGGGCTGGTTCATTGGGCTCATGTGTGCCATCGCCCTCCTGGTGCTGATCCTGCTCATCGTCTGTTTCATCAAGAGGAGTCGGGGCGGCAAGTACCCAGGTAGGATGTACGAGAGGAATGGGCTTGGGGACATGGGGCCAGCATTCCCAGGATTCCCCGGCCCAGGTTCTCCCGGCAAGCCTAACCCTTGCCAAGCTTGGACAGACAGTCCTCTCCCCTGGTCTGTGCATCTTAGAGCTGCCGGAAAGCACTTGAGTTAATCAAGTTCGTCTGAGGTGGGTGGATGGAACGGTCCAGGCAGCTCCAGAGAGGGGACGGAAGGAACCGTGACTCCCATTAAGAATGACCTTCCCTCCCCTTGACTCACCAGCTGTCTGCTCAGTAAATTGGCTTTTTTCAGCCTGAATCTCATTAGGATCGCATGTCCCAAGGAAGGAAGAAGGAAGAAAGGCATTTTCTCTAACCATGAGAAGGAGAGAACAGAGAAGGGAGGGTCTGGATGGAAGCAGCACACCCATGAGAGAGGCTCTCTGGGCTGTAATGACAGACCCCTGGCAGAGGGTCAGGAGCTCCTGCTTGAAGAGCCCCCAGAGGCTCAGGGGTGGCCTGCATTGGTACAGACCCCATCAGTAAAGAGCTCTGGGCTTCCCTAGCGTCCCAAAGAGCCATTGCTCTTCTGGGTGCCTCAAGATCCACCAGCCCAGACAAACCAAGGTCAAGGACAAGGACCTCGGACATTCCTGCTTTTGGAAATATTGATTGCTTTTTCAAATAGGGGCAACAAAACCATCTGTCTGGGACAGGGTGGGTAGAATGACAGGAGACAGGATAATGGATGACCCAGCGAGCAAAAATCCTGCCGGACTGCAGAATGAAATTGCTCCCTGACCCCCAAAGCTCCATTGCCAAGCACGGGCCATGCTCCCCAAATGCCTGCCTCTCCCTCCCTCTAAATGAGTCCTCCTCCAGGGTCCCCCTAAAACTCAACTCAGAGAGAAGATTCTCTTTCCCCTGTCCGCATACTCTCAGACCCTAGGATTCTAAAGGGTTTTGCCTGTGATTTAAGTGAGGCAGGTGTCTGTAAGGGAGAGCAGGAAATTGTAATTCTTTATTGGCAAATACTGTTTCCTTTCACCTTATTGTGCTGTGTTGGGATTGTTTTTCTCCTGAAAAAGAGAAAGCCAGAGTCAGGGAGAAGAGTAGCCTTATTGAGCTCACCCCTCAACTCATCAGATCAACTTTGAGGCTTCCTTTACCTATTAGACAGTGTTGCTTTCCAGAAATTTCTTCTCACAGCTTACCCACTAGAAAAATGAGCAAACCATGAGGCCCGGGCTCCAACCTTCGTGCTCGACTTCATGGTAGACTCTGTGCTGGGTGCCAAGGACCCAGAAAAGAAAGGTGATCTCTCCCTCAAGACACAGCAGGGGCCCAGCAGGAAGATCACAGCCCAGCAAGACAGGGCGTGGGATGGGTGTGTGCAAACCACAGAGGAAGCGTGGGAGAAGAGGGTCCCACACACTAGTGAGGTCACAGCCGGAAGAGCATTTTCCATCCCAAAGGTGCCTACGGAATGTCCCCTCGGCCCAGGGCCCCCTATTGGGGGCTTTTACAAACTTAGCACAAATACTTATCCTACAGAACAGAATAAGAGAGGGACAAAGAAAAAAATCACATCAATTTGGTGGTGCTGGGGTGGGGGGGCAACCCCGTGAAGAGGTGGGGGTGGGGGGAGGGGCAGCCTGGAGGAGGTTTCAGTTGTCAACAGAGAAACCCTGGGGATAAGGAGGAGGCAGGGGCGTCAACCTGACCTGGTTAAATGCAGGAAGCCAGAACAAGGGAGGCACTGATGGTGCCTTGTTGAAAGAGAGAGTGTCACCGACTCTACAGTTGGGGTCCCGGGGAACAGGGGCATAATCACCGTGTCTGTTTTTGCTTCTCTTGTTGGCCAAGTGCGAGAAAAGAAGGATGTTCCCCTGGGCCCCGAAGACCCCAAGGAAGAGGACGGCTCCTTTGACTACAGGTGGGTGACCTGTTTGGCTCCTGGTCCCCCAACCCCCACCCATCCGGCTGTCACCTCTGCCTCACTGACAGCCCCTGCTTGTAATGAGGGGGCTGGACGAGGCTGCCTCCTCGCAGGGGGGACTCTGCCTGGCACAATCTCATGGATTTGAGGGACCCTGTTCCATTCGCTCAACCACACAGCTCCAAGCTGTCAAGATCCTCAGACGGATGCTTTTCAGCCACCTCTTTCCTCTGAAAGCAGATGCTGGGAAGGCCATGGCCATGAAATGAGCTGTCAGTTTCCTCTCTGCCCACCGCCCCCTCCCTCCCACAACCCTGAAGACAGGGACCCAGGGAAGCTGTATTGTCTTGAAACCTCAACTCAGTGAAGAATTGGGGAGGCGGTTCTAGACCTTTTCCTCATGAACTTGAATGATATCTCCGGGCCCTAGCCAAGAACAGCCCTTGGAGAGGCATCTGGTCATGGCCTGTCCCAAATCAGAGGACTGAGGCCCAGACAGGGCCATGACCTGCTGAGGAATCCCACCCACGCTCGACGCCCAGGGAGCTGGTGGCAGAGCTGGAGAAGCCAGGGCCTCACTTCCGGCTGGGCGACATCAGGATCCGTCCCTCTCAGATCTGGATGGGCCTTTGTGGCTGGTGTGATGACGCTGTAATGTCCCATTTTGGTGGCAGATGTATCCTGAGTTAAGGCATGATGCAGGGCGGGTCATGGAGGCCTCATTCCCAGACCAAGGCGGGCGGGAGGAAATGCTCAGATCAGAGCCTACTTCCCCACCCCCACCCTGTTACTGTCTGGGGCAAGATCACCCCATCTTCTCTGACCTCTCCGTTTCCGGCCCTTGGCCTCCACCACTCTGCTCACCAGCAGCCCAGCAGGTGAACACTGTCCGGAGCCACTGCCTGGTCAGGAGCCCAGCAGAAGACTATGTACCAAATCTGTCCACCCAGCCCCCACGTCTCCAAAGGCCTCCTAAAAGGGCGAGCAGCAGAGGCCCCTGCCCTGCCTGACTGTCCTCAGCACTCCTGGCAGGGCCCATCTTCCCCAGGGGCTGAGCCCTATTTCTTGGCCACCAGTTTCCAAAGGACACAGGGCTTTCCCTCCCCCAGGCCCTCACTGCAACCCCAGAGAGGGGTGAGGACCTCCTGGGCTCGGAGAAGCCGCTTCCTCAGCCCCTTCTCCTCCTCCAGACACCAAAGGTGTCTGCCTTGTCCCCACCCACTCCGCTGTCCCACCCACAGGGAGGCTGGGTAGACACACACAGGAGCCTGCACAGGCCCACGCCCACACGCACGCACACACACACAGACACACACACACGCACACCTGCCTCGGGTTTGGCTTGGCAGAGAAACACCTCTCTGGTGGGTCTCTCTGCTTCTCTCTCCCTCATCTGTCCCCCTGTTTCCGGGTCTCTCGGAAGATGGGCCGACAGGTGACTAGACCAGAGACCCCCTAGTCCTTCTGGTTCTTTTCAAGCTTCCCTTAGAAGAAGTCTGCTCTTTCCAGATTTAGATCCTCTTTCTCTGTGAGAACCTGACACACTGAAGACGCTCCCTCCAAGCTGGGCCGTTCCTGTCCAGTGGTTGCATTTGGCTTAGGTGCCCGGAGTCCCCTAGAATCACACAGACACAATCCTCCTGCTCCTGGGAGGGAGCGTGTGTAAAAAAGACCCAGAAGTAGGACCAGGACCAGCAAGAAGCTGCTGAGCCCCACTCTCCACACAGACTCAGTGCAGCCCTGTAGACCGGCTGCCTCCCCGTAGCCCCAACACAGGCCCAGGGAACTGGGCGCAAGAGGGAGGGGCTGATAACGTCCCAAGTACCGACACCAGGCTCGGGTTCGGGCCCCAGGTCCTCCCCTGCCGGCTGTCTCTGCCCAGCACTATCACTGCCCACTCTAAAGGCAACTCAACTGGTTGTTCCCCTTGCACACAGATACCCAGGAGGGACTGCGTATGGCCCGGGGGCCAGGGAGGGGACATTATGTGTTTGCCCACGCTGCCTGACACCGCTGGGGGCCATCTACCCCTGAGATGCGGCCATCAGCTCCCGGCCCCCCTCAGAGCCTAAAGGGAAGAGCTTTCAGCAGGCTGGGGAAGGGAGGTGGTGCCTGAGCACAGCCCAGTTAAGGGGGGGGGGTGTTGTCTCACTTCCCTGGGGGCACTGCAGACATCCCAGGAGGTAGACCCTGCTCTGGCCCGAAGCCTGGCCTCTCCTTGCAGGGGGCTGGGGGGTGTCTGAAGGGCAGGACCTAGGGGCCTTGGAGAAACCCAGGCAGAATCGTTAGAGCGTTTCAGGGCTTTGCCTCCAATTACTGGCCTCACACACTCCCATGTGTGCCCCTCCACTCTTCCAACCTCTTTCAGCCGAGGCCCCAAGCAATAGCATCTGCCGCTTGGTAGACCAGAGAGCCGACGAAAAGCACAGCACAGTGGGGAAGGGAGAGCCCGGGGAGAGGCTTCTCTCTCCATGGCCCAGACCCGTTGCTTTTTGCCAAGGGCAGAGCCTTTCCAGACAGGGGCCGCCCTGTCACAGAGTCAAAGCAAGTCCAACCCCTCTTGATGGAGAGAGAAGGCCCGGTGAGAAGAAAGGCATTCCCGAGGCCACAGGACCACACCCCAGCTCTTTGACCCACCCATCCTGCCTCGTCTCCTGGTAGCTGGCTGTCCTCACCGTGGGGCGGCTGACCCCATACCCCTCGGGTTCCTGCCATAATCCAGCCAGGCAGGGGAGGGCTCGGGGGTGGGAGAGGCTGACCGGTGACCTCTGAGGTCCTCCCCTCTCGGAGCTGCGTAGCCCATACGCTCGGCGAGAGGCCCACGGCCCGGGGCTACCCCACCTTGGTTTAAGCGACACTGGACCAGGCCAGGCTCTGATTCTCTGTCTCTCTCTGGCCAGTGACGAGGACAACAAGCCCCTGCAGGGCAGCCAGACGTCCCTGGATGGCACCATCAAGCAGCAGGAGAGTGACGACAGCCTGGTGGACTATGGCGAGGGTGGCGAGGGGCAGTTCAACGAGGACGGGTCCTTCATCGGCCAGTACACGGTCAAAAAGGACAAGGAGGAGACAGAGGGCAATGAAAGCTCAGAGGCCACGTCGCCTGTCAACGCCATCTATTCTCTGGCCTAACGGAGCCCCCTCGCCCAGGACACAGCCACTACTTTGCAAGTGGGAGGAGGGGAGGGGGGAGATGAAGCCACCGCAGACCTACCACACTGTCGCCACCTCCTTCAGGGACAAGGGTACAACAAGGGGGTCTGCCAAGCTGTGAGGACCAGTGACGGCCCAGCCAACCCCAAGCCCCCTCCCGATGACCGCCCCTGCACCCCCGGGGTGCCACCGTGTGGAGGAGTCCTGGCTAAGCTCAGCTGGAGGGAGCCCAGCCCTTCGCTCAACCAGGCTGGAGCCTCCCCCATCCTGGCCCCCCCTTGCCCTCCGCACGCGCACTCACCGGTTTCTGTTGGTCACGGCCCTTCGTGTTATCCTTATTTTTCTTTTGTGCATCTTCCCCGTCCAGACCCAGCGTCTCCATTTTCTTTTCCTTTCGAAGAAATGTCCCTGGACAAAGAAAGAATGGGTGGATTCTCCCCCAGATGGGCAAAAGGATTGACCTGTAAAAGATGTTGTAGAAAAGCTGTCGTATTCTCACCGCCCCCGGGCCAACGTATTTCCGAAGGATGCCTTTCTCGCCAGATGCCTCCCCGGGCCCCCAACCCATGCGCCTTGGCCTTGTCAGTTGATGAGCTGGGCTTGGCTGCTTTCTGGAAAATGACAGTATTTTTGGCAGGGAGAGAGTGGGCAGGCCTCCTTGCCCCGCTCTGGTTCAGTCAGGAGGTGGGCTTACCTCTTGCTCCTGGCTCTCACCCTGCCCCTTCCCCCAGCGTGTCCCAGACAAGAGCTGCGCCAGCTCTGAAGGAGTCTGAGGAGCGGGAGCGGCCACGGATGGGAAGAGCTTTGAAGCCAGTGGCCGAGTACCTCAAGCAGAAGGAAACCGGGCGTCTGGTCCCTGGGGAGCTGTGCTCACCTCAGGAGAGAAGGAAAGGGCTGGGTTTGGACTTCCTTCCTCCCCATCGGTGAAACCCAGGATGTGGGAGAGAGGACCGTGCACCCTGCCTCGAGGGATGAGGGCAACCCCCACCGGGTCAGGGATCCCCGCTGCTACCCTCCCGGGGATGGAACCAGGCGATGCAGAAGCTTTGCTGATGTGTTTGGGGGTACAAGGTGCTGCTCCCCCTCTTGCCTCTAGCAAGTAGCATCTCCTTCATCAATTCTGTAAGACGTCGAAAGTGGTGTTTCACACCGTGCCGCCCCCCGAGACCGAACCAGTGTGTCCTGTCCTCGGGGTATTTACATATCAGGAGAGTGCGCGGGAACACCACGCTGACCGCGCTGGAGAGCCTGGCCTGGGGACCCCGCGCCCTCCGGATGCCTTACGCAGCTCTGATGTGGTCCCCAGCAGCTACCAGGTCCCCAGCCCCTGCCCGTAAACCTCGAAGCCTCCAGCGATGTCTCTCAAGAATGGAGCGGCCCCAGCAAACGACACCACAGACCCAGAGCAGCCGCTCGCCGCGTGCCCTGCACCCCGTTGCCCAGCCCGAGACCCACACAGCCTGCAGTGCTCAGAGACCCAAGGCGCGGCCTTCAGCCTCCCCACCTAATCCGTTTCTGAAACCAAAGGTACCTAGCCTCAGAGAGAGATCTTGAGCCTGAGAGCAACCTGGTAGCGGTCGCTGCAGCTAGAGCTGGTTTCGGAGGGGGAAGCTGACCCCCCATCTGGACTGCCTGCCATGGGCACAGCCTCTGGGCCGAGCCTCCAGCTGCTCACCTGGCAGCCTGGGCAGCAACGGAGCTGCGTCCTTCAGAGGCTCGATCAAAGCATCGTTTGCCACACGTTTACGCCACAAAGGTATTAGCAATGTTTGCATCCCTTCATAATCAGTCAGCTGAAGGTCAGGCGCATAGACACACGTACTCTGTCTGCAGGTAAGAAACCATAGCCCAGAGCTGAGCCAGTTGTGCTGTTTGAACCTGAGAGCAGGTGCCTGGCCTTTGGCCCCAGCCGTGGCCAGCCTTTGCAGCCCAGAAGCCCCAGGGACAGCTCTCTCATGCTAAATGGGGACAGGGTGAATCACGGGGGGCTAGGAGTGAGCTTAGGGGCCCCCTCCTCTGGCTTTCCTCTACAGCTGGGCAGTCCTGCACCCAAGCCCAGCCTCTCCAGGGAACGTCAGGAAAGTATGCCTATAAACTGAATTAAAGGACCAGCCTTTCCAGAATATGCTCTGGATCTGAGCAGAGTAGACAGTGTCTTGGGCACCCCCCCCAAGCGACACCCCCACACCAGTGAGCTCAGTGCACTGCAGGCCGGCTCGTTGGGTAAGGGGACCGTGCACTGTCACGGTGCCCATTCCCCCGGCCGTGCAGCTGAGGACCGCAGAAGGCCTCCTGCCGCCCAAGGGTCTGGGGGAGAGATGATTGCTCAGCCTATCCGCTCTTCATGGGTGTCGTGCCCGCTCTGCACCAGCTCCCTCCGTGTTGGAAGGCCGTGCGGGCAGCCACATGGAGAGGGCCGTCCGCACCCCCACAGCCCTCCTGGCAGGCAGGAGCCCACCTGAGCCCGGAGAAGCTGTCTCCCCTGAGCAGAGATGCTTAGAGAGGTGTGTGTAGGGCAGGGTTAGGGAGCAGCCCTTCCAGGAAGAGACTGTCCATTTCCCATGAGCCCGTGCCAGAGCCCAGCCCACTCAGCCAGAAAGCAGTATTGTCCCGCACACCCTGCCACTGGGGCTCTCAAGCAACCGCCCAAAAACATACCAACCATGGGGCCAGGAGACACCATCAGAGCTTCTGCCTGCCTGGCTGTAGGGGGTGGGGGGAGTCTCTCAGTGATCCCAGAAATCCTGTTGCCTGTGCTGTGGCCCCACCTGTCTGTGCTGAGCCACCAAAGCTGTGGGCTCAGGAAACAGCCTTGAACTTCTAGTCTGAGCCATAGTGACATGTGAGCCCTGCCCTCCCAGGCCTGGAGCTGAGATGCAGGACACAGTGGGCATTGGTTGGGGGCACCTTGAGATCTCAAGCCTCCGGTTGCTCCAGGGTCCAAGGGAGAAGCTCCGGCAAGAGCACGTAGTCCGAAGCTCCGGCAAGAGCACGTAGTCCACGAGGCTGAGGAAGATGGGGGGGGGGTCCCCTGTGGGGTGGGATCGAGGACCAATCCTGCTTCCTGAGTCTCTTTGGTCTGCCCCTTGGGGCAAGTTGCTTGACTTGTCTGTATGTTGGTGCCCCCAGTTCTCCTGTGTCATCCCTCCTTTGAATACCTGTGCCCACGGAGGGACAGGAACCCAGCTGAAGGAGCAGGAAGGCCAGTGACTAAGGTGTACAGCGCTGCAGGGCCAGGGACAGCTGCCTCCCACCCTGCCTGGCTTTTGTGAAGGGGACCCATCTTTCCTTATCTTAGTTTTGAGGAGATAGTTGAGGCTCAGCTAAAGGGAAAACCAGACCAGCTCTTTCCCTTGTCCATTGTCTTTGCCCTAGGGTGGGGGCATCTGTTCTAGCCCTTCCTGGCAAGTCCCAAGGTCTGGAGGAGGGTCCACCTCTCCCAGAAGCAGCCAGTGCCAACAGTGCACACCCTGGCTGGGGGGGTCTCTGCAACCTGGGCCAGATATGGCTTTCATGGCTTCGACGGACACAGCCTGAGGAAAGGGCTGCAGACAGGTGTGGGTTTTCCCCCGCCCACACCCAGCACCCATGCATGGGCACAGCCACACAGTAGGGCAGCGCCTGCAGGGGGAACGGTACAGATTATGACATTGTCTTAGGGTGGGTTCACACCCTGGCCCACTTGAGAGGTTGGACCCCTCTTGAAGGATTCCTGCAGACAGAACCCAGAGAGTCTGATCTGAAGGAGAGGGAAGCTTCCCTGGGAGAACCTGGGGCAGAGGATCTTTAAGGGTCCAGGGGCCCTTTGCAGGATCCGAGCCAAGCCACAGAGAGTCCCAAACAGCCCGTGGGACAGAAGCAGCGGGGATTGAACACACTTTGTCTCAGTCTTAGCAAGGCTGCTTCACCAACACTGAAGAGGGGAGGCTCCCCCGGCTCTCAGGGGGAGGGCAGCCGGTTCCTTGGGTGCGGGCACAGGCGAGCTCCCCATTTGTGACACCGGGGTCAGCACTCCTGCCGTCCCTGTGAAACACACACACGTCTGCTAGGAAGAAACCACCCGGTGGACCTTGGCTGAGCTTCATGAGGTGGCTTAGAAGTAGCGCTTAGGAGTTCCCTGATTGGAAAAAAAAAAAAAAAAAACAAGAAATTGGAGGAGACACGTGAATGAAACAGAAAGCTTGAAATGCCAGGAGGAGACCGGGCTCTAAGCAGAACCCAGCTCCCGGCAGCCCATCCCCTAAACCAGGCCGGGGCCAGCCCATAGGAGGTCAGACCAACCTTGCTGCTCTCACCGGCCCGCCCCCGCCCAAGCCCGGGCCGCGCCCTTCCTTCCCTCCGCTGTTGAGAACAGCCTTCCCGAGATAGGTTCAGAGAAGGATCAGAGGGACAGGACCACCACCCAGGGAAGCCACGAGTCTCCACGGAGCAGTGTCCCGCGCCACACCCCCAACCAGGGCACCTCCATCGACACAGTAGTATTAAACAGAAGTTGTCTGACGCTAAGGGTAGAAACAAGCTCGTCCCAGAGCGCGTCGCTTTGGAGAGCTTCAAACCGCAGCACGTGGGGGAATCAGAGCCGATCTCATGGACAGGACTCTTCGGACAGACGAGGACACTAAAATCCACGGAGGGGAAGGGACTGGCCCAAGGTCACTCGGCTGGCAAATCAGGGTGAGGGAGAGCCTGAACCCGGGCCTCCAGAGTCCTTGTCTAGGGTTCTCCACCTGCCTGCAGGTGCCTCCTGGGAAATAGAGCTGTAACTTCTGTCTGTACCTCATATCACTTCTCCCCATGCCCCGTGCACCTCCCAAAATGAAAGACACAAAGGATTTTTCTGAGACTGAGACCAGTCTGTCTGTGACAGCCCGTGGGGAAGCCAGCTGCGCGGGGCAGACCCCGGCTGGGAGAGTGAGGAGCCGACTGGTGTCTGTCACTGTGAAGTCTGGACTGTAGTCTGGAGTGGCATCTCTTGTTCCGTGACACTTGGGGCCCCCAGCAGGCTGCGTCCCTCGGGCCCTTGGCCGTGGGGTGCTGAGGGGCGGCCGGGCCACAGAGGCTCTGCCACCCTGGGGTTCACTGGGCTGGAGTTCAGCACACAGAAAGAGTTCAGTGAAGCAATAAACACAAAAATCTGGGAGAAGAAATCCAGAATTTTGTGCCCTACTCTGTTTCTTTTTCAAAAACGATGCCGATCAGTTGACCCTGCCCCTGTTGTTGTTGGTTTTTTGGGTTTTTTTCTTGATCCCTCCCAGTTGGACATCCTCAGTCAGTGTTGTCCCTCTGCCCGGCTCCCAGCTCTTTGCCAACTTCACACTCCTCCTGGGCTGAGCATCAGTCGCCTGTGACATGGTCGCCTTCTGTCCCGGTCCCACCCCCAGCCCACGCTGGCCCCAGAGGACCTTCTCCCTACCTCCCCCCTCCCCTGGCACCCGCTTCCCCCCAACACCGTGCCGCATTATTCCTTCCAGGGGGGAGATTTTTTTCCCTGCCATCTCCATGCCCTCCCACACACCCATACACCTGCAGAGTGGTCTGATCTTTTTTCCATTGGTTAAAAATTTAACTCTCCATGGCAGACCTTGTTTTAACCCCTCTCACATCACGTTCTTTCCTCTCTGAGAGTTCTTTTGCATTAACCAACGTTGTCAGCGACAGACACGGATCTGAGGGTGTCACGTGCGACCTTCAGCAGGGAAGACTTCCGGGCCGTAGAGGACCATCTAATACGTGGACTTATAAACTGACTGCATGAGCAATGAAAAGGCCAAATTATTCAGAATTCTTTTTTTTTTTTTTTTTTTTGGAATCACTGTAAAAAAAAAAAAAACAACAACAAACAACAACTGATTTCTTTTGTATAGAGAACACTAAACGTATAATAAAAGTTGTTCAAAATGGACTCTGGCCAGGTGATTTGTTCATTTTCTTTAGTTCATGGAAAGGGGTACAGGGTTGTCGGGATCGACAACAGAGAGAATCAAAAAGGAGTTCTCGGGGACTCCAGACAGCCCTCACTTCGAGGATACTGCAAGACCAGCCCCCTTCTTGAAGTCGGTCTTATCCTGGGGGCCTCGCAGACACAATCTGTGTTTTGACTGTGCAGCGACAGGCACGTGTGCAGCCGCGGAGAGAGCCCAATTCAGCTGGCCTGTATGTGTGCCTGGGTGCCACTGAGGACGTGCCGTGATGGGGATGCTGGGAGGAGGGGAGCCGTGTGCGATGAAGCTCTGTGTCCTGCCCTCCCGCTTTCGGCACCCCTGCCCTGAGGTGGGAGAATGCCGGCACAGTTCATACTGTTGAAGGAATGAATAATACAGCTTACAACAAGCCCAGGACCTGTCTCCGTAGACTCCAAGGAATCTCAACCAACAAGCAAACAGGGGAGGGAAATAGGAAATGGAGAAAGGGACTAGGAAATAGGAAATAGGGAAAGAAGCAGAGAAGGATGTGTCGGTGGAGGGGGACCGAGCACCGTTACGCCTCCTTTCTTGATTCTCCGGCCTGGAGTTGGGCTAATTCCCACTAAGGAGCACCCCTTTGGCCGTCATCCCAGGCAGAGTGAATGGCGAGGGACCGCCAGACGTTGTAAACCGCCCCCCTCCCGCCCTGTCCTCAGGCTGGTGTCAGGGCTAGACAGTGGGCAGGGCGGTTCCACTCGGGGAGACACTGAACTGCTTTAGTTCCGTTAGGCAGGAATGGGAAATAAGGGCAAAGGGTTGCCCTGAAAATACAGGCCCTGCTCTCCTGGATCAGGGACTACGAGGTAACAATCTAACGTGCCTGTGTTTCCTCTCCCTTCAAAAGTCCTCAGAAAGGGGCGCCTGGGTGTCTCAGTGGGTTAAAGCCTCTGCCTTTGGCTCAGGTCATGATCCCAGGGTCCTGGGATCAAGCCCCGCATCTGGGCTCTCTGCTCAGCAGGGACCCTGCTCCCCCACCCCCTGCCCTCTCTGCCTATTTGTGATCTCTCTCTGTCAAATAAATAAATAAAATCTTTAAAAAAAAAAAAAAAAAAAAAGAGTCCTCAGAAAAGAGCAGAACCTGAGGCCTTATTTCTGGGCGTGGCTCCTCCTGAATTGGGGGGCATCTCGTAGTCTCTGCCACGTCTGAACCTCACTGTTCACTCCTGGGGATACGTGAAAGATCTTTTCCTCATCACTCTCAAGTTCACAAGCTGTCTGTGAAGTCTGCCCTTCATGTCCATGGGCACCACCCCACCAGCAGCCCAAGCCCTCATTCTGAATTAACAGTGTCCTTGCCTTTCCTGCCACCTACTACCTCCTCCTAGAGGAGGCTGGAAGGATCTTGTAACACACAAATGTGATCCTGTCCCTTCTCAAGACCTTCAAGTTCACTACAGTACCTTCATTCGGCTACAGTAGGATAAAATCTTCACCCCTTGGCTTGGCATGTTAGACCTTTTGTGATTCGACCCCTCCTTCAGCAGCCTTGTTTTTCACTTCACGAACACCCTAAATTCTAGCCATTCCGATCTCTGTCCTGTACCCCCTGACATGCAATGATTTCTCATGCTTCTTATCTTTGGCGATTCAGTTCCACTCAGAATACCTATTAATAACTACTCTGTGCTAATCAATGCTGTAAGGTAGCTAGCATAGAGTTCCAGTCCTCAGGAAGCTCAGAATGTCATGAAAAACAGGTAAGCAAAAGCAATGCTGGAGGGACACCTGCCTGGCTCAGTCTGTAGAGCCTATGAGTCTTAATCTCAGGGTCATGAGTTCGAGCCCCATGTTGGGTCTAGTTTACTTTTAAAAAAGAATCAGTGTTATAGTATCCAGGACAAAGGACTCAATAAATGTGGTTCAGCAAATGAATGAAGGTCTGCTTGGCACACCCTCCTCCTGCCCTTCCACATGCCCCTTCTAGATAATTCGTAATCACTGGAGTTGATGTCCACAACCAGCCCTGATTCCCAGCAACACCTGATTCCAGGCTCTTTCCTCTCTCCCATTCCAAACCCTTCCAATATCCCTTCTCCTTACAGATCATCTCTCCTAGACTCTTGGCAGCAAACGGTGGCCTGGTGCTGGGTCCCAGAGGGTTGATCTTTAACAATCAGCTCAGGTGAAGTCTTCCCCAAGACCTGACATAGCCTGTGTAAGGACGTGTGTGTTCTGCACATACACGCGCACGCACGTGCACACACATGCACACGGCTGCGCGGTCTGATTCGGATGCCCTCGCTCTGCCCCCAGAACAGCTATTGTTTTTTTGTTGTTCCCAGACAGTCCTCATCATGTGTTGCCTATTTCTTTCACAAAATTGTGAACATCTTGAGTATGAGAAATTTTTGTCCCCTGTGGGTCCACAGCCCAGTGGCCCGTACACAGCACCCACAAAATGAGTGAAAACGAATGGGTGACCAGGCATTCCTTTGATGTGGTGGCTGGGTGAATTCAAGACTTCTGTGTCATCCTCTTTGGATACTATTTGGATATTGGACTTGGATGTGACTTTTGGGGGGCCGTGGGCATTCTGCTGGCCCACTTTTGGAGCAGGAACTCCCCCCCCCACACACACACACACACACGCAAAGGGACAGAAATGGAGGGATGAAGAAAGCATCTTATTTGAAGAAAGCCAACCTCCATTCAACTGAGGCCAAACAAAGGCGGCTGCCTCCCTTCGGGGCCCAAGGGATTCCCAGAATACGCATCATCCCTCATCCCTGTCTCCCGAAGGCTGCGCCTCCCAGCCCATTAGAAATGCTAATCTCTAGCATGGGTTGGATTAACTGACCCAGTGGGAGGCGACAAGTCATCTTCCAATCTTCATTAAGAGTGAAGGCTCTACCCCATCTTGCCCAGCTGCCCCCAAAGGGATGGGATCTGGGAATTCATTACAGCCCCTTTCATCAAGGCAGCCACTACTGCTCAAAACCGTATTAGGTGGCGGAAGGTAGGGGAGGGCCACTTTAGCCTCCCCTCCCCACTTAATGCATCAGAGCCCATTTGTTTGATGTCAGTTCCTGCTGGAGCGAGGACCAGGCAGTGGGCCTCAGAGCAATTTGGAGCCACAGCTGCGGCCCAACAGCCCACTCCCAAGCTCCACTCTCACCCCCACCCCCGCCCCTGAACTTGCTGCTGATTAGCCCCAGACCCCACTGCGGGGAAGCAGGGCTTTGTGTAGACAGGGGAAACGGCCACTCTGAATCAAACAAATGAAATTACTTAGTGAATATTTAACATCACAATTGCCCTCTAACAAGGCTGAATCCTATTCAGGGAAGGGTCTGGGACTGATGGGGTAGGGAGTTTGCAGAAAGGCCAAGGGACAGTCCTGCATTATTGGGGGGAGGGAGCTTTTGGAACCCCAGGGCAAGAGTGAGGGGGCAGATGAGGAGCAGAGAGAGGCAGCAGGAAGATTCGTACTTCTGTTCGTACGGTCCCTAGACCGGCAGCATCCCGATGGACCGGGAACTTAAAGAGATGGACATTCTCGGTGATTCTGATGCAGGCTAATGTGTGAGCGCTAGATGACAGGGACAGTGACAAGACCGGGTACTCTAGGATGCGTCGTCCCCTCCCAGTGCCCCCACTCTGAAGTGTCACTCGCATCTACCCAATGGATGAATTTGCTTCACATGAGCGGATCTTTTAGAAAAACTAGCAAAGTTGGTGAATTCTACATCCAAAGTAATGCAGGGCGAAGCAGAGACGGCAGGAGAATGTCAGCGTCAGAACACGCCCCCCAGGCATTAGCAGACATCGTGCGAGAGCCTTCAACGTTCACCGAGCGTGGGATTGGCAGGGGAACTGATCCGTTTCCATCCATGTCAGAGGCACGAGGGCACCAGATGGTATTTGGGTCACAATACATTTACATTAAGCGACTTCAGAGGAGAGCCACTAATGACATTGACGCCCGCCGTCTGTGCAGGGAGAGTGATGGGCACTTTATGGAAATTCTCTCCTATGACCCACCACACCAGCCCCCTGAGGCAGGTTATGTCCCGCCACGCAGGGAAGCTGGGCGGCTAAGGGCTGGATACTATCCCCACTAAGGTGACAAAGTCAGAGCCTGCTGCCAGGCCCGTGGGACTCGAATACCTCCCCTTGGGCCAGGACCCTGGGGGTATGAACGGGCATCACCGTGACGAATCAGTCCTGGCACTCGGTGCCCCCACTGGCGTCCTGCCTGTGCAGCCCCTGCTGGCTTGTCAATGTGGCCGATCGGGATTTACCCCTCACTGTTCTGCTCTGCTGGGGTGCAGGTGGGGGGACATGCAGGCTCCAGACCCTGGCCCCGGGGAGCCCAGGGGAGAGGGTCGTTTGTGCCAGGCTGCTCAGGGTCCTGCAATGAGGGGCCAAGCTAGCTGCCAGTGCTCACCCGGCTCCAAGTCTGCCTTGGGTAATAGGAAAAAAACAGCCAGGACTCGGAAGATAAGGGAGGCACTGGCTGGGTGACTGACCTTCGCTTCTTCCTCAGTAGGACGGAGATTGTGACCGCAGCTTTCTCATACGTTGGTGTGAGCATGAAATCAGTTAAAATGTGGGAAGTTCTAAGAAGAGTGTCTGATACATGGTAAATATTATATAATAATGCATTAAACGTACAGAAATGAATGAATCCCCTTAGGCTTTCCCCTTCTTCTGCATTCTGGAATGTTCTCCCTAACCTCTATTTCGTCCTTCAGAAGCCCTCCCGATCCTTCCAGGAAGTCTCAAATCCCACCTTTCATGACCAGCCTAGCCCCCAAGCGTGTTTCTCTTCAAGGAGCTGCTCCTGACCTTCCCTCCCCCTGTCCCCCACCCCACCCTACTCGCCAACCCTCATCCACCTTGACCTTCAGCATTGGTTCACTGCCACTGCAAGGACTTGTCTCTTCTGTGCCTGCCCAGTCTACAAACTCTGCAAGGCAGCCCTCCCCCTCCCACGCAGGTGGGCCTCGTTTGTCTGTGTTACTGTATTACTGCCCGCCAGTGGCTCAGTCTGTGCTGTATTGACAAGGGGGCACGGGGTGGGGGTGGGGGGTTGATGTGTGTCAGGCAGTATCTCTCTTCCTGAAAGCTCGTTTACCAGGTTCGGAGTGGCTGGATGTAAGGGCCAGTGATCGGTATTGAGAGGTAGAGGTTCATGCTACAGCCCCATTAATTAACTTCCCCAAAGTCCCCTAAGTGCTCTTGTCTCTCTTTAAAGCCTAGGAACCCACTCTTGCTTATCGGAAAGGACTGTCCATTTTCCACCTCCCTCCCTCCCGCTGCTTCTCACTCCAGGCTGGTGGTTAAGACGCAGCACCAACCTCTGCCCACCGGGCAGTCCATGGGGCAGAAGAGAATGAGGCCAGCCATCCAAAAGGCCCAGGTTTGTCCTAAGAGAGAACGACAGGACTCTGCCAGACTGCGTAGCTCTGAGCCCCATGGGAGTGGGACAGGGAGGAAGTCACCTGGTGGGGAGGACCATTTCCCCCCCAGATTCCGGAGCCTAACTCCCAAGCTTAGGGTAGGAGAAAGCCCCTCTTCCAGGCCACACGGCTCCTTGCTTCTCAACACCAACAGCATTCCTCTCCAGGGACCGGGGGTTTGGCAGAGATCATCATCCACGCCATCCTACTGGAGGTCCAGAATGGCTAAAATCTGCCATCCTTCTCCACCCCCAGACCCAGCAGCCACCTCCCTGAAAAACAAAGCACAAAACAGAAAGTCCTCCCTTCCAGCCACCTGGGCCTCCTTCCCACGTTTTCCATGGCGCTGAGCCCTGGTACAACCGAGCTCATCAAGCTGCAGGCTCGCTGCCAGGGGGACAGAACACGCTCTGGAGCCCCCAGGCAGGGGGACGGGGCCATAGGTTCAGTGGTCAGCCAGCAGGCTCCCGGAGAAGGCTCAGCCCCTCCTCAGTTATGAGCACCGCCTCAGACCTGCAGACCGCAGGTGTGAGCCCTGGTCCATCCCTCCATTCCATAGATCCCCCACATCAAATGCTAAATCCCAGACTGGCTCCCGACCCGGCCCCAGTGACCCAGCAATGCACTAGCTAAGCTCCTTGGGGAGAGCAGGTGTCCTGTTCAGACTGTGGCCAGCCAGAGTCTGCAAGGGCTGTGAGGTTTCCCCGGGCCGGGAAGGGGGACGAAATACACAAACCTACAAATACACTCATTCCAAAGCCAACAGAAATCGTCTGAGAGCTTCAGACTCTGAAGCTGGCTGAACCTGGCCCTCTAGCCTCCCCCATCCCAACACACCCCAACACAGACAGCTGGGCGCCATGCTGTTCTGGGAGAGCTGGGGGCCAGAAAAGCAATACGATCATTCTCCAGAACTTCATCCTATCCCACACTGAGGACCGTGAACGTGCATGGTACCCAGACATAGGCAGGCCCTAGACCAGGGGGGAGCCTCTGCACCCCCTTTCCTCCCTGCCCCCAGCCCTGACATCCATTTCCGATCTCCCAGCCCCGCTTCAGGGCTGTCAGGCACCCTCTTGTGGGTCCATCAGTGGCTTTTAACGGAGCCCCCCGCCCCCGCTTTCATCCTATTAGTGAGCTGGGAGTAATTACGACTTCATTAGCCAAATAGGTTCTTGGTTCAGAGATTCCCCCCACCCCCCAAAACAAAACACACACCCGCTTCCCTCCATCTGAGGTCTGTCCCCCGGGGCACCAGCTAACAATGTAGCAGGCTCCGGGGAAACCAGCAAGGAAGGGGGAAGAAGCCAGGGATGGCTGGCCAATGGGGAGGGGGCCAGCAGCTGCCCCCCCTCCGCCGCCACGCATCTGTCGGTGGGCTACCCCCACCCCAGATCTTTGACAGGGAGAAGGATGGCCCTCCAGCAAATGAGGGGCGTGACCCTTTGCATCTGTCTGCTGTCCTTCGCCCCCCAGCCCCCCGCTCTAACTTCCAGCTACTTCCCGGATGGACAGGCCAGGCTTTTCCTGTAGGGGGGCTCTCGGAACCAATTCCCAGGGGCCTGTAGAATGTCGGGAGTCCCCAGCTTCCCTGCCCCCAGTCTCCCATCTCGACTGCAGCTGCGGAAGAAGACGGGTCTGCCAAGCAAGGACAAAGCTGCTCCCAGGACCGGCTGCCTCGGGGGGGTTGGGGGGGGCTCAGCCAGCCCCAGCCTCCGGGCCATGCAGGCAGATCCCTGACATCTCGGAAAGATTCCACAGCTTCCCCGTCTCCAATCTGGCTCCCTGTATCTCAGCCTTAGAAAGTGTTTTCTTTGGGTCTAAATTAGCTCCACCTTGCAATTAAAACCATCCCCGCTAGGGAAATGGCTTATTGTGCTTCTCTTTTACTGAGCTTTTAATAGCTTTTAGGAGCATGGAGTCCAAGCCTCCTGCCCCTCCTCCGCCCTACCACGAAACTTCCTCAGTTACCGCGAGCCACACAGTGCTACTCGTGCAGCCTCCTGCCTCTCGGCGCAGGCCAGGAGGCGTCCCGGCTAAGGCCAGGCCAGCTCCGGCCACTCCCACTGCCCACCCTCCAGCAGGGAAGGCACAGGCTTCCTGCAGACCCTCAGACGCATGCCTCTTTGTCCATGCAGTTTCCGAGAGATCTGGCTGCTTCTTCTGGGGGCTGCGCAAGTAACAGCTGGTGAATTCTCATTCCTGCTGAGGGACCCCCTGCCTGGATCCTCAGCTGGCAAGATGCCATCTGCTGGGGCTGGACCTAGAGGCAGGAGGCTAGATGAAATGACCTCCAGACAGCCCTGCCACTTACCCGACTCGAGGCTACGTGCAGCCTGGCCCTGGCCTTGGCTCTCATCTGACCCTGTCCTGCCCCCAGACCTGACAGCTCTGCCTCTGCCCACCCTTTCCCAACCCCCAAGCAGCCCAGAGGCCAGGCAGGAGGACCCCTGCTCCCTGCCCTTCAAGCAAAGGGAGTCCCCAGAGCCCAGCCCAGCTGTACACACCGTGCCCCTGCTTGTGTTCCCTGAAAGCAACCCTCCTTTTGTTAATTCTGCAATTTCCCCAAGTGCCAGGAGCGTCTCATTTGACAGTCACTGCATCTGTTCCTGTCACTCTCCAGAAGGTCGAGTGGGAGCCGTGCCAGCCCCTTCCCTGAGGCTCCCACACCTCACGCTCCTTCCGTCAGCACGAACGCCCTGCTCGCCTGGTCCCCTGGGAACACCTCCAGGTCCCCTCTCTATGTCCCCAGCCCCCAGCACCCCTCCTTGTGGCCTTGTCCGGCAGCCTCAATAACCATCTCCCCTTCCAGGACCAAGCTCACCTGTCTAAGTAGAGGAGCACCTGTCCCGTGCCTCAGGGAACTTCAGGGAACATTAGTCCTTCCTGTGAGGGCCCCAACAGGTGTAGGAACTTCAAGGACCAAACCCTCGTTTGGTCCTTCTCATTGTCCCCCTGCCCCAACACACACCCTGCGTGCACCCTGTACACGCAGTCTTTGGGCCACTCACTAGCAGAGCAGTGGACGTTCTGGCTGATTCCTCTGCCTAGAAGGCCTACCAGGAATCTGCCATGCCTGCGTCCCGAGCTTCTGCATAGAGATCCCAACCTCGTTACTGCTGACATTCGGGGCTGGGTGATGCTTAGGGGGAGAGAGGGCTGCCGGGTACATTATAGGATGTTCAGCGACATCCCTGACCTCCCCCCAGACGTTATGGGCACACATTCCGCCCCACACACACCCTTGAGAACCAAAAATGTTCCAGACGCTGCCAGAGGTCCTCTGGTTGAGAGCCACCGAGCTAAGGTAAGAAGGAAACCAGAAACCTGAGTATCAGTGACTGACACCTCCGCCTGGCTCCCGGAGACTGAGGGACAAGGGACAGCCTTGCTAGGGTTTGGCAAACCTCTTCTGCAAAGGCCCAGGTAGTAAATACTTTCGGCTTTGGAAGCCACACGGCCTCTATTGCCACAGCGCAGCCCCCGGCGTGGCACGAAGTCGGCCGGACCATAAATGAGCAGGCAGGGCTGTGCGCCAATGCACCTTGATGAACACTGACATGTGAATCTCATCTTATTTTCACGTGTCATGGAATAGTCTTCTTTTTCGTTTTTCAACCATCTAAAAACGTAAAATGCATTCATTCTCAGCACCCGCGCCGTGCTCCAGGCTTCAAGGATCTCAGAGGAATGGCCAAGGTTTCCGGCTGACCTGTCCCTACACAATGGACAAAGTCAGGCCCAGAGGCTGACGCTGTGAATGGGGTCCTGGTCCTGCAAGGGGGTGGAGAGGGCCAGTCACCCCCAGTCCCTTGGTCCTAATAAATCCGGGGACCGTTTTTTGGTGGGGTAGCCCCACTAAGCCCAGCAGGACTGACTACGTAATTTGCAGCACCTGACACAAAATGAGAATGCAAGGCTCTTCTTCAAAAATTATTCATAATTTTGGGGCACCTGCGTGACTCTGTCCTTAAGGGTCTGCCTTCAGCTCAGGTCATGATCCAAGAGTCCTGGAATCGAGCCCCGCGTTGGGCTCCCTACTCAGTGGGAAGCCTGCTTCTTGCTCTCCCACTCCCCTTACTTGTGTTCCCTCTCTCAATCTCTCTTTCTCTCTCTCTCTTTCTGTCAAATAAATAAATAAAATCTTTAAAAAATTATTAATAATTCCAAGACAGCTGCAGAAGAGCATGAAATAGGCAGGGACGTTCTGAGCACAAAGCCCATGTGATCTCACAGGCTGCACATCGCCAAGCTGGCCCTGGACCTCAGTCTCCTCCCGGGAAGGTCTGCACCCACCTCTCAGCCTCTGCCGGGTGGAGGACCGGCCCATCAGGCTGGTTCTCTGGCCCCGGGGGCAGCTTCTCCCACAGGCCCTCAGGCTGGGCCAGCACGTAGGGACTGTGCCCTGCACCGTGACATCTGGCTGAGGTGGTGACTGAAGGCTTCCCCCTAGCCCAAGCTCCCCTTGCTCGATCCATTCGAAGAAGCCTGCGCTAAACAGGCTGGTACTTGCCCTGCCTCTGGGACACCCGAGATTGGGGGAGGAGGAGTCAGTTGCACCCTGACATGGTCTCCGCCACCCCCATCCTGAACTGCAGAGGAATGGATGCCCCACGTCAGTTCATTTAACAAGTATATATTGCACACTGGACGCTCTGCCGAGAGCGCAAAACCAGAACATCCTGGGTGGAGACACCAATCCCGGACAGATCCCTGAGGGACATGCCCATGAAGGAACAGGCCTGCCCAGGGCCTAAGAGAGAGTCAGTGACCACTGGGCCAATTTCTGAGAGTACGGAGGACTTAAGCAGGTGTACCCAAGGGAGGAAGATGACTGTTCCAAATCAGGAACAGCACAAAGAGGGTGAAATGAGAGAATCTAGCCCCTTCCAGAAAGGGCAGGCAGGTCAACGTGGCAGGAGAGAGCTAGGTGGGGCAAGGCAACAGGAAAGGGCAGAGCTAAAGATGGGGCAGATCTGATGATCTCCTGTGTCACAGAACGAAGCCCGGCACCAACCTGGAGGCAGGAGATGTTGAAAAATTTTTAGCAGGAGAGTGACAGGCTCTGATTTGCATTTTAGGGAGCTCACTCTGACTGCAGTCTGGAGGGGGATAGGAGGGACTGAGACCAGAGATGAAGGCTGGAGAGGACGAGATGGTCAGAATTCAGATGCAGCCCGTGAGGGTCAGAGCCAAGACCGTGGGACACGCACAAACGAGGCCTCTGAGGGCTGAGTGGTTAGTAGGATACCGGGGGGCAGGGGGGTTGAGGAGAGGATGTAAAGGTCTGGAGGGTACCATTCATGGGGGCAACAGAACCCAAGAGGGGCAGCAGGAGGATAAGGGGAGGTGTATCAGTCAGGGTTCTCCTCAGAAACAGAATGGGTAGGACGTGTGTGTGTGTGTGTGTGTGTGCCTGTACATTTGTGTCCTATATATGTGTGTGTACACACAGACACATAGATATGATTCATTTCAAGGAACTGACTTATCCAACTGTGGGGGCTGGTGCTGTCTTCCGTAGACGAGCAGAAAGGCTGGAAACTAGGCAAGTGCTGAAGCTGCAGTTTGAGAGCAGAATTTCTTCTTCCTCAGGAAAACCTCAGTTGAGCTTTTAAGACCCTTCAACTGATTGGATGAGGCCCACCCACATTATGGGGGGTAATCTCCTTATTTTTTCTTCTTTAAAAAAGATTTTATTTATTTATGTGAGAGAGAGGGAGTGTGCGCTCAAGCGGGGGAAGGGACAGAGGGAGAGGGAGAAGCAGACTTCCTGTTGAGCAGGGAGTCCGATGCAGGGCTCGATCCCAGGACCCTGAGATCACGACCTGAGATGAAGGCGGACACTTAACCAACTGAGCCACCCAGGTGCCTCAAGGGTAATCTCTTTGAAGTCAGCTGATTATAGATGTTAACCACAGCTACCAAATACCTTCATGGCCATCCCTAGATCAGTATTTGATTAAATTACTATAGCCTAGCCAAGCTGACCCATGAATCTGATGGTCAGGGGAATGGGGTAAGGGGTTGGGATGTGAGACACCCACAGGCATTCAAGTGAAGACTTCTTGGCTGTCCAGGGCAGGTTGAAGCCCCAAGGATCCTTCTAGGTCCTCATCACCTCTCCTCTGCCCATGCCTGACTAGCTGGCCTCCCTGCCTCCCAGTCTGTGTCTGCTCTGTGCATTCAACCCTCCCCACCACCCCAAAGTGGGCTTCCAAAGGACATGTCTCAGCCTGCCTCTTGCCTGCTCAGATCCCTCCAGTAGCTTCCGATTGTCTTCGATGAAGCCCCCCGTAGGGTTCATAAGGCTCTTCATGGATGGGACTGGCCGATCGCTCCAGCCTCCTTCCTTCTTTGAAACTTCAAGTGCAGACATGTTGGCTCTCTCCCTCCCCAAGCTCTTCAGGCTCTGCTGCTGCCTTCGCACACGCTCTTAGAACTTCCTGAAGCCACAGCCACCCTACTTCCTCTCAGCCCGTGCCACCGCTACCTGGTGAGTTCAGACATTCCTTCAGGACTCAGGTAAAATATTTTCTCTGTTTCTGATCCGCAGTAGGCCAAGGCAGGTGCCCCTCTGTGATAGTTTGTGCAAACTTGGGTGACAGCTCTTACTATATTTTGATGATTTGTGCCTATCACCCCACCATTATACTGTGAGCATCTCAAGAGGGTGTATCATGTCTTATTGTCTTCAGTATCCCCAGCATTTGGCATAGTGCTTAGTGCAAAGGTACTCAATATTTGCTTGGTAAGTGGGTGGATGATGGATGGAAAGACAGATGATGGATGGATGGGTGGATGGATGGATGGCCATAATTTTCTAACAATTTCTGGCTATCGTTTGTGGAACTCTTCTTTCATTCCAGGCACTGTACTAGGATTTTTAAGTTGTGAATCAATCCAGGTTTTCGGTTGCAGGCAGAGAATGCAAACTCTGACCATCATAAGCAAAAAGGAACTTTAGCTATCCCGTGGATCCAGAATCAATGGCTAAAGCAGACGACTCAGAAATGGGCAGAAACTGAGGGAGGCTAGCCAGCAGAGACTCACTGAGGTCACATCTGGGGAATGGCCTGATCAAGAGACCATCTTTGGGATCGCCCACATTGGACACTGCCTGCGAGGGTGCTGGAACATTTCACCGCCCCCTCTCCTGCTGCCCAACACATGTATGTCACTTCCTCTGATCCATATAACCCTTTAAGGCAGATGGTCTCGCCTCCATTTTACAGATGAGAAAATTGAGGCTTAGAGAAGCCCAAGGTCACACAACAAATCAGTAGAGTAGGTGGAACCGAAATGCATATTTGTCTGACTCCAAAGCCCATTGGCTTCTGCTCTGCTGTGTGCTATCTACTTCCAGGGGGCACAAGTCACTGGTCTTGTGTAAATACAGCCCACCTGGGTAGTGTACCAGGACACCGAAGCCTCAAAATTCTAATGTACCATCTTTTGCATAACTATAGATTTGGGTTACATTTTTGGCCCTAACAAATTATGGTGGGGAACATAAAGATAGCCAAGTCAGCGCAAGTAGGCTGAGCAATTAGAGAAAGGGTCAGTGCCCTGACATGGGTTGATTTAAACTGCTTCTAAGAAATTAGGCATCAGATATCCAGGGATCCTGGAAAATACGAGTCTGGCCTGAGACTCTGGGAGTCCTGCAGACCCTGGCCGAGGACCCCCCTGTGTGCTCACCTGCCCCGCTTTCATGTCCCATGGCCGCGCATTAGCCACCCTAGGCAGTAAACCAGTCAGCGGCCACTTCTCCGCAGCCCAGCGCACATCCAGAGTCACAGCTGCTCCCAACCAGGGACATTTTGGTCTTGCCAGGACCAAAAGATGCCCCCACCAGGTATGTCCTTCTCAGACCCTGATGCCCCCGTGGAGTTGAGGGCAGAGCTCCAGGCAGGGAGCCCAAGCACCCATTCCTAGTCCTGGTTCCACCTCCCCCGCTCCGTGACCTTGGCTCAACGATCTGATCTCTCTGTGCTTCACCCTCCCCATGACTCAGTCTCTCTCCACTGCCCCTGCCTCCCCCCACATTAGCCATATTGTTCCATTAAAATAAAGAACTCAGGGTTCCTTGAGCTCTTTGGAGAGACCACATAAATGCATGGCATTATTAGCATCATTACTATTAAATATTAATAAGGACATTAGCATTGTCTATTATAAGCCTGAAAAAGAAGCTCCAAGAGCCCTGGGTCGAAATGGCTAGAAGAATAATTAGGCCCCTCCAGGCCACAGACCCCTTCTGGCCCTCAAGCAAAATTAGGAAGGCAAGTGTAGGCAGACTGGAGATTTCCCTTCCAGCTCCCCCTGCTCAGTTCTGCTGCGCTCCTGGCCCCACACAAAGCATGTTCTTCCCAGTCCTCAACACCCCCTGCCAGGAATGCACTCCTCACGACTTCTGCCTACCCAGGCCTCATCCCAGAGCCACACACGCCCACCTTCCCGAGCCCTTCACCCGCCTGGCGTGGGTCGCAAATAAAGACACTCAGGTGATAATCCCTACTGTGAGATTCCACACGATCAGGGAACAATGATTGGTATTTTGCATGGCTCTTGGTGACACAAAATGCACTTTTAAAAGTTGTTGTTTTTGGGGACACATGGGTGCCTCAGCCAGTTAAGCGGCCAACTCTTGATTTCGGCCCCGGTCAGGATCTCGGGGTCCTGGGACTGAGCCCAGCATCAGGCTCCAAGTTCAGCTAGGAATAGGCTGAAGGATTTCTCTGCCCCTCCCCTCACCCCACCCCCAATAATAAATAAATAAATAAATAAATCTTTTTAAAAAAATCCTTGTGGGGGCGCCTGGGTGGCTCAGTTGGTTAAGCGTCGGCCTTTGGCTCAGGCAGGGGTCCTGGGATCCAGCTCCGCATCGGGCTCTCTGCTCTGCGGGGCGTGTGCTTCTCCCTCTCTCTCTGCCCTTCCCCTCTGCTTGTGCTTTCTCTCTCTCTCTCTCAAAATAAAAAACATATTTAAAAATAAATAAATAAATGAATCACTGTGTTTAATCCGCATGTCTTCACAACCACCCTTAGTCGGGATAAGATTGTTCCCATTTTACTGATAAAGAAGTGGATTCTCAGAGCTGTCCGCATCCTTCAGTGATCTGCCCAAGGTCACCCGGCTAAGGGCGACCGCTGAGACAGAACCCAGCTGTCCTGAGCACAAACCCAGAGCCACCGCAACCACTGCAGGAGAGGATTCAGCCTACTCGGTGCACACCCTCGTGACACAGATGGGGAGGCTGAGGCCTTGAGAGGCCCACAGGGAAGCACTGGCATTGTCTGAGCCTATGTGCTTGGCCCGATGCTAGAGGCTTCCTGCCTGAGTCAATGCTCACGTCAACTCAGGGAGATCTGGGTCTTGATCCCCATTTTCCAGGTGAGAAACCCAGGGCTCTGAGGTGGGAAGTGACTTGCCTGTGACCACAGAGCTCACACGTGTCCGGACTGTCTGTCAAGCCAGTCTGGTGGCAGAGCTCTGTCCGTACTGCCTTGTCCCCTGCCCCAAAGCATGGTATGGTCAAGAACACTACTACTATCTGACTGCTTCCTGGAAAGTTCCAGACCCATTGAGGACAGACCACAGCCTGTGGCTCTTGAACCCTGACTCCTGTAGGCAGAGACGCAGCTCCATAAACACACGATCTCCTGAGAGCTCTAGGAAAGGGTCTGAAGTCTGGAACCAGAGGGAAAGATTTCGGGGGCTGCTGAGGCCAAGCTGACCTAAGTGGGGTTTGGACAGATGAAGAAAGAGATCTGAGCACCATCAGAACCCTGGGGCCCTGGCAGGGTCCCCGCTCCCTCCCCGCTTGTCCCCTGCGGCTGGGCCCCCTGAGCCCTGCCTTCCTTGACCATTTGAAGAAGCTGGACTCCACTATTGATCTTTGGGAGTTCTCAAAGGAAAGAGCAGATGGTCTAGGAAGAGTTGGTTGACCCTTGAGATGCCTTCTGGGGGCACCCCCTCCAGGGGCCACCACATGTTCACAGGCAAAATAGCGACTCATTCAATGAGCCACCCGATCATCCTTGGCGGGCCCTGTGTTGCCCCATCTGGGGGTCTGTGGGGACTCAACTTGGGGATACGGTGTCCCGCTCTGGGCTACACAGAGACATACTGATTAGCCACAGAGGGGACAGGTGCCCCCCAAGTCAACTATAGTGAGGATTCTGGGATCTGGCGATGCTAAAAAAGAGGAAATTGTCCTGTCCCCAACTCTGATAAGGGGAAGGTAAGGGGAGTCACTGGTGGCTGGAGCACATGGTATAGTGATGTGACCATGGATGCTGGAAGCCAACTGGCAGCCTCTGCTTCTCCATTTGTTCTGTTCACTTTGATCAAGTTCCTCAACCTCTCTGAGCATCGTGTGCGAAATGAGAACAATGATAATAACACATACCCGTTGGAGGGGGTGTCAGGTAAAGCACTCAGCACAGCTCCTGGCACATTAGAGACACTGGAATTGTTGTTCATAATGTATATAATAATTAGTAATAATATTATGAAGTACTTTAGTTATTACCAGATTGAACCCACAGGCAAAATGCATGGAACCCCAAACGTCTACCCCACTCTTTCCTCAGCAGCAGCAGGAGCACCTTAGAAGCCAGCAGTGAGGAGCCCCGGGAGCCCCCCAAATCCATCAATACCAGGTGCAGCTGATGAAACAAGCAAGAAGATGAAACTCTGGGAATTGTCTCCCCACTCTCCTCTCGGCTTAGTAAGTACTCCCACTGGTAAGTACTTAGTAAGTGCTCTCGCTGTGGCTGTCAGAGGCCCCCGGGGGCGGGGCAGCCGGATGGCAGAGGAATCAGAGATCTAGACACCCAAGTCACCCAGACTGATCTGATCGGGAGGGAACCGTGTCCTTTCCAAGGCACCCAGCCCCCATGGCAAGGGCAGCAGCTGTCCTAAAATAGAGTCACAAAGACAGCTGTCTCCATCTAAAGCAATCCTTGCAAGCATTTCCAGACCCTCGGTCCCTGAGTCCGCCTGTGCCCTGGCCCGTCTCCTGGTCCGTCCCCTGGACCGTCAGCCCTGCGGCCACAGATGCACCATGTCCTCTCTTGACAGCCAGTTTCTGCCTGGAGAGAACTTGAAGTGCTCCCTTCCAAGCCCCGAGTTGACCGGCATGTCATCAGAGGGCAAGGCTAACATGCCAGCCCTAGGGAGGCAGACAGACAGTCAAGGACCATGGGCCGGGGCAGAAAAGGGAAGGACGTCCTGGAAGGGGTGCCCAGCAGCTTCCCAAGTTCCCCGAGAAGCATCATCAGCACCATCAGATGTCTCTCCATCAGGAACAAAGAAGACCCTGAGCTGGGAGAGCCCCTCCGCATGGAGCAGAAGGACGGGAGGGGAGAGCAGATGGGACCTGGGCAGGCGTTCTGGCCTCGGAGTCCGGGCAGCAGAGCCTCCCCGCCCTTCCCTGTCCTCTCCTTCTCCAGGACCTCTCACTCAGCCCGGGTGTTTCCCAAGGCCCGGCGTCCACCCACCCCCTCCACCCCCCACTCCAGCAGACCCAGAGCTGCGCTCCAGGCTCGACAGGTCTGGCCATCGCAAACTCCGAGGCCGGCCTGGCACTGCCAGCTGTTTCAACATCTGGACCACTACCTAGTCTTGTCCATGTGAGCTGGACAGCAGGTGGAGCAGAGTGGGGAGCAAGACGACCGTGACAGCCTGACAGGGTGACTGCTGCTGCTGCAGATGGCTGTCTCCCCACGTCCAGGGCCCAGCCATCCGGGGCACACACACACCCGTCCCCCCACCCCCACCCCAGGTGATAGGAACAGAGCAGAGGAGATGAGCGGAAGGCCTGGATGAGCACCAGCATCTCAGAGCGGGCAGGAAACTTGGCCATCTTTAACCCCTTCACATTAACAGCGAGGCTCGGAGAGGGCAGGAGGCTTAGCCGAGCACACACAGCCAGTCAGTAGCAGAGCCCAGACTCTCCTTCGGACCTTCCATCCCTCAGTCTATTGAGCTCTTCATGACCTCACACTGCTGGTTGATTAAAAATGGGCTTGGATCCATAAGCACTGATGTGGAAAGCTGTCCAAGATCTATTACACAGTTTAAAGATATTTTGCAAATCATGCTGGAGCGTGCGATCCCATTTTCATGAAATAATACTAGTAACCCACATAATTATATACAGGAAAATAATAAATCTGGGGGCACTAAAGTCAGGTTTGTTAAGGGACTTTGACTGTCTATTTTTAAATTTCCTGCAGCGTGTGGACAGAGGGCTGCTACTTTCATAAGCTGAGGGGCAACAATAAAGATGAACGTGTGAGGCGGGCAAGGGAGGGCCCCCTCCACCCCACTTGCCCCGTACAGCAAGAGATTTCTGATCTGGACGCCTCCCTGTAGGAGGGGGGCATCTGGGGGAGGCGAAGAGTTTGCCTCCGCGGGTGTCCAGGGTCTGAGGAGCGAGAGCCGCTTTCTTTGCCCTCCCCGCCGCACCCCTCTCGGGCCCCTTCAGCTCTGGGCTGGGCGGCGATGGGGGGCTGGGGCGGGCAGGCCAGCCAGCGCCCCGCGGCCGAGCCGCCCATGCATTATGGAAGACGCGGGCGCCCCGGCTTGCTCCCTGGTCCTTAAATGACAGCAAATGAGGTAAAGCCAGAAGGGTGGGGACGGGAAGGGGGCGGGAGGGGGGCAGAAGGAAGCCATCTCCGGGGCCCCCGAGCGTCGGCTGAGGACCGGAGCCAGCCAGTGAGCGGAGCCTGGAAGAGGGAGGAGCACATCTTGATGCAGAGATGCTGCAGTGGCTCCGGGCGGGCGCGCACACACACAGGCGCCCTCGCCCGCCACCGCCGCCACCGCCACCGCGGCCGCCACCGCCGCACCGGGACCGCGGCGAGCGGCCGAGGCGAGCAGGGGCGGAGAGGAGGGCGGCCCCGGGGGCCGGCGGCCGGGCTGGCTCCGGCTCACCGCCTCGGGCAGCGTCCACCTGCCCCAGCCAACACCCTTCCTTCACCCCAGGTATGTGCCAACTGCTTTTGTCTCCTCCGGCCCCGGGGAGGGGGTGGGGGTTCCGGGCGCTGCTGTGGCCAGGCTCAGGGGCTCCGGCTCAGTTTCCTTGCAACTTGGGAGGGGGCAGGGGCAGAGCAGGAGCTCCCGCAGGCTGAGGCCAGGCTGACTTCTCACCCAGCCTCTGGGGGGTGGGGGGGGTGGGCCGGAGGTCCCCTCCACCCTGTCTGTGGGTGGCATCCTGCAGGGGCCTGGCAGGCAGAGCCTGGCCAGGAGGCTGGACCCCAGCAGTGTCCAGGAATTCCAGATGGCACCAGCACCTGCCCAGAGAGAGGGCAGCGGCTCCGGGGCCTGCCCAGCGCTGGGGTCCAGGGCCAGACCATCCATGAGGCCAAGCCCCCCAGACTCTGGCCTGCCCCCGCCCCCAGGAGTACCTGGGTAGAATTGAACCTGACCATCCAGACTTGAGGTGGTCCTGAGTGTGCCTCTGCTGGGTGACCTCTTTGCGAAGTCTTGCTTCAGTTCGAGGGGGAGGCTGTGGAAGAGAGGGGTGGGGAGAGTGGAACTCAAGTTTGGGCAAAGGCCTGTCCTAGAGTGGGGACTGAGGGAGAAGAAACTGAGGCAAGTCACATCTCCAAGGGTGAGAAGCAGGGCCGCCGGGGGCTGAAATTCTTTCTCTTCCCTCCCCCTCCCCAAACTTGTCTTCTCCCCCACATCCCTCCCCTCCTCCTCACGGGTGGGAGGAAAAGATTTTGGCATTAAGTTTGGCTTTCCCTGGAGGAAGGGGGCCTGGCGAGAAAGGAGGAGGACTCAGTTTAGAGGGTCCAGAAAGAGGGAGAGTACCATGGGGCTTACATCACCGACCAAAGAGATGGGGGAGGCAGCCTCAGCCGGTGGCCAGAGCTGAATCCTGTTGCCTTCTCCAGGAGAGATTCCCAGGGATGGGAAGCAAGAAAGAGGGGGTGAGATGACACAGTGCCTGTGGAAGGGGACAGTCCTGGCGCTACATGGGGACAAAGTTAGGACCCTTCAGCCACACAACACTGGGGGCTGAGCTTGTGCCCAGGGAGAAAAAGCTGTCAGTCAAGGTTGTCTGGAGGTTTGGGAATCCAGGCAGACCAGGAGGGGTGGCCTATGAGAAGGGCAGGTTCTCTGGCCCCCAAAGTACCTGCCCTTAACGTTCCCCCCTCCACAACCAGCCTGTGATCATCAGACCCTACTGCCCTTCCTTTCAGCCTGACTCCCCGAGACCCATGAGCCCCCTTCCCAGCCCCGGCAGCTTCCTTGGCCCTCTGTTCAGAGGGGGGCGGAGAAGGAGAGCCCGAATAACCCAGTCCCTCAGGGGGCTCCTAATCTCCTTCTGGGCCGAAACCTTGAAACCTCCGGCTCATCTCCCGACCCTCTGGCCAGAGAGATGCTCTGTCCCTGTAGCTTCCCATTCACCCTCAGAGGGACCAGATGAGCCACTGGAGGTCAAACAGTGGGCCACCTGTGAGAGAGGCTGGTGGGACCCTGGCTCCTAAGGGGAGAGCAGGGAAATGGTGCCCTGACTCCTGGCATTGGGTGGAAGGACTTCTGCCCCCAGGCAGCATCCAAGCCCCTCTCCAGGGTGCCTCACCAGTTAACCCCTTTCTAGCCAGGCTGCAAAACTACTCAGGCAAGGCTTCTGCCACCTGGTCAAAGTTATTCCTAATTTCCTATGGGATCTATCGAGAGTCTTCAGCCAACAAGAGGGAGGCAGGAGACAGATGGGAAGGGAATATCAAAGTCGCATATGGTTCACCTGTCCTTCTGGTGCTCCCAAGGCGGGAAGGGAAGTAGAGACACCCAGACGGACAGGTTCCTGGAGATGGTCCCCTGCTCCTTGACTCTCTTACCACCCCTCCCCCACCACTCCGTTCATTTCCACTCCCCGCCTGGCCAAGCTCTTCCCTCATACTCCCTTCCCTGGCCGAGTGCCCCCCTGCAGCCTCAGCCCTCAGCCTACCTCCCCACCACTGCCCCTGCCAGATTTCTCTCCTTATGCAACTCTCTTCTAGCGCATTCCCTGCCGGCAATTGTTCAAATAGAGACACATGTAGGCTGGGCCTCTCTTCCACGGGACGGTTGTGCAGACTGTCTCTGACTGGCCGAATTTCGTTCTCAGGAGCGAGTACACAGAAGGGGATCTCCCCATGGCACCCTCTCTGACCCTGAGGCCATGAGGGAAGCAATACATTTGGGGTGTGTGGGAGGATGTGGGTCCCCCACACACACACCCCGCATGTCCTCAAGCCAAATGTTTGTGAGAAAGCACATCTCAGAGATGATCTCTAAACTTGAGCGTGGGTGGTATTGGTGATCTAGGGGAGAGTCCCAGGGCAGAGCCAGGGGCCCGAGCAAGAGGTGGGCCATACACAGGGAAAGAAGGACCAGAGCAAAGAAAATGCCAGTGCAGCAGGAAGGCTTGAAGTCAGACTGCTAGAGACACCTCCTAGCCAGGAAGATGAGCCACGAGGGGGCGGAGCAGTCCTCCCCAGGGACTGTTTGGGGTCTGGTCCGCAGCCCTGACTGCAGGCAGAGGTGGCATGGACGGCCTTCTAAATTTCTTCCAGCCTCAAGTTACGCTTTTTCAAAAGGTAACAAGGAGTGACTCATAAGAAGACAGACATCCTTCTCAGCCCCTCCCGCAGGCCGGCCACCTCTCATTCTTCTGAGCACCCCCTAACGTAGACCAGCCTCCCCCACTCACCTCACAGGGGGTTTTGGGAATCTGGAACATTCATGAGAGTTTCCATGGGCTGTGTGCCCTGATGATAAGCCCTTTCTTTGGTTTAATGAGCTCTCTTGGTATGAAGTGAGCCCATGTTTCGTTGTTTACCCAAAGATGATGCAGAGGTGTGACGCTCTCACCCCAAACGGAGCGCCCTCTGCCCCAGGACACATGCAGGCCCAAGCGCACGCCAGCACCCATCTCTTCTAACAAGCACCCCCCCACACACTCAACCCCACAAACATCCAGAAGAACCTGCTGGATTTCCTACGCCCTAGCCCATATCCTCTCCAAGTCTGCCGGCCTCCTAGACCAAGAGGCCCCCCATTCTGCGTTTGGCTGGAGGGCGGCCTTCCTGTAGTGCGGCCCCAAGAGACCCAGTTAATCTGGGCCCCAGAGCAGAAACTAATCAGAGGGGAGGAGCAGGTCCAAAGGCGCCCCCACCAGGCTTGGCTCTGAACCAGCCTGCAGGAAATTGTCCAGGAACTGGGGGTAGTCTCCCCCTCTGCAGAGATCTGGGCACATAGGGAAATTGGTCCACTGATTTCTTCCTGATGTGGTTTTTTAGAACGGAGTTGAAACAATCATCCTTACTCCTGGCCTCTCGAACAGGGATGGTCCTCTCAAATTCTTGCTCAATCTGTCCCACTCCATATTGGCAGGTGAGCTGGGGACGCCTTGCCCCTTATCCTGAGCTCCTCCCAGGAGGATGTAAGTCTCTCCCTTTTCCCACTCCGCACTCTGAGGGATCTCTCCAGGGGAGCGGGCCAGACCACGAGAGTCAGAGCCTCCAGGCTGCAGGGGAAGGGCCAGACTCCCCTGGTGCTGACAGCTCGGACAGATGTGTGAGCCTGGGTCACAGCTCTCCCCAGAGGGGCTAGGGGCTCCGAACCAGCTGCTAGTACAAAGAAACTGTAGAGAAAACTGGGGGGTGAGAAGGGAGGGGGAATTTAGAAGGGGCTGGGGAGAGACCGAGCTGTCCATCTCCCCTGTCCCCACCCAGTCCCTATCCCCCACTGGGGACTGAGGAGGTCCCTATTCCCCCCCAGATCCGTCCTAAGGAACCTCCTCCAGCTCAGGGCACCTTCCTTTCTCACCGAGACCTTCCAGCACTGCCCTCCTCTCCCAGCAGCTCTGGCCCTGCCTGGCCCCACCAGGCCACTGCAGACCCCTGTCTTTCCAGATAGGTGTGGAGTGGTTCAGACCTTCCTGCAGGACCATGACCCTATCCCAGGTGGTACTTCCCTTTCTAGGCAGAGTGCCCCCCCCTTCCTGGACCTGCAGGTGGGAGGTGGGGGTGGTCGAGGAGCAGGGCCTGCTGGGAGCGCCCGTGTGTCTGTCCCCACCAGGTGCCCTCCCGAACACGCCGCATTTGGGTGTGGTTCTATGTGCTTGTGCCCTCCTCTCCAGTAGCCTGCTTGCTGCTACTTGCCTGGGCCGGCAGCACCTGTGGGGCGGAGGGGAGGAAGGCACCTGCCCAGGAAGACCGTGGTCGCCTGTGTGTGTCCCATGCATTTGTGAGCGCCGCCCGAATGTCATGACCATGTGGGAGTGAGTCTGACTCGCGGGGCGTCTGTCTGTGCCCCTCAGAGCGCTGGGGCCCATGCTGGAGGTCCCGTGAGGGTTCTCGGTGTAAGATCTGACCTTTTCTGAGCACCCACTATGGCCAGGCTGGCTGCTGATCTCCCCAGAGTCCCTTCTCATCCCCATTTTGCAGGTGGGAAACTGAAGCTTGGAGAGGGTAAGTAATGAATGGAAGAGCTAGGGTTATGCTGGTTAATCGTGTAGTAACATTACACTAGTTATTAAGGGCCAGGCCAGTCGGCACGAGAGCCCACCCTGCGGCCACTGTGCTGCAGGATGGAGGATGGTGGGCAGCTGAAGGGCCGGGCCCCCGCAGTGCTTCCCGGCTTATAATAAGTCACTTAGTCTCTGCCCTCAACCTAGCTCCAAACTGCCCCTTATCCAACCAGCACCATCTGAACATCACCAAACCCCTCAGTACTCAAATCTCCATTATCCAGGGGAAGGAGAGACAGAGTCAGGGCCAGGAGCTGGATGTCTAGCTTCCAGGCAGAGCGTATCTGTCATTTTCTAGTTAGTTCTGCACAGGGGTCCTCAGCCCAGAAAACTCCATTCCGTGTTGAAAGTCTGGCTCGCAGCTTTCCATCCCATGGCTGTCCCCCAGGTCCTTTGTCTCCCACACCCAGCAATTCAGCCCACTCCCCATGGTGCCCCTGAACCCCCAAGCAGCCCATTCCCCCATGTGCCACCGCCGCCGCAAAGGACCAGCCCCTAATGGTGCCAGCCTGTGCCTGCCTGTGCCAGCCTGCGCCAGCCTGCACCCCTGCACTGGGGCAGCTGGCCTGGGCCAGGCTTGGCTGGCTCCGGGCACAGAGGGCCGGCTCTGGGCCTGGCATAGCTCCACTGCTGCCTTGCTCCCGACAAAAAGGCCTCCTCCCTCCTGGGCATTCTAGAATGTGTCATAGGGCAGATGGCACAGTGATTGACTGGGCCACGCTTAGTGGGTCAGGAAGCTCTGCAAAGGCAGTGTTTTCATTACTGCCTTCCCAGTGCTTAGCACTATGCCTGGCACCCGTAATAAACATTGGAAGGGAAAGGGAAAACTTGATGCTAGTTGCCTCATCTTCAGGGAGGCAGTGAGCTCAAATCTTGACCCAGGCTCCGTGCATGTGTGTGCGCGTGTGCGTGTGTGTGTGTGTGTGTGTGTGTGCATGAATTCACACAAGTCCTTGGCACCAGTGGAGGCAATGTACATCTGAATGGCCTGACTGGTCCCTAGTGCTCCCCAAAGACAACTCCTGCAGGTCCTCAATCCCAGCCCCTCCCCAAGGAGGAGGGCTGTCCCTTCTGAGGCAGGTCTTAGTCCCCAGAGGCTACCCAGGGCCCATCCGCCCGAGGTGACTAATGAAAGTCTGCATTAAACTGAACTGGGAATGAGCAGTGGGATTGTGTTACTCCTGGTGGACACCAATGGCAAGCACTAACATGTAATTCTGACCACTGTGGGTGACAAGTGCTCCCGGGTGAGTGATCCTCCTGGCGGCTCAGGCAGGAACTGGGTCGTCACACCCTGTGCTGGGTGGGGACACACACACGCGCACACACATACACTTTCACACACACACACCAGACATACCCATGAACAGACACAGATGCAGGCACACATAGAGACCAGCCCACACATATATACAGGGACACAGAGATGCAAATAAACATCACATACCTGCGCGTGTGCACACGTGCACACACGCGTGCTCCCCACCACTGCTGGTGGGCAGCAGCAGACTCCTGCCCCCGGAGTCTCCAGCCCCAGTTCCCTTGGTCATCTGTCCCAGCTTTGCTCGGCACACTCAGGACAGAGGAGCGCCTGGAGCCCAGCTCCTCCCCAAGCGCGCACCCCGCCCCCTCCCCGAGCTCCGGTACTGGCAGGCAGACAAAGGGCAGGAGGCAAACGATGATGGAGCACTTTCTCCATGCCAGACTCCAGGACGTGCTGCACCAGCGCCAAGAGGCATTTTCAAACTTTTTGGAACCTTGGAACCCTTTGTTTAAAGGGAACTTCCAGTAGCTAAAGCAGACACAAGTAGTTCCTGCTCGGGCTAAAATGGGGAACGAATCTGGAGCCCCAACCTCTCTCCATTCCCCCATCTGAAACGTGACCTCAAAGCAAGTCCAAACGGCTCCAGACTCCTGCAGGGCGCTCCCTCACCTCATTTCCCATTCAGAACAGCCCTGGAGCGTAAGTGCTACAACGTCCACTTGGTAGGTGAGCAAACCCGAGCTTCCACCAGGAGGAATAAGATGGCCAGGCTCTCAGAGCTGTGAGGCCAGGAGGGCAGATCACTGACTCCCGTCTGTGGATTCCAAGGCCTTGGCTGGCTTGCAGTGCTCCCAGGGGCTCCCTATCAGGAGGAGAGCTTCCAAGGCCATATTTCTAGATTCTTCCATGAGTAAACACCCTGCTGACCTTAGAGACCTGAGAGTATGTGTGTGTGTGTGTGTGTGTGTGTGTGTGAAGTGTGTGTGTGAGAGAGAAAGAGAGGGAGAGAGACTATGTGTGTATAAAGGTGTGTGTGTGTGTATGTGAAGGTGTGTGGGGAAGAGTGGGAGTAAGTGTGAAAGTGTGTAAACGTGTCTGAGAGAGCATGTGAGACGAAGAGGCAGAGTGTGCGTGTGTACCTGCGAGTGTCCGAGAGAGTCTGAGTGTGTCATGAATGTGTGTCTATGAGGAAGAGAGAGTGTGTGAGTGCGTGTGCCCTGGGGCGCTGGCCCTCGGGCAGCCCCTGGGGAGCACCGAAGCCCAGCGCCCCCAAATCAGCTATGCGAGAGTGGGAGTGTGTGACCGAGTGTGTCGCTGGCTGCTCGAGGATCTGGCCACAGCTGCCCGCCATCAGTCAAAGGCGACCCACAGTCACAGCCACTGTTCGCGGGGCACTTTGCTAGGCACTGGCGGGACCAAGATGAAGGAGCTCCCAGGCTTGGAATGGAGGCACCTCCACGGGTGGGCACCGAGGGTGTAGCCACGAGCCCAGCGGAAGTCTAACTTGTGCCTGTGGGGGTCTCTGAGGGGCTTCCTGGCAAGGGCAGAGTTTCTGGGCTCAATTCTGGAACTGAAAGTGGCAAGAACAGAAGGGGGGTGCCAGGTCACGGAGAGACGGCACCTGGGCCCCTTCCTGACAAAGGGAAGTGGATATGAGGCTGGGCTTGGGGTAGAGGAGGGAGAGCCACGTGTTTGAACATCGCTCCCCAGCCACACACCCCCCCACCAACACTCCCCCCACCCCCACTGACACCCAGCCCCCAGCCTCCCTGACGCCCCGGGGCCAGTTCTCCCCCTCCCTCCTCCAGCTTCTCAGGAGGTGGAGAAAGGTTGCCAGGGGCCAGAGGCTGAGGTTTAAAGGGGGTTGGGAGCCCTTTCTTTCCGAAGGAATAGAGCAATAGAGCCGAAGTAAGGCTGGGAGATCCTGGTCTTGTGTTGGGTCTTCAGACCCCGCGCTGACCCTGGGGGCAGACTCGGGGGTCATCTGCAACCTCCCCTGCCCCCACTGCCGCCACCCTGCCCCCGCTCCCCAGCAACACCCCCCATCCCCCTCCACCCCATCCAGGGGACAGCATCCCCAGTCCCTCAGCCATGCTACACTCCCTGGGGGCATCGCAGACTCAGAGCTGGAGGGGACCTTATAGCACCTGCTTTACAGAGGAAAAGACACTCAGACCCAGATATGGTCTTGCCCCAGTCTCAGCCCCCTCCCCCTTCTCAGGCTTCTGGAAAGGTGCAGGGCAGAGAAGCAGAATCTGCATCTGGGTTATCTACTTTCCTCAGCGACTCTGACAGGGAGCCCTGGGAGCCCCGAACTCAGAACCTCAGCCTGGAGATGTGGAGTCAGCGGAAGGCCTGGCCCCTCATGCCCCTCTCAGGATGAGGCCCCCTCTGGCCTGCTGGCGGAGGGGAGCTCTGACTAGCTTTGAGTGCCCCTGCCCGGGGAACGGGTGTTTCAGAGCTCTAGGATTTAACCAAGTCTCCATATAACAGGAAGGCTCCTTTGGGAGCCACATTAACTCCTGGATCCTAGAGGGCCTGTGGAGGCCCATCAGCCCTTCCAGCTGGAGGCACTGCTGGCGTGGCCAAGGCTAGGGACCTGGGGCCCAGGAGAGAGGGTGTGAATAAACCAGTGAAACTCCTCACTGCTAGAAAAACAAGGAAGACCCCAGGACTTAATGCCACTCCCAGAGGGGCTTCTCGCCGCCCCCAACCCAGGCAGCTGTGGGGGAGGGGCAGGGGAAATTGGGCCGCAAACGCTGGAGGAGGGAGATGTTCCCCACACCCAGGCATGGCCCTGTTCTCATCTGGACCCTGCATCAAGGGAGGGGCAGGTGGGTTCTTTCCTCCCAATTAGCCAATGCTTTGACTTCCTGAGCAAACCCCCGTTGGCTGTAGGGGAGGTGGGGGGGGCAGGTACAGGGCAGAGCCAGACTCCCCGGGGGCCTCTAGGAGGCACTCAGCCGGGAAGAGCTCCCCTGGAACAGCCAAGCCCCTTCCCCTGGGGGCCTGGGGCGGGTGAATGCTTAGCAATTCCAGCAATCCGGCCTCTCCCCAGGCTGGGGAAAAAGCTCTGCCCACTTACCAGGGAGCGAGGAGGGAACCAGGAGGGGCGCTCCGAGGCTCAGAGTCCTCCCCAACCTCTGCCTCCCCAGGTCCTTCTCAGCCTCCAGCTGGACTCTCCCCAGGCTGGGCTGAGCCTCCTCTCCTCAGCTCCCGATCTCCTCCAAGAACGTCCACCATGGGGACACCCACCAGGAGGAAGTCACACCTGCTGCTGCTGGTTGCTGTGGCCCTCATCTCCTCTCCAGGTAGGAGGTCTCATCTGGGCTCCGGGGCCCAGCACGATGATTATACTGCTCTGTCATTGCTATTATTTTAGTGATGACTTCAGAAATCATTGACTCTCCCTTGCTGTGGCACTTAGGTTTTTAAGGCCGTTTCCTTGCTAAAATTTTCCCATTTGTGGCTCTTCCCTTCCCTTTGAGGTGAGAAGGAACGGTCTCCACCATAATAGAGATGAAAGCAGCAAGATGCACAGAGGGCGAGGCGTGCCTTGGCCACACAGCGAGACTGTGGCGCTCTCAGATCTCCGTGGTCTTGTCTTCGAGCTGAGCCCCCTGAGGAGCTGTGCTGTCCTGTAATGGGGTAGCCACAGCCACGTGGAACGATTCAAACCGAGATGAAATTAAATTCTACAATTAGTCTTTCAGTTGTACAAGCCACGTTTCAAGGGCTAATAACCATGTTGGATAGCGCAGGTGACAGACATTTCCATCGCCACAGAAAGTTCTATTGGTTCGTACCGCTCTAGCGTCCTGTCACATGAGGAGACAGGAATCGATACCGCAAAACTCTAGGAGGGCTCCCCAGGGCCCTGCTGCAGCCTGACAGACGGACTGAGTGCAGGACCTGAGAAGACAGGAGACAAAGCGGGGGGTGCCTGAGGCAGAAGGCCGGGGTGCGGGGAGCCAGCAAGACTTCTCATGCCAGGGCTGCCGTGGGGTAGGAGGTAGGGAGAGCGTGGGAGGGAGGCCGGCAGAAGAGGGCACCGCGGGCCCAGACCCGGGCAGGCCGGCCCCTGGGGAGCCTGTGGGGAAGAAGGTGCTGGAGACCCAGCCCTTCCGGGAGCTGGAGGGTGGTCCCCCGCTGCTCGGAGGGGCCTGTTGGGACCACCACTTGTCCTCTCTGTCCTGACCCCCAGCCCAGATCCACAGATGATTTTTTTCCTCTCTATAAAGTTGTCCACGGGAGAAAGAGCCCTCACCCTCCTTCCTCCCTCCCTCCTTCCTCCCTCCTCCCCCACCCCGTTCCAGAGCACATTTTAGGTTCTCTCTCTCTCTCTCTCTCCCTCTCACCCGGGGAGGATTCCACTGGCACAGTTTCAGATGCTCTCATTACCTCCTAACTGCCTTCCAGGGCTGCACCCAGATCCCTGAGGCTGCAGGGAAATGGGATTGACCCAGAGGCCCCACGGAGCCTCCCAGCACCCTCACCCCCGGGGCAGGGACAGAGCAGCCGCTGGGCAGGGAACCAGCTGCACAGAGCAGCAGACGGCCACCACACTCCCCACCCCACCCCACCCCCGCCGGCCACCACCCTCCCCAGACAGCAGAGGAGAGGCATGGGGGGGTGGGGCGTCAGCACTGCCCCCCATTGGGGACCGCTTGGGCTGGGACCACAACACCTGAGGCAGGGGTGTGGGCAGCGGCCAGACTTTTAGACCTAGAGATGCAGAAAGGTCCAGGGAAGGGGAGGGACCCCCATCCCCGCATGGAACAACCATCACTGGCTCTCCCCGCTCCTGGAAAGCTGTCTCCACTCACTACCCTGCTCTGGAGAGGCGGCCGTGGGTCCCAGGCACCCAGGCCAGGAAAGGCGGCCAGGAGGCCCCTCCGTTCTCGGTGCTCCCGCCCCTTCCTCTGGGCTTCCAGATGCCCATGTTTGGGGGCGCAGAGTTGCCTGGACAGGGAATCCGCATCAGAATATGAAACACAGGCAGCAAGGGAGGGCGTGTGTGTGTGTGTGTGTGTGTGTGTGTGTGTGTGTGAGAGTGCAGCCTCAGAAGAAGGTGTGGGATGAAGGAGAGTGTGTTTGTGGATGTTTAAGAGGGTGCCAATGCCAGCAAGTTGTTGCCTGGACCGGGTGCTGCATTTGGGAGGATGACGGATGCGTGTGGAAAGCCTTCCAGTAAGAGCGATGGCTCCCGGCCCCAGCTGCCCTCCAGAGGGAGCGCCCACGAGGCACCTCCGGGTGAGGCGGGGGAGGACAGGGCCTCGGAAGGCTCTGATGGGAACCCGGGGAAAGAATCACGGCCGCTGTGGCTGAGGACGCGGGCCAAAGGCACAGCTGGCCGGGCTCCGATTCCCCAATACGCTCCTCCTCACTGTGCCATGTGGGGCAAGTTCCTGAACTTTCCTACATCTCAGTTTCCACGTGAGGGAAGTAAGGAAATGTCAGTGCCTGTCTCGTAAAGCGGTTAGGCGAGGAAATACAGAGTGTGGCATCCGATCCAGAGTAAGCACTCGGTAAAAAGCCCCTGTTTTTATCAGTATGAATGCATGTGTGTAAATAAGCACACACAGACGTTGGTATCTGGGCGTGCATGGGCACAGATGTGTGCATGAATGTGTTTCTGACTATGGGAGTTGCTCAGAGAGGTAAGTGAGTGTGTGTGTGTGTGTGTGTGTGCGCGTGCATGCGTGCGTGTGTGCATGTAAGGAAGTGTGTGTGGGCGAGACATGTGGGTGGACACTGGGCCGAGGGTGCATACGTGGCTGAGTGCAAAGGACAAAGCTTTTTCTGGAAGAAAGCCAGTCTCAAAGCCTCAGTGCACCCCAGGCCCCCTCACCACCCTCCGCCATCCCCAGAGTTACTGGAAGCGCTTATAACACAAGGTGGTTCCCAGTAGCCCGGCCGCCCCCACCAGCCCTCCTTCCCCGCCCACTGGGGCTGTCCCAGCTGGGGCAGCGGTCCCTACCTTCCACCACCATCATTAACTTGGGATTAAGCGGGGCTCTCCAACCGAGATGATGCTGGCACCCCGGCTGCCGCCTCTGAGGCCTGGGGCGGCGGGAAGGGCGATGGGGGATGCCATTTCAGGGAGCCCTGCCTCCTTCCTCATTCAGAGAGCTGCTTAACAGCTGCCCTCCTCCCCCGAGGTCCAGGGCTGGGCCTCAGCTGTGGCATGGGAGGGTGCGCCCCCCAGCCCTGGAACGGGCCAGCAGCTGGATGTGCTGGGAGAGGAGGCATTAATTGTTTAATGGGGATCCCCCCACCCACCAGGGAGGGCCTGAAACCAGCTGCATTGAGGGGTAGGAGCCAATTAGGGGTGGCCTGGCTCCTGCCCGACACCACAGAGGCAAAGCATGACGGGGCCCCACGAGTGAGCGAGCAGAGCCCCCGTGGGAAGGAAGGTGTGAAACACTGCCCTCTGTGCCTCGGTGTCCCCCGCCCTGCTGGCGTGGAACAACACGGGCTGGAGAAAGAGGCATCCGCCCTGGCCGGGGGCCGGGCACGAGAACTCCAGTTGCACCAGCGACACGCATGTGCTCAGCAAACTCGGGAGACCGGGGTCTGGACCTGCGTGTGCCACAGACTTGCCTTGTGACCACAAGCGAGTCACGCTGTCTCCAGGGCCTTTCTTCAATTGCCACAGCAGAATGGTATAAAAATGCCCCCCAAAGCTACCTGCATGCCCATCCCATAAACCTTTCCTTCTCCCCGTACCCTCCACCTTGCTCCATGCCTGGGTCCCACAGACATTTCCAGAGCACACAGCCTGGGCCAGACTGAGCCCTCTTCCAGACCCTGGGTGGCCAGTTCGTATTCGCTCCATTTCACAGGTGGAGCTATTGAGGCTCAGAAGGGCTCCGTCATGGCCAGTAAGAGGCCAAGAGCCGGAGCATGTGCCATGGGCCCAGAAGGACCATCAGGCCCCAGGGACACACATCCTCTCCCCGTCTCTTTGGCCCATGACTTCCCAGGCCTCTCACACCTACAGATCAGCTCCCTCTGCCCCGAGGGCCCCTGCACCCGGCTGCCATCACAGCTCTCAGCACCTTGTCCTGTCCTCCTCTGTCTCCCTCCCTGGACTGCAGGCCCCTCGAGGAAGAGCGTCTGTGTCTTACTCATTTTTGCAACACGGTCTAGTCTGGTGTTAGGTACACAGCAGGTGCTCAATACCTGAGTGTGGGAGGGGTGATTTACTCAACTAACTTGGTCAACTGGGGCCTGCCCGGCCTGCTGAAATACAGGTTTCAATTAATTAAAATGAAAGAAAATTTTAAATTGGGTTCCTCGGCTGCACTGGCCACATTTGGAGGGCTTGAAGGCTGGGGCTCGTGGCTACAATGTTGGGCAGCGCAGAAAATGGCATCTCGCCATCCTCGAAGAATGTCCTGGGACAGCACTGCTCTATTGGGCCCTAGGCCCTAAGGCCTCTGGTGCTGTCCCCCATCTACAGCTCGGAGTTCAGCCCGGGGATCCCCGGCCACCTTTGGGCCAGTCTTCGAAGATCAACCTCTCGGCCTGCTATTCCCAGAGGAGTCCACGGAGGAGAAGGTGACGCTGGCGTGCCGTGCCCGGGCCAGCCCTCCAGCCACCTATAGGTGAGCCCCCCATGGCGGGCGCTGGAGGCCCCGGGCAGCCGTGCAGCTCTCCCTCACCCCAGGCCTGCCCCCAGGCTGGGTGCGGCCAAGCAGGACTCAGGAGGCTCCCCGTCTGCCCCCCGCTGCAGGTGGAAAATGAACGGTACAGAGATGAAGCTGGAGCCCGGCTCCCGCCACCAGCTGGTGGGGGGCAACCTGGTTATCATGAACCCCACCAAGGCCCAGGATGCCGGCGTCTACCAGTGCCTGGCCTCCAACCCAGTGGGCACCGTCGTCAGCAGGGAGGCTGTCCTCCGCTTCGGCTGTGAGACCCATGGAGGGCTGCACTTCTGGGGAGGGCCATAGGGGGCTGGGAAGGGTGTCCAGAAAGGGCAGGGACTATGTCCCATGGAGGCCGGGCTGGGGAGAGGCCCCCAGTCTTGGAGGATGGCGCCCAAGTGCCCGGTCTTTACCTCTAGTTCTGCAGGAATTCTCCAAGGAGGAGCGAGACCCGGTGAAAACCCACGAAGGCTGGGGTGTGATGCTGCCCTGTAACCCGCCCGCCCACTACCCAGGTGAGCCGGGCCCCTGGCCCACGGTTAGACAGGGCACAGCAGGGACCTCCAGCCACCCAGGGCTGGAGTAAAAGGTGGTGAGGAACCCTTGGGAACACATACCCCTTGGCTCCCCTGCCTAAAACGACTTTGTGTTTCCTTCACGGCCTGCCATTTTCTAGCTCTGGGCCCCCTCCCCCTGCCTTCAGACTGGGAGCACCCTGAGAGCAGGAGCAAAGCCACATTTTTTTCCCTAGGGCTCCCCTCAGTGCCAGCTCGGAGACCGGAGCCCTGGGGACTAGGTCTAGAGATCCCCACCTGCACGCCGAGGGTCCTCCCCATGGTTGCCCCCCTAGCCTAGCACCCCGTGGTTTCCTCAGACTCCCCATGTCCTATCTATAGGCCTGTCCTACCGCTGGCTCCTCAACGAGTTCCCCAACTTCATCCCGACGGACGGGCGTCACTTCGTGTCCCAGACCACGGGGAACCTGTACATTGCCCGGACCAACGCCTCAGACCTGGGCAACTACTCCTGTCTGGCCACCAGTCACATGGACTTCTCCACCAAGAGCGTCTTCAGCAAGTTCGCTCAGCTCAACCTGGCTGCGGAAGGTCAGGGTCAGGGGACATGGTGGGGAGCAGAGAGCTGGAAGGGTCAGCGGACATTGGGAAAAGAGGGTTCCTCTCAGAGGGTGGGAAGGGGGCTCACAGAGCCCAGGGTCTGGGGCCTGGATCCCTGGGTCCTCCTGCTGCAGGGCCCCAGACCCTTGTCCAGGCCCCCGGGGAGGAGCAGGGGTCAAAAAGGAATCGGCTCTGAGCCACACTGCAGTGCGAGCACCTGGCCCGCATCACTTGCGTCTGGTCGGCAAACTCCCTCTCTCCCCAGATCCCAGGCTCTTCGCACCCAGCATCAAGGCCCGGTTCCCTGCAGAGACCTATGCGCTAGTAGGGCAGCAAGTCACCCTGGAGTGCTTCGCCTTTGGGAAGTGAGTGGTGGAGGAGGGAGGGGGCAGGCCAGGGCGCACCTTGTCAGAGCCCCTTGGGGGCCCGCAGGACCCCAGGGAGAGGGCAGGCAGGGTCTAGCAGAGAGGGGGCAGTGGGTAGGGACCACCCCTCATGAGCACGGTCTCTCTGAGCAAAGCATCATGATGCCAGGGGCCTGACACACACTGGACGCTCCCAGCAAAAGGGCACGGGCTCAGGGGACAGCCTGGGCAGCATCCCAGGCTGAAGGCAGGGAGCACCATGCACGAACCCCAACCTGTCCTGCCTGGTTCAAGTCCCGGTTCCGTCCCTGGCTGGCTGCGAGGTCATGGGTAAACTACGTAACCTCTCTGTGCTTCTGCATCCTCATTTGTACATGGAAACTGTCATAAAAAGTACCTGCATCGCAGGGTTGTTCCGAGGATTAAGTGGGTTAACACACGTGACATGTCTAGAACAGTGCCTGGCATTTAGTGAGCGTTCTACGCATGCTGACAGTTCTCTCTCTCTTTTAAGATTTTATTTATTTATTTGACAGAAAGAGAGATCACAAGTAGGCAGAGAGGTAGGCGGAGAGAGAGGGGGAAGCAGGCTCCCTCCTGAGCAGAGAGCTCAATGCAGGGCTTGATCCCAGGACCCTGAGACCATGACCTGAGCCGAAGGCAGAGGCTTTAACCCGCTGAGCCACCCAGGCATCCCTGACAGTTCTTTTTATAAAAACTGCAATAGAAACCCTGCTCTCCCAGAGAAAGGATTCACTGGAACAGGGCTAAGCAAATAGCAGGTGCTCAACAAATGTTTGGAGAACAGTGTGATTTGCACACTGGTTCTGTTTCCTCATGTCTCCTGTGGATACCCAGGATGTCCCTGTTTTGTGAAAAGCTATTGGGCTTCCAGAAAATTCATATTTAAAGCACGTGGGGCCGCCTGGCTGCCTCAATCCATTAGGTGTCTGACTCTAGATCTCAGCCCAGGTCTTGCTCTCAGGGTCCTGGGTTTGAGCCCCATATTGGGCTCCACACTGGACATTGGGTGTGGAGCCTATTTAAAAAAAAAAAGTGCATGGAAGATTAATATATTAACCCTTTCAGACTCACTGATACCTTAGTCCGTTTTAGTACACAAGTTACTAGTAAGTAGAGCCCTTTTGAAAAGTAAAGGCAAGGTCTGTTGGGGAGAGGGGGAAGGGGACCCACAGAGCCCCAGGTCACAGGCCCCTGCTGAGGAAGGCCGTCCCAGAAGAGGCTCAGAGGCCAGTGCAGGGTGGGGGCAGGGAGGGCAAGCCAGTTTCAGGGTACAGACCACCAAGAAGGTTACTGGTATCGCAATACTGCAGGGGAGAGGAGACCCTACTTTCTGCTTCTCCCCGGCCTGAGCTCTGAGCCTACCTTCGAGAGGCCCTGTCCTCCCCTCTTGCCTCTCTCCCTCCGGCCTCCTCCCCATCCCCACCTGCCCAGCACCTCCCAAGTGCGGGAGAATCTGCGGGCACTAGGGAGTCTGCCTAGCGCAGCCCACCGCTCTGGCTTTGTCTCCTCTGCCAGCCCCGTGCCCCAGATCAAGTGGCGCAAAGTGGACGGCTCCTTGTCCCCCCAGTGGGCCACCGCCGAGCCCACCCTGCAGATACCCAGCGTCACCTTCGAGGACGAGGGCACCTACGAGTGTGAGGCGGAGAACTCCAAGGGCCGCGACACCGTGCAGGGCCGCATCATCGTGCAGGGTACACAGCCGGGACACCCCCTCCCCCTGCCTTCACTCTTGCTCCCCTAGGAAGCAGATCCGAAAGTCAGGGAGGGGACCCGCGTGGTCCCCGGCTTAAGCCTTCCCGCCCCACGATTGCACTGGCTGTGGAAACAGAAGAAACAGACGCTCAGAGCCTCACTCAGGGGGTGCAGAGAGCACATGGAAGGCTTTGGAATGCTTTTAAGTTGCTCAAACAGCCCCGACACAGACGGCAAGGGCCCACTTTCTTCAGCCTGCTTCTCCCGCGACCCAGTTGTGGAATGCCAGGGCGCCCTCTGCTGTCTATCATAGGAACTGCAGCCCTCAAATCCGGGTTCATCCCAGCTCATCCCAGGCCTTTTTCTGTCTTGCTGCCCCGCAGCTCAGCCCGAGTGGCTGAAGGTGATCTCAGACATGGAGGCTGACATCGGTTCCAATCTGCGTTGGGGCTGTGCGGCGGCTGGCAAGCCCCGGCCCACTGTGCGCTGGCTGCGGAACGGGGAGCCTCTGGCCTCCCAGGTAGGAGACTGGGGGCTTCCCACACGTCAGCTGCGCTCCGCTCATCCCGTTCCCTCACCTTCTGGACTTTGCTCCCTGACTGCACCACCATGGGCCATCTCTCTGGGACTATGAAGGCACCACGGGCCGGGTGGTTCTAGGTGCTTCTTTCCACCCCAGATTCATATGGCCACAGGCTGGTCACCCAGATAGAGTCCTGACTGAAGGGCCCGGAGACCTGGATCCAGGCACAACTGAGTCACACAATCACTGTGTGGTCCTGAGTCGGTCACCGTGTCCCTCTGGCTTCAGCGTGCTGATATCCAGGGGCCCGGGGGGACCCGAGTCCTGGGGTTCCGGGAGGTCCTGAGATGGGACTGGAGACAAATGAGTTCCCTCGACAGGGCAGTGGCAGCCTGGAGTCTCTACTGCACCCCCCCCTCATGCCCCGCACCTGCTCTCTTTGGCACAGTCCCGTGTGGAGGTGCTGGCTGGGGACCTGCGCTTCTCCAAGCTGAGCCTGGAGGACTCCGGCATGTACCAGTGTGTGGCAGAGAATAAACACGGCACCATCTACGCCAGTGCTGAGCTGGCCGTGCAAGGTACAGGCCCAGGGAGGCAGGGGACGTCAGCAAGGACACGCAGGCAGGGGCATTAAGCCTTCTGAACAGAAGCATTTGTAAACACACAAATGCAAGGGGCAGCTTCCCTTTGTTTTCCGATGACTTTGGAGCAGAGCAGAGGGATCGAAGAAAGGAGATGAGACACTCGATTGCAAGCTTCCAGAAGACGGGTCTCTGGCTTGTACCGTGTCTGGCACGATTAGCATTAAGCGTTGGCTGCCGCAAAAACAAGGGGGCAAAAATCATTGGCAACCAACTCAATTAGATTTGTGTTTAAACCAGCCCTGTCCGCTGTGCAACCTTTGGCAACTTAATCTCTTTGTGTCTCGGTTTCTTGATGTATAAAAGGTGGGCAATAAAAGTCCCACCCTTGTGTGGCTGTTTGGAAGAGGAAATGAGATAGAGGTAAAGCAGAGAGGGCCTGGCCCTCACCAAACAGGTGCCCAGTAAATGTCAGCTGGTGCTAGTGTTCTTAGTTATATGATATGAGCTCTTGGGGCCTTGGTTTTCTCATCTGTAAAATGGGTATAGTGATACCTACCTTGTCAAGTTGTAGTGAGCTTGACTAAGGCTCATTCGTATATTCGTTCCTTTAACCAATATTTATTTATTCAACACCTTCTAAGGAGTGAGCATGAAAGATAAGGTCTCTGCCTTCCAGTATCCTACAATGCAGTGGAGAGTGAGGGATAATCACAAAATCACGTAATTAAATAATTTTGGACAGCCGTAAGAAAATTACAGTATAAAGAAACCAGCAGAGCGTTAGGAGGATGGTGGGCCGTTAGATAGGGTGGCTCGACCTCTCGGAGGAAGTCACATTTGGAGTGTGACCTGAGTGTTAACAAGCAGCCAGCCATGCAAAGAGCTGAGGGATTTTTAATCGAAATGTATGGCCAGTGCAAAGGTCCTGAAGCAGGAAAATCTTCCATATTCTCGAAGGAGAGAAAATGGCCCAGATGATTGGAGCATAATAAATGAAGGAGAGAGGGGCGCCTGGGTGGCTCAGTTGTTAAGCGTCTGCCTTTGGCTCAGGTCATGATCCCAGGGTCCTGGGATAGAGCCCTGCATTGGGCTCCCTGCTCGGTGGGAAGCCTGCTTCTCCTTCTCCCTCTACCTGCTACTTCGCCGTCTTGTGCTCCCTCCCTGTGTCAAGTAAATAGATAAAAATTCTTTAAAATCGGTGAAGGAGAGTGACGTGAGACGTGGGTGGAGAGGTGGGGTCGTGTCTGTGAGCCCTTGTGAGGGGCTGGGACTTCCTCCTGAGTGTGTTCGAGTTTCTCCCAAGACACGCCAGGCCGCAGAGTGGAGGAGGAGATTGGAGACAGAAAGTGCAAACACAGGAAGACCGACTAGGGGGTTTTCAGTAGTTCTACAGGAGATTCGGTGGCTTGGCCCAGCATGGGGGCAGTTGGGGGGCAGAGACCAGCCGGGACTGGACTCCGCGTGTATTTTGGCAGTGGTGCTGCTGCAAATCACTTGTGGATTGGCCTCGACGGATGCGTAGGGTGTAGCGTGGGGCTGGTGGACCTCTTCATCCAGGCAACAGGCGGTGTTAGGATTCCTTGAGTGACTGCAGGGCACTCCCCTCTCCTTCCAGCGCTGGCCCCCGACTTCAGGCTGAACCCCGTAAAGCGTCTGATCCCTGCGGCCCGCGGCGGAGAGATCGCTATCCCCTGTCAGCCCCGGGCGGCTCCGAAGGCCGTGGTGCTCTGGAGCAAAGGCACCGAGATTTTGGTCAACAGCAGCAGGTACAACCCCTCCTCCACCTGAACCAGTCCCTGGTCCTCCTCACCCACTGTGCAGACGAGTCCCCTTCCCGTGATGAAGACAGTGTGCCCCTAGTTGGCCAGATCTGCTTTGTTCCTGCTGCAGAGTGACCGTAACTCCAGATGGCACCTTGATCATAAGAAACATCAGTCGGTCAGATGAAGGCAAATACACCTGCTTTGCTGAGAACTTCATGGGGAAAGCCAACAGCACGGGCATCCTCTCTGTGCGAGGTGAGGGGCGGACGGCAGGTGGCTCAGCTGCCACAGGGTGCCTGTCCCTCCTGGCCACCATGCTCTTGTCTTCCCACCTTCCTCCACGTTCGGTTTTGAGGCTATCCTGGGACTGGACTTCATTTGGGACCACCCCCTTGCCACCATCCAGAATCTACTCCTGCCTCCCTCTCGCACACTCGTGAGGCTCCTGGGAGGTCAAGATCCTGTTGGCCATGCTGCCTCTTCTCTTCCTTGGGGCTTAGAGACCAATGCTCTCACCCTGCCCTGCTGCCCCTGCCTGGGCCTCTTCCCTCTCCCTCCACCCAGGGATGTTGTTTCTTTTGGCAGATGCAACCAAGATCACCCTAGCCCCCTCGAGTGCGGACATCAACTTGGGGGATAGCCTGACCCTGCAGTGCCACGCTTCCCACGACCCCACCATGGACCTCACCTTCATCTGGACCCTGGATGACTTCCCCATCGACCTCGATAAGCCCGGGGGGCACTACCGGAGGGCCAGCACGGTAAGGCCTAAAGCCAGACAACACTTAGCTCCTCCCTCCTTCTGGACAGACAGGGGATTCAAGATATCCTTAACCGTGACTACTCCAGAGCCTTTCCCCATTCCCTAAGGAATGCCATGATGGCAAACTATCCTAGGATTCGGAGGAACACCCTTCCTTGGATGGGCAGTTCCCTGGATCCCACCTGAAGATGACACATTTAGAAGAGGGTTAGGGACAAACCTGGAATGCCAGGCGCCCAGCAAGGCTCCCTCCCCATCCTGACCCCAAAGCAAATGACATCATCAGCTTGGACCATGGTTGACTGTCTCCATAACAAACTGTTGTTCAGTCCCGTGGTACTAACAGAGGAGAAGTGGATTCCTTCCACTGAACAAACCAAAACCCCGAGATGCTGAGGGGTCCATGGACATAATGGAGCAGGAGACTCCAGGCCCCACCTCGTGCCTCACTGCACTAGCCGGGGCCCTCTCCTCTGACCTGCCCCCCCCCACTTTCTGTCCCCCATGTGCAGAAGGAGACAGTTGGGGATCTGACCATCCTGAACGCCCAGCTGCGTCACGGCGGGAAGTACACGTGCATGGCCCAGACAGTGGTGGACAGTGCGTCCAAGGAGGCCACAGTCCTGGTCCGAGGTGATGGGGTTTCCCACCCCGGCCCTGCCCCCACTCTCTCAGGGGCCGGCTGGGCTCTACCGACCTGTGCTCCCTAACTCCCCTCCTCTCCCAGAAAGCTGTGGGGGAAGGGCTTCTGAGAGAGAAGGGCTTCTAAGTCCCCAGAGCCGGAGCCAAACTTATCCCATGGTTTTTTGAATAGAATATTTCTCCTCCAAAGCCACAATTTTAAAAATCCCCTTCCTAAGACTGGAGAACTCTGCTGAGGCCAGCAGTTTTCAAAGCCTGGTGGTGGCAGGCTTTGGAATCTATACACATCTCTGCACGAAGGCCTCTGTGAGCCCCTCCGGCCTGGGACACATCGCTCCAACATCCCAGACCGCACCTGCCACTCACTGCTGTCCCCATTCCTGGCCCTCCCACCCCATGCGTGTTTAGTGCGCCCTCTGCTGCCCACTTCTGGGTATTGCACCAGCCCCAGCCCGCCTGAAGGAGACTGATTCAAATTTGGAGCAGCTGAGTTCTGACTCCCTGTGCTCTGACACCCTGATGCAGGTCCCCCAGGTCCCCCAGGAGGCGTGGTGGTGAGGGACATTGGCGACACCACCGTCCAGCTCAGCTGGAGCCGAGGCTTCGACAACCACAGCCCCATTGCTAAGTACACCCTGCAAGCCCGCACTCCACCTGCAGGGAAGTGGAAGCAGGTTCGCACCAGTAAGTGCTGCGAGGCTCCACCCAGGTCAGTGCTGATAAGGCCTGGCTGAGCCTGGAACTTGAGAAAGGGAAAGGCTTAGGTCCTCTGCCTGCAGGGAGTTCCCTGACCCTTGGGGGAGGCGGTCCCATGGGCAGCAAGAGAGCAGGGAAAGGGCTAGAGACAGCTCAGTCTGTGTCCTTGGAACGTTGACAGACCATCTCTGGCATTCCCACTGATGCACACAGCATCAGCAAAGGTCCTGGGGTAGGGAGGTCTAGTAGTTTTCCCATCCTTTCTAAAAGAGTGCTGAGCACTGAGTATGGCAGGCACCACCATGAGGGCTGGATACAAGGTGAGTCGGGCCCAGTTCCTGCCCTTTCCATATCGACTGACTAACCAGTGCCAGCACACTGATTCTGGGCCCCTTGCAGATCCTGCCAACATCGAGGGCAACGCTGAGACCGCCCAGGTGCTGGGCCTCACGCCCTGGATGGACTATGAGTTCCGGGTGTTAGCCAGCAACATCCTGGGCACCGGCGAGCCCAGTGGGCCCTCTAGCAAAATCCGGACCAAGGAAGCAGGTCAGAGTCCTGGGGGTCCCAAAGAGAAGTAATGTCAGGGCACAACCCCAAGCCCTCCTGGAAGGGAACCCCAGGGGAGGAGCAATTATGGGAGTTCCCACCCTGCTCACCAGGCTTCAGACTCTAACAAAACAGATGAGAAAGGGACACAGTCAGGGCTCCACATGATGCACTCTGCCCTGGGCCACAGCCTGGGCCTGTCGGGGCTAGAAGAACCATCCAGTCCAAACTCCTCATTTTAAAAACATGGGTCAGCCTTACAAGTGCATATGAATCTAGGATGATCTCAAAATAAAAGGTTTAAGTGTATTTTTTAATGGAAAAATCAAAGTCTGGAGAAGTGTCTGAACTTGAACTCAGGACCATGGGGGTGGGTGATGGGCAGATGTCCTTCCTGGTAGTGCATGAGCTGCTGAAATCAGTTAATGAGGAAGGTGTGTGTGTGTGTGTGTAGGGAAGCAGTCAGTGTCTCTAAATCCTTTAGAGCAGGCGCAATGTACAATCTTCCCACAAGCTTCCCTGAAATGCAGGTGGTGTCACATCTTAAAAGGGGAAGAAAGGAGAGAAAAGCCAGGAGGGGCACCTGCCGACCTAGATTTTCACAGCTGAAGTTCCAAAATGAGAGCCTTGGGGTCTTGCAATGGGCAACATGGAATCAGGACCCCGTCTCCCCTTCCCCGCCCACCCAGGCTTCCCACCTCCCATGTGTAGTAAGGATGTGCCTTCTTATGTCCTTTAAACACAGCTTCCCATAAGCCCCAGGCTAATTCTCCAATCAGTCAACATTTTTACCTGGTTCCTCTCCAGAGTAAGGAATTCCAGGAAAATCCCCTTCTTTGGTTGAACTTCTTAGAGAGACAAATGAAGGGAGGGGAGTGATCTCCTTCATTCTGGTATCCCAGGTGTTGGTGAGCAAAAGACAACCAGGATGCAGAATTAAGATGATGGGCTTTGAAATCAGAAGAGTAGAGTTCAAATTTGAACTATTCCATTTATTAGCTGTGTGACCTTAGACAAGTCACTTAACTGTTCTGGGCCTTGGTTTTTCCACTTGACAAGGGTGATGAGAACGCCCAGCTAACAGGACCACGTGGGCAGTGTGGTTAAGCACCCCTTTGCACATCACAAGGCGCTAAGCTCCTGGCATCAGAATCAAGTGATAAGTTTCCCATTGCTGGATTCTCTGTAGAACTCTTTTGATGCCCAGCCAAGTTACCCCCTGCCAAGATTCCTGATCTAATTAAGTAGAGTCTTGTTTTAATATCAGCTTTGTTGAATACTAGAGACAATTAGGAAATTAAATCTGCCATGGAGAGAAAAATCATAATAAAACCCCCTGCAACCTGAAAGAAATTTTTTTTCATTAACTGCAGTTCCAGATTATTTATTCCCCTCGTTTTAGAGCAAACTGGAGTAGGTCTCTGTTATTTAGTTTAAACTGACAGAAGACGACAAAGATCATTGTGGCGCAGCGACTATAACAGAGCAAGGACTCGTACACGAGCTGGGCACCGTCGTCCTTGATTTTATTCTTCTTAGAGCCCTTGGAGAGAAACATTATTATCCTTATCTTACGGAGAGGGGAATCAGGCTCAGAGAGGTTAAGTAACTTGCCCAGGGACACACAGCTAGTAAGTGGCAGAGGTGGGACCTGATGTCAGGTCTCCCTTGACTCCAGAGCCCACATCCAGAGGTCCTGTTGGAGGACAAAACTAGGGGTGTCCCCATGCATCTGCTGCACAGGCACAGGCGCGAGGCTGCTGCCCCGTCACTGCGCATTCACCAGCCACATCTGTGTCCCTTGGCCCTGACAGCCCCCTCGGTAGCACCCTCGGGACTCAGCGGAGGGGGTGGAGCCCCTGGAGAGCTCATCGTCAACTGGACGGTAAGCTGCAGGGACAGAGGCAGAACTGTGCCTCCAGCTCTCTGGAGGGACAAATCCTGCCCACCCACCCCCTGTCCCCACTCATCTCCAGATTGCGCCGCATGTAGACAGGACCCAGACTGAGCCGCTGTGCAGCCCCGACTCCGGGTGAATGGCACCCCCTTCCTTCCCCTCGCATCCACTGCAGGAGAAAACCCGCCAAGGCCCCCGAGCCCTGGGGCTGCCCCTCTTGGCCGAGGCTGGGGTGGGTGGCGCGGAGGCCGGGCAGGGAAATGCACAGAGGCCCCTCGCCCACGCCACACTCTTGCCCCCCAGCCCATGTCGCGGGAGTACCAGAACGGAGACGGCTTCGGCTACCTGCTGTCCTTCCGCAGGCAGGGCGGCAGCGGCTGGCAGACCGCCCGGGTGCCCGGCGCCGACGCCCAGCACTTCGTCTACAGCAACGACAGCGTCCGGCCCTACACGCCCTTCGAGGTCAAGATCCGCAGCTACAACCGCCGTGGGGAGGGGCCCGAGAGCCTCACGGCGCTGGTGTACTCGGCCGAGGAAGGTGGGCCACCTGTCCGTGGGGTGTGCGGGGCAGGGCGCAGCCCACACCCCAGCTCAGTTCCACGTCAGGGCGGGGCGTGGGGGACAATGGGGCACCTGGCCTCATTCCCTGGCTACCCTGTCTCCCCACAGGCCTGGGGGAGGGGGAGGGAGGCTCCATGGGAAGAGAAGTGGCCTGGGGGAGGCTGTGGGAACGCCCAGGTGACCTTCTTCCAGGGCCCTGGGTTCTCAGAAATCCTAAGCAAGGGCAGACCCCTGTTGGCAGCTTCTCTGCAGGACACGGGGAGGCCCTGGGGAATCCAACCCCCTTCTGTATTGGTCCCCAGAGCCCAGGGTGGCCCCTACCAAGGTCTGGGCCAAGGGGGTCTCCTCCTCAGAGATGAACGTGACCTGGGAACCTGTGCAGCAGGACACGAACGGCATCCTCCTGGGGTACGAGGTGAGCACTGCCCTGGGTCCTGGGACCGGAAGGGGGGCTAGGGGCACCTCACAGCTCACTAGTCGCTCCTCCTGGGATTACTCATTCACTGAGGCGGGGGCCTGCTGTCGTCATGCAGCCTTGGGGAGGTAGCCCGAGCCAAGCCCCTCCCCAGGTCCAGAGCGAAAGACTGACCTGTGGATAGACTTGAAGTTCAGTGCTTGCCCAGAGCCAGCCCTGGAAGCTGGGAGAGCCGCACAGGTTCCGGAAGGGACATAGCCTGTCGCTTTCACACCAGAGCCCAGTTAGCTAGCATCGTCAGCCTGCGGAGGAGAGCATGGTCCCCTCCTCGTGCCCGTTGGTCGTCCTGTCCCTGGGAAGGGTGGGCCCAGCAGTTTCTGGCCTGAGCTCTGAGCCCCCAGTGACTTCATACTGGAGCACCTTGTGGAGTGGACAGAGAGCAAGAGGGAGCAGTAGGAAGGGCAAGAAGGGAAAGGAAGAAATGTCACCTCCTAGGGGGAAGGATTAGGCGAGCGTAAGGACAAGTCTGGACGTTCCATTCCAGCAGCCTTAGCTCTGGGTCTGAGCGCAGTAGGACAGGCAAGCTGCACTGAGGAGGTAACACCACCAAAGTGTCCTTGATGTGGATAAATATTTAACCAGTCCTGCTAATATGATGATGGTTTGCATCTTTACTGGGCCGCCGTCATCAGCTCGCCGGGGCGGGCGGGGACTGCTTTGCAAGTACAGACACTCATTTCATTTCCTTCAGCACAGCCCCCCGGGATCCCGGAGAGAACTCAGTGGGGTTGGGTTCCCGCAGCCCCCCACCCCCGGGAGGAGTCTGTGCCCAGCCCCACGCGTCACCTGCCCCCTCGCCGCCTCATTCCACCCAAGTCTCCACGCTGCCCCTGGACCGGGCTCTCTGCTGGCTGCCGAAAAGGCAGCAACCCCCTCCTCCATCCGCCTTAGCTCGCTTCCCTGGCACTTCTTTCTCCTCTCAAGGAAGAAGAGAGGTTGGGAGCCTTCTGAGTGGGTGTGAGTTCAGCAGTCAGATGGTCCTTCTTACCCAAGATCACCTCCTCTTGGTCCTCCGGTGCTTTGCCTCCCACCCAGTCTGGGTAGTAACATCCCCTCACTGATCTTGCGGTTTGTCCAGAGGCTGCTAATGATAGTGGGAAGCACGTGGCCCTGCTGTCTTGGAGCACGTGGCCCAGTGTCCATGTTATGAGACCCGAGACTGAGTCACGAGGACCGGAGGGAGCAGGAGAGGAAAAGAATGTCGGTGGTCAGGGCCAGGGTCAGGGTTCCCCCCCGAGGTGGGGGCTTGGCTGCTGACCCTACGGGTTCCCCTTGCCCCCTTCAGATCCGCTACTGGAAGGCGGGGGACAAGGAAGCAGCCGCCGACCGAGTGAGGACCGCGGGGCTGGACACCAGTGCCCGAGTCACTGGCCTGCACCCCAACACCAAGTACCACGTGACCGTGCGGGCCTACAACCGGGCAGGCACTGGGCCCGCCAGCCCTTCTGCCAATGCCACCACCATGAAGCCCCGTGAGTCTCTCCCGAGGGTGGGAGCACCTCTAGGACCACCCACTCCAGGGTGAAAAGACCAATGTTCTAGACCACAAGCCCGGGCCTGGACAGAAACAAGCCAGCAAGACTAATGAAATCAGGGGCACGTGGGTGGCTCTGTCAGCTAAGCGTCTGCCTTTGGCTCAGGTCATGATCCCAGGGTCCGGGGATCAGGCCTCACATTGGGGTCCTTGCCTATCAGGGAGCCTGCTTTTCCTCTGCCCCTCCTCTCACTCAGGCTCCCGTTCTTTCTCTAAATAAATAAATCTTTGAAAAAAAAGAAGAAGAAGAAGAAGACTAATGTAAATAGGGCGAGCACAGGGCGCCTGGGTGGCTCAGTGGGTTAAAGCCTCTGCTTTCGGATCAGGTCATGATCCCAAGCCCTGCATCGGGCTTTCTGCTCAGCGGGGAGCCTGCTTCCTCCTCTCTCTCTGCCTGCTTGTGATCTCTCTCTCTCTCTGTCAAATAAATAAATAAAATCTAAAAAATATATATATATATAGGGAGAGCACATGGGCTCTGAAGCATCTCTCTTCTCCAGCCTTTGGAGTTTCCTGAAGTTTGTTTCTTAGGCAGCTGTGATGGAATGTTCTGGGTGTAATGGCTGCGGGCTGACTCATAGAAAAAGACCGACTAAGGCAAGGGGGTGGCTGGGGAGGAAACACTGGGAACATTTCTCAGTCTCCCTCCTCCCGCAGCTCCACAGCGCCCTCCTGGCAACATCTCGTGGACTTTCTCAAGCTCCAGTCTTAGCATCAAGTGGGATCCTGTGGTTCCTCTCCGAAATGAGTCTGCGGTCACGGGCTATAAGGTAAGGAAGGGCCCCAGCAGGCACCGAGTGGCCGGGCACTGGGCCTCTGAGTTTCCAGTGGACACAGGGAGCTGCCGTGTGGAGCAAGTCCGAGTCCGACAGAAGCAGAGTTCGGGATTGTTGGTGCCAAAAGATACAGATAGCTTGTAGCAGAGACAGAAGAAAGGGGGCTGAAGGGAGGATGGCGGGAAGGCAGGGCTCCAGGGGACTAGGTGAGTCTGAGGGTCCTTCCAGCCCTAAGGAGTCTGCAAAGATGGCTAAGCTTCTTGCAACCTGTCCTCCCTCTAATGAGGAGTTTATTTAAGGGCCTGCTCCCAGTCAACAGGTAACGGGAAGGGTGAGCACCAGCACCGAATGGGCACGTCCTGGTGCCCAGAGCTGGGGAAGAGAGAAGAACCAGCCAGTGTGAGTAAGCTCTACCTTGGCTGCCCTCCTCCCCACAGATGCTGTACCAGAACGACTTACACCCGACTCCCACGCTCCACGTCACCAGCAGGAACTGGATAGACATTGCCGTTCCGGAAGACATCGGCCATGCCCTGGTGCAGATTCGGACCACGGGGCCTGGAGGGGATGGGATCCCAGCGGAAATCCACATCGTGAGGAATGGAGGTGCTGGCTCTCCCCACCTTATTCCCCAGGAGAATCAGGGTCCATGCAGATGCCTGATGAAGGAACCATTCCCACACAAACCAACCCCAACTCAGCCAGACCCCCAAGGCACAGGGGAAGGTGGGCAGGAACTGAGTGTAACCGAGTCCCTGCACTGTGCCACCCCCTGCCATCCCCCCCACCCCCACGTCCCTGAGGGCCAGGGAGGAGTGAGATCCCTTCACCGGGTACAGAGCCAGACTTTAGACCACAGAAGCAAAGGTCTTACAAAATCCTGTGGATCCTGTCCTGGGGGTGGGGCGGGGACAGGCTGGCCCCAAGCCCAGCGGACACAGCCCCACTTTTCCACCTGCTGGTTTCAGGCACAAGCATGATGGTGGAGAACTCTGCAATCAGCCCGACCCCACATCCCGGCGCCATCCTTGCCCCGTCGATGGCGATGCTGGTCCTCGTAGGCTACCTGGAGCTCTGATCTTGGCACCCTTCCCTCTCTGCCACAGCCGGACCCCCGCCTCTGACAGACACAGCCAGCTGGCCCTGGCCCTGCCTGATGCCAAGGTGGCCCAACACTGTGCCTGAGAATGGCTGGCTTTCAGTACCTACTTTAAACAGTGCCCTTTTTTGTAGGAGGTAGGATATTTCATATTCTGCCACAGGATAGAACCTGTGCTAGGATTTTTTTTCTTTAAATCAAAAGACGCCAGGCAGTAACTTCGTGATGATACTGAACCCTACGCCTGGGCCCTCTGGGGCACCTGGACAGAAGGAACAGGCCCATGGGAAGAAGGGGGTTTGAAACCACGTATCGGCACATTGGGGAAGATGGCGCTCCTGTCCCGCAGATGGACTCGGCCGCCTGAGCAGAGTGCCTGGCCCAGTGGGAAGACACCGATGGGCCACAGTAGGACAGAGCATAAACATCAATGTCCCTCAGTATAAGGATAGAGCCAGACCCAGGACCAAGAACTCCTCTACTTTCCCAAGGGGCTGTACAGCTGGACCCTGACATTGTCTTCGATGCCCCTAGGGGCCCCTGCCACGTACCCAGGTGGCTGAAAACCAGTGCCCCAAAGTCCAAGGCCAGGAGCCTGAGTCCCTGCAGCTCTGGGGAAGGGTCCTCCAGACTGCCGAGGGTGGGAGCTCAAAGGGGTTGAGAAGCTGGGACACCGGGTAGAAAGGGGCACCAGACTTGGCCTGAGCCACAGTCCCAAGGCAGGTGACGCTGCTGTCTTAGCCAACACTGCCAACCTAATCCTGTCACCCCCAGAGTGACAGAAGCCACCACTGGTGGCCGAGTGACTAAAGGGCTTATCTTGGGGAGGTCCCCCACTCCACCCAGACCCATCCTGCACGGCCCCTCCAGGGTGTGGGCAGGAGCCGGGAGACAGGACTCACGCGCCCACCCTCTTCCTCCTGCTCAGCCTGCAGGCCTCGGGCCGCCACTCTCCAGCACCGACGCCCGCAAGCCTGGGACAGGAAGGTGGCATCTGTTCTATGCGTTCTGCAGTTGGGAGTCTTCTGAGAAGGGCAAAGGATACCTACGGCCCTGCCTGCTCCCAGGGATGCCCTGGGCCACCTGGCCAGACCTGACCCCCAGCTGCCTCCGACTGCTCTTTTGCATTTCCCCAGGAGAAAAAGGCATTAATAAATCACACGCTCTGGGTCCATTCCCAATCACGGGACATCAGAGCTGGAGGGGGCTTTCGAGCTAGACCTGCCCCAGCCCCTCACTTTACAGACGAGGAAATGGAAGGGTCAGGGACCTCCCAAGGTCACACAGCCTGTCCTACCTTCCTATTCCGAGCTGTCTGTCCAGAGGAAGGGGGCAGCTCTGAATGGCTAACGGCCTGGTTAAGAAGGTCTTAAGAAGGGCAGGGAGCTATGAGGAGGTCCAGGTGGGTGATCGTGGGGAGACCGGCATGGCTGGGTCCTTCACCAGGAGGCAACGATCCTTCGTCTTCTAGGCCAAGCTCCTGCCAGGCCCTGGACATGCGGTGCTGGCTTAAGGCCTCCTGCTGCCCTTACCCTTGCTCCAAGTAAAGGGGCCAAAGCAAGGACAGGGATTCCCCAAATCCAGGCAGCAGCGATGGCACAACCAGGAAACCTCCAAAGCCCACGCTCTAACAGGTAGCCCTTCACATCCGGGAGCAGCGGGACAGGCATCTCATAAGGGACAGACCCGTGGAGGACCCCAGAGCCTGGCTTCTGTAGTTTACAGTTAGAGCTCTATTTTGTTATGGGTTTTTAACTTTTAAGTCCTGCTCTATTTTCCTGGGCAGGTTTCTGTTGATGTTTACCCGCTACAATTTTTTAAAAACGCTAGCTCACACCCCTTCTCCGGGCTACCGCTGCACCCACCATCCCGCCCCTGGCCCGGGCCTGGAGCCCCTGAGCCACTGACCAAACCCTCTGCACCTGCTCCCATCCTCCTGCCCCCTCCCGCCGTGAGGTGCTGGGGGCTCAGCTAAGTGACCGCACTCTGAATGCAGAGACCCCCCTTCCTGGTCCCCAGTTCCATCAGAAAGGGGATGCCGAGGGTAAAAATGAGCCTTCCGCTTAGCTGAGTTTTTCCTCACTGCCTGGGGCTGTGGCAGGGGAAGCAGGGGGACGGGATGGGCTGCTGCTGCGGCGGGAAGGCTGAGCCAGCACAGGGCTTCACCAGGGAGCGGGACGCTGATGTTCCTGAGCTTGCTTGAGGCAAAAGACACTTGCAAGTAAGAACCTTCGTTCTAATGAGGCCCCTTGGCAAAGGAGAGGAGAGCAGACTGTCTGGAAAACCTAGCAAGGGCTTTTAACTAGAAAACTCAGCCCAGAACTTGCCAGGGGTATGAGAGCTACGCCGAAACTCGTGTGCCGACAGCCTCAGGCGTCAGGCCGGGGACGGATGCAGGTCCAATGAGACAGAGGGTGACTGCAGGTCATGCAAGTGTATAAAACAGAACAGTCCTTGGCTGAGGTGGCTTTATACAGAAGAGCCCCTGCCTGCCCGGGGGGGCCTCTGATTTCCACCTTCTCTGCTCGCTCGGGCTGAGTCTCGCGCCTGCTGTGGTCAGTACTTGATTCTGGATCTCTCCTTTTCCACTCACCAAGCTGGGAGGAGGTGACAACAGGAAGAGCCACAGACAAGTACTGCACTGCACAGCTTAGTGGCCAGTAAGTGCCTTGAGGACTAGGGACAGAGACAGCCTGCAGACGCCTCAGGGCCGTGGGGGACAGTCTCTCCGTTCTGCATACGTTCAGGCTCAGCCTACAGGGCCCTCTGCCCCCTGGTCTTGGCTACTTGGTCCTCGTTGCTCTAACAGTCTCGATGTAAACCTTGCCCTCAAAGGGACAGGAGCTCTCTCCTGCTCGGGGCTTGGGGGCCAGCAAGGTCAGGTTATCCACTCCCATTCAGGCCACCAAATGACAGAGATAGGCCAGGAAACAGAAAAGGCCACGAGGAGGGGCTCTTTCTGTTTTGATAGAAATAACAGGAGAACCTGAGGTCAGACATCAGGAAGAGCGGCTGTAACAAGAGCCCGGGATGAGGGATGGAGAGGCTGCTTCCTTGTCTAGGGAAACACTGGGGAATTCTGACAGCTGTCGATCTGGGGTCTGGGCCCGCTGAAGTCTGGAGGGTGAGCGGATGCTCTTGAGCGTCCTGTCAGGACCACGATTCTGAGGTCAGCTCAGGAAGAGTCTTGGCGCTCCGTCCTGCTTCGGCCCCGTCCCGGAGGAGTAATGACCCCAGTCACCGTCATGAAGTGAGGAGGCTTGCCTCGGGCATTCCTTCGTGGCAAATGCCGTTTCTCAGCAGCCCCAGGGGCCACGGAGGTTCCTTGAGGCAAGAATCCCAGCTGGCTAAGGATGTGTCACTGCCTTCATCTCCTCCCCACCTAGAGGACTCTCTTTTCTCTCCCGGGCAGGAGGGGCGGGCTAGCGCTGCCAGACAAGCATTAGCCTCAAACCTGGTTCCGAGGCCCGGGTATGGTGCCCTGTTTCCCAAGGTCAGACCTAAGCTGGGTGTTGTCGTGGGATGAACGAGGTTGCTGGAGAGGCTCCTGGAGGGGTGTGAGGGATTAGGTGGGCAATTGTAAGGGACTTCTAGAAGCTCCATGCAAAGAGGTGTCTGGTAATTGTATATAGGGTCATAGGCTTTGAGAAGGCAGGATAGTAAAGGGAAACTGGTGCAGGGAGGAAAAATGGGCCAGAGAACTGCCCCGAGCCCCAGGGAGCCTAGCGCCCTTCGATGGGGTACACCCTGGCTCAGCCCCCAGATTCCAACTTACCCAGCCCCATCCAGGGCCCGCAGAATTAGGCTCATGGCTGGGCGAGGGCTAGGGCTCCATCAGACCCTCCTGACCGGACCCCGTCTTTGTTGGACGGGAACCACTTCGGCCAGCCTGTTGTTCGCCTCTCTTGTACTTGTGACGGTAGTTATTTATTGACTCTGGTAGCGTCAGTGCTTAAATAAAGATGATTTCTCAGCGTGCTGGGGCAGCCGGCTCCTGCCGCGTGTGGGTCTTTATCGTCCGGCTAGAGTCCACGGCCTGTCCTGTTCTCTAACCCAGGCTGTGGCCGATGCCCGCCCCCTTCACACGGTCGGCTCCAGGGAAGTCCCAGACACTGTCCCCTGCCGCGTCCTGCCGGCCTGGGAGGGGGAAGCATGAGGCCGTGGGAGAGTAAGGCGGGCCGCGCAGGCCAGAAGCAGGCCTTGTACCCGCCCACGCTGCCTTCGCCTGCCACTGGGCGTAAATGGTGCTCGTGGACGGCACCTCTTCAGGCTTCCCTGGTTGTTAAGGCATCTGACAGCAGTGACTCAATGGTACCAAAGGGAAGCCTTCCTCCCGCGGGCACACAGTGACTGACCCCCACCTAGCAAGAAGGTGCCTCTCGTCTCCGCTCTCAGCAGCCAAGAGGATGGGAACTCCTACTCCCATTTGGCAGCTGCAGCGTCCTCTCCTGCATTCAACAAACACTCGTCGCGGACATACGTGCACAGCGACACACATGCACACAGACAGCCCTGTGAGTGTTCGAGTTCTTCGGTGCAGAGCGGGCAGGGCTCCGTGTCCGGGAAGACGGTGACGAAGGCGAGCAGAGCCCCTGCCCTCAGTGCTCAGCAGCAGCGGCCCAGGCCCACGGGGATCCCCCCCAGTGTGGGGGGCGGCTCGGGTAGCAGGACAATAGGCTACTTCCTTCCCCCTTGGGAGCACTGGCCAGTCTAGAACCGAAATTTTACTCAGCATGTCCTTGACCCTCCCTCCAGAGGCAGACCCAGAATTCAATGAACTGAATGGAGTTCTTGTCTTTACTGACACATCGGAGGGTTTGGTTTTTATTTCCCCCCTTTCCTGTTCAATCCCTTCACATTCCGAGAGTCAAAATTTACGAACCCCCAGCACAGAGGGCTGTGAGCCCAGAGCTGCACAGTCTCCCATCCCATGCGTCCCTGCCGGCTTGCACCACGTATCAGACCAGCTCTGTGGCTCCTCGTGGGTCTGGCTCTTCAGCTGGAAAATGCACTGAGTGCCTCCCCAGCCACACTGCACTGAGTTCATTAGATCAAAGATACTGTTTTATCATCAAGACTAGCAAGCTCTCTCCCGCGTGCTTGAGCAAAGAGCCCAGTGCTGCACTGAGGTCCTTGGTGACCTCTGCCCCATCCTGTCCGGTCCCTCACAGCATGCAGCACCCTTCCAGGCACAGCACTGCTCCCATCAGACCCTCCCATTCACGGGAGTCAGCTTGCCTGCTCCACTACGTGGTCGACAACAGAACTGGGTCCAGAATCCGGGTCTGCTGAAACCCAGCCCCTCTGAGTTGGGGGAATGGGGGAAAGAATGTGTGGAAAATCTAAGATCTTTCCAAAATAAGATTAGTCGTTAATTGTAAACTACGCATGGGCCGAGGCCAGTGGTCCTCCATCTCCACTCTCTAGCAGAATTACCTACAGAACTTCTGAAACACAGAGACACTTTGAGCGGATTTATGTGGATCTGGGACACTGAAAGGGCCTAACAGTATGACTCCCTGGCGGCAGTGAGCACACTCAGCACCCAGACCTTGCCTCCCAAACGCTACTCCCCACACTAAAAAGGGGAGTCAGAAGCCCTTGGAGAAACTTCAGGTTTGGGTTTGGAGAAAACAAAGTCCCAATGTGGATGTGAGATGTCTTGTTCTAGAAAGCAAGGACATGATCCAGTCAAGCGGGGCCACAGAGGAAGGACAAGAAGAGCTAGCTTGAAGGGCTCTCACCAGCCCAAACTGGAGACGATTTCAGCATCAAATGTAGGACAACAGGCATGGATTATACATGATTTGCTGAAAAAGATAATCCATGGAGATCACACAAATAACAAGGGCAGCTCTTTTACAGAAAAGACGCAGGCTAATGACCAGAGCAGGGCACATTAGCATCGCCATTCTACAGCCCCCCAGCAGGCAATACACAAGATCATGAATGGATCCTAAGGCATTAGTGATTATTAGGAATGTCACAAAGTACCCCCCCAACAAATGACTAATTACAGAGGAAAAAATATACACCTTTGCAGAGACCTAGCAGTTGGCACCTTAACCAAACCACCACACTTATCAGGAGCGAGCCAGCCCGATGCCAGGTGCCTGAGGCCATGCAGGGAGCACACACCGTCTGTGGGGGGCTGTGGTCAAACTGTGGAAGATCTGTTCCTCGGGAACCTACTCATGTGACCATGACGAACCTGGCTCGTGGGTCTCTACCCAAGACAACCAGCTTGATTCTTCAATAAAATCAATGTCAGGAACAACAACAAAATGCAGGTGGTCTATTGTAAAATAAGACTCAAGAGAAACCACCAAACGTGGTCTGTGAAGCTTCCCTTGATCCTGGATCAACAATGAACAGGCGCTAAGATTTCAGAAGCCAGGAGGATGAGGTATCAACCATAACTAAGATTAGGGGGCTGTTAATTTTCTCAGGTGGGGTGGAGACACGGTAGTCCTACAGGAGAACGTCTTTGTTAGCAGACGCATATATGATTTCGGAGTAAAGGCTCACAAAGTCTGGGACTAACTCACAAGTGGTTCAGTAAAGTCAGATAAACATAGAAAAACATTCACAATTGGTGAGTTTAAGTAGAGAATCTATGGGTCGTCATCAAATTGTTCTTTCCATGTCTCTATGGGGTTGAAATTATTTTAACTTTTTTTTTTTTTTTTAAAGATTTATTTATTTGACAGACAGGTCACAAGGAGGCAGAGTGGCAGGCAGAGAGAGAGAGGGAAGCAGGCTCTCTGCTGAGCAGAGAGCAGGATACAGGACTCCATCCCAGGACCCTGAGATCATGACCTGAGCCAAAGGCAGAGGCTTTAACCCACTGAGGCACCCAGGAGCCCCTATTTTAACAATTAAGCTCTACGCCCAACATGGGGGACCGAACTCCCAATCCTGAGATCAAGAGTCGCAAGCTCCGCCAACTGAGCCAGTCACGCACCCTTGAAACTATATTTAACAGCAGACCAACACACAGCCATCAGCCACAATTCAAAGTGATCCTATTAGCATCCTTGGAATTGGGGTTCAGGCATCTCATTCTTCAAAAGCTCATCCGGGTTGACTCAGACACACAGCTAGAGAAGACAACCGCTAGTCCAAGTCCTCACGTCCACTGCCACGTGTGCAGCTGGAGGAAAGCGAGGGGGAAGAAATGTTCCAATTCTCTCAGAATTTGCTCAGCTGGTGGCCAAGAGCCTTTGCCCCGACAACCCCACAAGCCGATTATCTCACACAGTCTGAATGGCCTCTTTGGGTCTTGGGATTGATTTCCTATGGAGGTAGGAAGGCCTTAGTCCTTCCTTTGGTGGCCTTGGCGGCTCTAAGAAACCAACACACTTGCCTTCTCTAGGAACACACACTTGTGGGCACCGGAAGAGTGAGGAGAGGAGCAGGGAGCAAGTCCAGGAACCGTTGGGGGAAAGCTACCGCACGGAGAATCCAGGGCTCCACCAGCAATCAGCTTAACGCTGAACACAGACGGTTTGCCCAGGGAGTACAGAAGGGGCAACTTAAAACATTTAGTGACTGTTAACATACCCAGGTCAGATGCCTTGGCTCTGCCACACGAGGGCATACGTCCTTCTGCAAAGCAATGTGGGCAATGTCTGTTCTGAGAAGTCGGAGGAAAAGGAAAGCTGGACTGATCAGGGGGCCACTCAAACAGTTGGAAGAGATTTTTAACTAAAGAACAGAGGTGGTGAGGTCTGCATGCAGCTACTGTGAGTGATTTTTATTGAAGAGGAGAAAAAGGTTTCCAGTAGGAAAGCTGTTTACATGTCCTTCTACAAGATTATACAGCTCAGAAGAAGGGATGGAGGCGGAGAGGCGTCCAGTTGTAAGAGGTAGTGAATGCAAGCTTGGAAGCCAGAACTCTCCCCAGGAGCAGCGGCAGTGCCTAGGGTTAGGCTTCTTGGGGGCCCAGTGGCAGCAAGATCAGGAAGAGATCCATCTGGAACATTGCCCAGCACACTCCCATGACGTTGCCCCTCTCCATGTGCCCCACTCTTGGGGCAGTGGAAGCCCTCCCTCCTAGCCAGGCCACAATCAGACCGCCAGATATTCCTTTAAAAAGCTAGCCTGGCTTCCTAATCTGGTCTGGGTTCCTGGACAGCCAGCCTTTCCAGAGGAAGGCTTTGAAGGACTCGAGGCCGTCACTGCCATGCATCAGCCTCAGCCCGCCGCCCAGGGCAATGACCAGCAACACGCCACCTACCACTCCACTGGTGATTCCTATTCCCAAGGCTATGGCCACCTTCTCTTCCCACAGTGGGTGCTGAGGCTTAGAACTGTTGTCCAGATTCACTTCCAAGCCCTGATCGACTAACTTCTGATTCTCAGTAAGGGACTGATGGAAATCCAGGTTCACCAACTGAGGGGGAAGGACCCGCAGCCCGAAATAGAGCCTCTTGACAAATTTCAAGTTCCTTAACAGCTGCACATCACACCGGTATGTCCCAGAGTCATACTCCTGAATAGACTCAAACTTCAGCAAGTGCGAGTTGGCCCGGAAGGGTCTGAAGATTTCATCGTCAGTTGAGATGATGCCGCGAGCCAGCCTCCAGGTGAACCGGAAAGCCTCCTTCCCCACCTGCAGGATGTCTGAACTCAGGCAGCTCAGCTCGAACGCCTTCCCTCTGTGGACGGTGAAGTGGAGCATCCCGCAGATCCAGTTCATCAAACACTCCACGCGCTGAGACACACACTTCCTTCTCATGCCATCAGGGCCCACCTCGCAGACCGTCTCTTCCTTATAGCCAAGGCCACAGGTGACCGTGCAGGTGGTGGCACTGACAATAACCCGCCCCACGGCTTGCTGAAGTTGCTTTGGGATGGCCAGTGTTTTCGGTGAAGTCACCACCAAAGGCAGACCAAAGGCCAACACCAGACTCCCAAGGAGGAAACCAGCGGCTGAGGTCCTCATGCCTCCCCACTGTCAGCCGGCACCCGAGCTGTCCCCGGCGAATCCTCTACATCATTACTCCATTCCTTTGACGCAGGATCTCCCTCAACATCAAAAGATGGGCTGCACCCGTGGTCAAGGACACGCTGCGACTCGGTCGACACGGGTCCAGTCCTTATGAACAGGCGAGGCCACAAGGCAGAGGAAAAAGTCACCACGTTGCTGCTTTCCCAGCTCTTGCTCGCCGGTGCCCACCTCTCCAGTCTTCATTCTGTCCACCCCCTTACCATGACTTAAACCTACCCTCTTGGGAAGACAAAGACGAAGAGATTTCAGCTTCTGAAGTCTTCTGAAATTACTTCGAATGCATTGCGAAGCTATTCCTCCTCACTCCAACCCTCCTCTCCGAACATGGGATCCAAATTAAAGAGCTTCAAAACCCCAATTAAATCTGACCCAGAAATCAAATACCAGGTCTAAAAAAATAAATAAAAGAGGATGACCTTCATTAAGTTATTATTGACTTTAAAGGCTCCTAAACCTTCTGTAAAAAAGGATTAAGAACTCTGGACTGGGAGGCAAGCAAGTGATTGATCCTTCCCAAATTTCTATTTCTATTTTCTCCTTTGTAAATTAAGACTGCCTGGGCTACTTCAGGGGGGTCACTTTGGGCAATAAATGATAAACTGTACATGAAAACACTTGGTAAAGTGTGAAACTCTGTTCATGGGTAAGGAATTTTAAATAGAAATGAAAATTCACGGAAACAAGGACCAAGCTGCCCTTTTAGAATCCGAATGTTTATGGGCAAGACGGGCAATACCGAATATAGCCCCTTTCCCCATTCTAGACGCTCCTCCTTCACAAGGGCGCTGAAGGTATTTTTGGGGGGAGGGGATACATAATCGTGCCCACCTCTTGGCCTACTCCCTTACCTTCACAGAACACAGGAGCACATCACTCACTTGGGTCAAGGTTGCTATGAAACAGCTATGACCTCAAAGATGGATTATTAGGCTCAGAGCAAACTAAACCAAAACTGAGTGTCACTCAGATGTGACAATGATTAAAACCAAAGACTTAAATCGACTTTATGAGTTTGAAAGTAATTTAATCTAGGGGGAAAAAAGTCAAATAAAGAGGAATTTAATAGTACTTACACTTTAAGGAAGGTCCTTGGAAGGGAGGAATGCCCTCGCATGTGTTTCCCCCAGCTCCGTGGCCTCTACTGTGTACTTACACACACCAATGGAGTTAAAGAATTGAGAGGGAGAGCATTCCTAGATGATCTTTGTGATTTAACACCAACTCTTTGCTTGAATCATTTATTTATAATCTTGTCCAGAGGCAGAACTCTACACTCCCCAAGCACCCCCTACCCCTCCCGGGTCTGCATCTCTGCACAGAAAGATCTAACATCAGCACAGTAAACGGGATTTCCTGTCCTACAACTCAAAGGGGCTACTGAGTTTCAGAAGCAGCATCCACAAACCAACATCCACACCTGTTCTTAATAAACATCCGATTTTATTTACAAAGCATTAAAGCTTCAGCAAGAAATAACCCAAGGCTAAGTCTCCTCTTGTACAAAACTATGGAACATTAAAAAACGAAATGGCGGGGTAGGGGTCGGAGGGAAGGAATAACAGAAGAGAATATGCACATATTGTACAGACGAAGAAAAATCAAACTAGATAGAAAGTTTCAGGAGCCGAAAAAAAATTCCGAAAGCATAAATAATTATTAGGAATTGCTGCCAGAGACCATCCGACAGGGCTGAAGCCCATTTTCTCAGTAGCCAGTTTAGGAGGCAGATGTAGCAGAAACCTCCTAACGCACGCACAAGCAGAGGACACCAAGCTACCCTGCCCACGGAAGCTAGGCAGAGACCCTCTGTATCACAGAGTTTGTGCAAGATGGAGCTCACGGTGCACAGACACAGAGAAATGGAATGGACAAAACAAAAAACATGTCCAGTGAGCCACCTGCCAATCTCAACCACTGGTCTGATGTGAAGAAATGAAATTCACAGAAAGAGCATGGGAGGAAAAAAGCGGTGGCGGCTAAAAACACAGGCATTTTGAAACCGACTAGCAGGGAGCTCTTCAACTACTGAATATTCTGGTTCTAAAAGTTGGAGCAGCAGAAAGAGGTTCTTCCTGATGTAAGTCTACTTTGATTGCTATCCTAAAATCCAAAAAGTAATCCCCTCGCGGGGCGGCCCACAGGGGCACTGGCTGCTGGAGGACTCACACAGAGCAGAGCACGGAGACGCTCCTCAGAGGACGCCACGACCACAGCCACGATGACCACTGGGTCAGGCACCTCCGGGCAGCTCAGAGCTCTCTGCAGAGAACCCCCTGCACACCTGGGATGTGGGTTCTCCGAGAATTTCAAACACCTCATGTCTCGTCCATCCAATCTACTACCTTGTATATAAAGAACAGCAAAAGCAAGAAGCAGAAAGTAAAAAAAAAAAAATTTAAAAAAGCTAAGCGACCTTTCACAGAAAGGAAGAGACTGAAAACATGTCATACGGAGAAGGAGCGGGGATACAAGGGGACACACTGTCCCGACTGAAAGGAAGGGACAGAGATCCACACGCAATGATAAAAAACAATTTTTCCTTGATCTTTGATTTGAACTGTGTTGCTGCTGCTTTGATTCTGGACGGTTTGACTTCCGTCCTCGTGGAGATTCCCCCACCCCAATAAAAAAGCAGCTTGTGGAGAGACACCTCAAGTTGTCTCCTTCTCTGGACGCCAGCACAGGTGAAGCCACATGAAGGACTGATGACTCCGTGCTGCAGGTGGACGAAACCAGCGCTCTTCGGAAACCATGATTACTGAGAAGGAACTACCACCGGAGCAAAACACGCCAGGAAAGGAAAACAGAGAAAAACCTCGACCCTCTTACAGCCCAGCTTCTTGAGCAAAATGGGGTATGTTAAGAAGAGGGGGTTTTTCTCATCTTTCTTCCCTTTCCAAAAACTTGAAAGCTTTCAAGCACTTTCCTTTCTGCCCAGCCTCCGTACACAGTAGGGAAATACAGGAGGGTATCTGGTGAGAGAGTTAAGTTAAACAACGGAAGACAGAATATGCAACAGAAGTTTCTCTAGGATACCGGCAGCAAAACTTCAGATGAGAATTAGTCACTTGAGGACATGCACGGAGGATGGAAGGCAAATAGGATAGGAAATGTCAGGTCAAAATGATCCTGGGCACAAGAGTTAGAGGAGCAAAACTGGTCTCTTTTCTCCAGCAACATAACTAAGCATTGAAGTTTGAATGAGTCCAAACTCCTGGTGACGTCTTCACAAATCCTCATTCCTGAGAGCCTATGTGGACTTATGCTTGAAGGGGAGGGCCGCGTACTCTTCTTCCATAATTCACTTCTTCATTCAAATATACGATTCCCTCCTTGCACCTCCTGGGTTGGAGGCAGAGGCCTTTGTTTTAAATTAAAGTCAATCTCAAATGACTGACCACAGTGTCCAGAGGCCACATGATGGCAAAAGGGGGAAGAACGAAGCACTTCAAGCGTCTTCATAACAGTTCTGAGATCGCTCCCCCTGCTAAAGAGAGGAAACACAAAAAGATGTCTTTTAGCATCAACTGGGACGAACAGAGGGCAAGAACAGAAGTACTGACGGATGCTGGGTGATGCCCGACAAGCACACGTGGGCTAAGACTCCCCCCTTTACGTTAAAACCAACTCATCTCTCATTTACTCTTTACTGAAGCAAGAAATAATCCATATCCCAAACCCCCATTCTAGCACTTTCCTCAGGACTGCCCCAAGGGGGGGGAGAAAGAATTCCACGTTTTCTAAACTGCTAACCATTCTCCAACATGCCGATAGATGCTTTACGACCCAAGGAGTGCAACAAGGAGAGGAAAGGAAATTCTAGGGTGCCACGTCTCTTCTTTCCTCTATTAGCTTCATCAGTCACTAAATAATAATGTGCAACAGGCCCTTTTCTAAGCACCCCTGTGCCTTCGCTGACATTCTCCTCACCTTAGAATCCCAATATGGTGAAATGTTAATGAAACCTACTGCCGGCATTTCTATGCGCCAACATTTGATCAATAAATAAAATCCTCAATAGTAAAATCCAATGAACACTTCCCTGATGATTCCACAGAAGCTGTTCAACCTCTGAGGGGACATCCTTAAATGGGCTGCTGTGAAATATTAACTAAGAAGTGTAAGAAGGGAACAAAGTGAAGAAAATCCTCCCAGATGCCATCCGGAATTGGGGGGTGGGGTGGGGTAGGAACATGCCACTTGGTAATTATAAAATGAGTAAAAAATAACTGTCCAAGTTATAAAAGAAAAATACCCATTTGTAAACTTTGCTTTTAACCCGACTTTTAAAGTAAAAGTTCAAGCACAGATGAAACTGGCAATAAAAATATATTCCCATTTGTCTGAGGACAGATGAGAAATTAGGAGACACAAACTCTTCTAGATGCTACATTGGTAAAAATCAAATTTAAACTTTATACAGTTCAGTTAGAGAAAAAGTTTCTTCAGCACTTCTTTTTCAGATCTCTCAACATAAAACATAACAACTTCTTGAATTGATTATTTAAAAGAATCCTTGCAGCGGGGGCATCTACTGCGCAGGACGGGACACCGTGCCTTGACTGCATTAAGGCAAGTTTGATTGACTGTGCCCAGAGGTACCCTGACCAATCTTCTTTTAGCTGTTTAAAAATGAATACACCATTAATGTTTTAAGACTAAATCACAACAGGAAAAGCTGGTTTGATCACAAATCAATACTATTAATAAAGAGCACTCAAGATGACTAATGAGGTATGTTATACTGATCATCTGAGGTCAGTTAATGTTTCTGTAACATCCTCATTCATGTGGACCGAAAAAAAAAAAAAAAAAAAGAGGCCTGTTGAGGCATTAGGCAACAAGCCAAAACCACAGCAAGCAGTACTACTAGAAGTAGGTAAAATACAGCAACACAAAAGAGCTCCGGGCTGTTTAAAATTTTGCCCCAAGGACCCACAGTATTTTGAGGCAACATAAAGGAAATCTCCAGTTACGTAAAATTAAGAAAAACTGGGCTCATGATGACCAGCTGTTACTGGTACCTCCTGAGGGCCGCCAAAGCCAAGGTGGCCTAAGAAAATGCTGAGTATGAACTCTGAAAAATTACCCAATATTTCCTTAGTCCACCAGTAAGATCACAAAGAATGAGAAAGAATACCTATGAGCTATCTGATTTCAGGAGTTCATAAATTAGTCTTTCAAAGACAGATCGTTTAAAAAAAAAAGAGCAGGAAGAGGTGGGGAAAAACCCTCACTCCCTGCCCAGCACTCAACATGATCAGACTGAGGAGGTGGCTGAGGACTGGGGTGGCGGCCAGCACCAGGAGGGCAGTAGCACGGCCACACGCACGGAAACCCGCATGGTGTCCATGTGCCCCCAGACGCAGTGTCTCTGCTCGCTCTGCCTTTGCCACCCCCAAGAGACACAGGTAGACATCCGCCACTTCATGCCCGCCTTTCCAAGAGGCCTTTAGACCATGTATGGGATGAGCCACAACTCTGTCACACTTGCTGCTGGTGACATTTACTGCCAAGAAGCCCTAGTTCTTGGCAATGCTTAAGCCCTCATAGGGCAGCATATGCCCTGGTGGTTCTGCTCAATGTCAAGTTTCTGTTCTGAGGACTGTCTTCCGGAGAGAATCTAGTAAGGAAACTTAGAGGAATCACAGAGATGGCGCTGACGACGTTGGTCTGGCCTCTCTGAAGGGTCCCAAGCTCAGGGCTGCCCGCACTAGGCAAGCTTTGCTGAGGGGCTCTCATGCATCAGCCGTGTGTCTTCGTGCACGCGGGTGCCCTAAAGGCAGCTAACACAGATGAGCTATTTGACGGGGAAGAATTTTCTGTAGCCCAGGTTCCAGAAGGCCAGATTATCTCCGCAGAGGTCTGTGTCTCTCCCAGTCTTCTCACGTAAACTCCTGCGGCACTGTGCGACAGACGGTGCCCGCTCTGTCAGGGCCCGGGGGGCTTACCCCAGAGCTCCTTCTGTAACTGGTCAACTGCAGATTTTGACGAACCGCTGCCACTGATCTAGACTGACCAACGGCATAGCCCGTGCCTATAATCCCTTGCGAACGATTTAGCTCTAGTGAAAAAGTAGGGCACGGGGGCAGAGGCGGAGGCAGAGGCGAGATCCACCGAGCCTTGAATGTGCAGACAAAACCTTCAGACGGAATTGATTTTTGAAGACGCTTCGATCTCAGGCACTCTGGATCAAGTTTCGTGTCTTTCCCTCTCCCGGAAAACCTACAATGACCGCAGACCGCTTTTTATGGGAAATCTCTGAAGTGAATATAGAACTCAACCACCAAAGAGGTTTTTTTTTGTTTTTTGGGTTTTTTTTGTTAAACCTCAGTGGCCTTTGCAGGGAAGCATGGCAGGAGAACCAAGTGAAAATCAACAGCCTGGGCCAGCCAGCCTTTGCCTGCTCTGGACCCTCCAGGCCGACCACAGCACCGGGTGAGGTCCCACTTTTGCCCTGAGAATCCCACACAAAAGATAGGAGATCGTCCCGAAACTCATGTCTGACAGAGTTAAGAGACACCCAGAGTCACCACGTGGGACAAGCAGCCTCCGCAAATCTCCAGCCCGCGCCGCAGCCGGTCCCTGACACTGGAGGCAGCCCTGCGGAGGGAAGAAACCGTGATGCCCCTGATCTGAGGTTTTTTAAAAATCCTGCCTCTCAGCACTCTCTGGTTTAATCTGGCCACTGCAGTTCTGGAAATTCCCATTCAGGAAAAGGTCAAGGAACAGGGCCAGAGAAGCAAGGAGAAAAATGGGAGGAAGGAAGTGGTTTATGTGGGGAAGCGCGCCCCGCACAGGGTCTCGAGAAGCTGGTGAGATTGCGTCCTCTAGGCAGCTGTTCGTGTGTGTGTGTGTGTGTGTGTGTGTGAGATCATAGGGGGTACCATCCCCCTGGCCTGGAACCTAGAAGTCTCCTCTAGTTGCTTTAAAGGGTGAAGCAGTTGAAACAGCTGCCGCTCACTAAAGCTGGCCAACTCAAGCACCTGATAAAAATACCGCACAAAGTCAGAGTCTAGTTTACAGCACTCTGCTCTTCAAGATACAGCTTCTAGCCTTTACTGAGATCAGTACCTCATTTAACCTTGTCAGCAAAGTGAGCAGGAATACCCTTCTAATGGGCCCTAGATCCTGGCAAGCACTCTTGCTAGGAGCTCAAAACACTGACTTCTAAGATTGAAGTGTCTATATTACATACAACTCAAAATTTCACTGTGAACTAACTCAGCATTAGGAGAATTTTAGGAAATAAAGATGGCTGAGTAAACTTCCCCACATTTGATGTTGACTCTCACTTAGACCCTTCTGAAGTACAGCTAGGAAACCACTGCTCTTACAGGCTGTGCTCTAAAATCTGACAGCGATTTACGGTAAACCCCTTGGGGAAGGCCAGATACTGACTGCATCAACTATAATTAAAAGTCACTATACTAGAACTCTGTATTAAAGGAAGGAAAATGTGAGTTTCCAAAAACTTTTAAATGGTTTATAGGCCATACCCATACTATTAAAAAGCAAATGATTAATTACTCACGGGTTCTGAAGAAGCTAGGAGACTATGTCTTACAATATTTCAATTAATTCAGTACATTTGGTCACATCTTATTTATTTACTGATCTTTATTTTAAGTGGGCCTCATGCCCAGCATGGAGCCCAAGGCGGGGCTTGAACTCACTACCCTGGATCAAGACCTGAGCTGAGATCAAGGGTTGGATGCTTAACTGACTGAGCCACCAGGCGTCCCTGTGGCCACATTTTAAATCACCCTGAAGCATTTCAGCTCTCTTTAAGCCAGAGGAATCTATTTCAATTTAAACTATGTTTTTCTGTACTGACATCTGCTTGTACAAAAAAAGGTTATAGAGGGATCTTCTTCTTCTTTTTTTTTTTTTTGACATTAATCTATTACTGACCTGCAATCTTTATTGGCAATAGCCATGTAACTCTTCCCAGATATTTAAAAATATACAGAGAGCCTTAAGTGGACTCAGTGTGGAGGTGCAGACTGGTTATCAGTGGAACACCGTAAATACTGGTGTTGAAACACGCTGGTGCTCTGTGCCATGTGCTGGCCGTGAACACCTGAAGTCTGCATCTAGCACATGTGAGAAAGAATTACTCAGAGTGAGTCACTGAGTCGGCTTAGCTTCCCGACAGAAGGGAATTCATGTTCACACGATTAACTGACTGCGGGTGGACCTCAAACAAGGAACTGTCGCCCGTTCTAGTCATGTGTCCCATCAGCACACCGGGCGGGGGGGGGGGAGGGTGTCACACCCTGAAGCTGAAAATTTTAAAGCAAGAGGAAAAAAACCAAAGTACAACTGCTGGTAGCTGATCAGTCCTGTCCCTGAGTCTACTGAGCTCGCCACGGGGAACCGAGAGCACTGTTTTCACTAAAGCAGGGCTTGTACATAGAACAACATTTTCCAAAGGCTGGCGATGTCGGAAAAGAAATGGACTCCACTTGATTACTATTTTCCAAACAAGAGACCATCTAGCCTACATTCACAAGTATTTGACGGGAAATTAAAATTGTTCTCCGTCCCCCTCAATCATATAAAAGTGACAGATCTCTGAAAGTTTCAAAGGCGCAGGTGTTAAGAAGCTACATGGATATTTTAACTGCTGTCTTTTTGGTAATAATCTCCTATTTGGAAAAACATTTCACCTTCTTCCTTAACATGATGGTACTACTGACAAGTTTTTGTTACTGCCTCTAGGCGATGGAGAAAGAGCCACCACCTCTGGGATTTGACCAGTTTAAAGAAAGACAAAATGGGCGTCTTCCCCACAAAAATATTCATACAGTATCTGTGTGCAGTACAGAGGAATATAGACTCCCGGAAACTTACTGATGGACCCAAGGTTAAGAGCCACTGAATTAAGCCAAATCTGTTTAGCCTACCCTCAGTGTCAGCCTAACACTCTGCGGAAGTCTACCAGCGGGAAAAGGAGGGAAGGAAGGAAAGGCTGCAGCTAAACGGAGTCGGGGCTGTACAAAGCAAGGCCGCGAAGCAAGCCAGACAGCACTCCCAGTGTGTCCTTACCTGCCAACGGCTGGCTGAGCTCCGCCTGCACTTTACCCTTCGCTGATCCTTCCAGAGGTAAACCTCTGTCCCCTTTGTAGAGTTTCGGTTTAAATGGAGAATCTTTCTCTTTACCTTTTGATCCTTTAGGCCGGCCTGCTTGCTTCTTCTTGGATTTGCCATCCCCCTTCACACCCAGTAGTGGATGGACTTCTGTAAAAGGACAGAGAGGCACGGGAAGGGATCCACACGCCGCCCATCCCAGCACCCCAGCACCCCAGCACAGGGCTGCACGCCATGACTCCCTGGGAGCAAAGAATGGCGCCCTCCTGTCCCAGACTCCTTGAAACTCGGAGAGAAGTGCACACTTACTAATCACAAAACCACGAAAGAGCGGCTGTTGAATAAGAAATGGTCACTTGGCCAAAGGGCACACGTGGCCTCCATGGCCTGTCCCAGCAGCTTTAACCAAAAAGGCAGCTGAGAGACACAGGGATAAGGGGTCACACTGAGCCAGACCAGGAACACGCACCCTCACTGGCAGGCAAGAACAGAAAGGGAGGCAGGCCTCGGATCCAGGCCAACCAGAGCGACAGTCCTGACTCTTCCACTTCCCGAGACCTTGGGCAAGCCACCTGACCTCTCCAGCCTAAATTTTCTCCTTTGTAAAGCAGAGACAGTGAAACAGCCTGCAGAGTAGATGTAACACTCAGCAGAGACGCATACACACAGCAGCGCCTGAAACCGGCAGGTGCGCCAGCAGCCATCGGGGAAACAAGGAGCTGGGCAATGAACAGACCGCGGCCAGCGAAGAGACAGAGGAGGATGGTCAGTGGCAAACACACACACACACACACCCCAACCTACCCCAAGAGGTGAGAATAAAAGCTTCTGGAGACAGAAGGTAAAGGCAGGGGGGAAGAATGAAGAGATTATCCAGGTCTGACCAGTACTTTACCACCCAATAAAACCACTCTACAGAAAAGAAAAGATGGTGTAATGAACAAACTCTGAGCCAGAGGTCAGAAGATGTCATGCTGTCATTTAACCAAGTACCAGAAGGCACAATGTCTCCATTTTAAAGGAGAAGTGAAAGCAGACGAAATCATTACAAAGTTGTAAGGAGTTACTGAAAAAAAAAAAAAAAAAAAAAGACTCCAGGGAAATTTCCTTCGAGGTTATAATCACTCCAATGAGAAATTACGACTGTGCTGGAGAGTAAGAAGTGATGTCTACTGGGGAACACAGGGAGAAGATGCAGCCCTTACCATCATTAGGTACTCCTTGAAGTTCTATATTGGTTGTTTTGGGTTTCTTCTTCGGTGGCTGGGACCCGTCTGCTGAAGACTGCCTCTTCTTCTCTGAACTAGCCCCTTCATCCATCAGGGAGGTTTGGACCGCATCCGGTGGGGGGCCGTAAGGATTTTCTTCTGGATCTTCTACCTCAGGGGCAATGGGTAAATATAATAGAGCCTTTGAATCTTCCAGCTCTTCATCACTATTGGGAACAGGATCAGGCAAGGGATTGGAAAAAAGAGGAAACAGTTGCTTAAACCATGAACCCTTCCTCTAGGGCAGAATCACCTATATTAACCATAAGCAACAGGTATGGATCTAGAATTTTAAGAGAGCCAAGATGAGTAAAAGAAAATCAGACAATATGAATAATATGAATAACAAAATCAGTAGCAAAAATAAAAAAATAAATGGTATAAATGAATTATCTCAGTTCTTCAGATTTTCTTTCAGGGGAAAAGGGAAGGGATTTCTTGTACACCAAAAGAGTTCTCACTTGGAACTAACGAACGGCGGACAGATGGGCGAGGCGAGCCATACACCAGGGCCCGAGGGGGAGAGGGAGGAGCGCCCCACGGCCTTGCCTGCAGAGGCGGCTCACCTGCTACAGAAGGCGGCAATCGGGTCCACACTGGTGACATCGACCTCCTCGTCCTCGGCAGCGTCAGCCCCTGCAGGAGATAAACGGCACAGGTGTGAGAAGGAAAAAAGCAGCTTCTTACTTGCAGCTTAATGATTTCTGTAAACTAAAATTCAAGAAAACAAAGGAGGAAAGCCAACAGTTGGTTTTACTCCATCATTCAACAAGTGGGTGTCGAACTGCCACCCTATGCTGGGCACTGGGGATACGGCGATGACCGAGAAAGCCGCACACAGTCCGTCAGCAGAAACCTAACCAGGGGGGCGCCTGGGTGGCTCAATGGGTTAAAGCCTCTGCCTTTGGCTCAGGTCATGATCCCAGGGTCCTAGGATCGAGCCCCACATCAGGCTCTCTGCTCAGCGGGAGCCTGTTTCCCCCCTCTCACTCTGCCTGCCTCTCTGCCTACTTGTGATCTCTGTCAAATTAAAAAAAAAAAAAAAAAAAAAAAAAAAGAAAGAAAGAAACCTAACCAGGGAGACAGATAAACAGATAATTTCAATTTGATACAGTAAGTGTGATGTGCTAGGGAGGTGAGAAGGAGGAACATTTATGTGAGTTTGGAAAGGTTTCACACGACATAATCCAGCAGCGTCAACACAAACACAATCCAGAACATGCCGCCTCCCTGGTGACCTTCCTAAAACATGGCGGAGCTGGGGGGGGGGTGCACATGTATTACACAAGTAAGAAGTAAGGACCAGCACTTCCAAGCTGGAAGAACCAACCCCAATCCCAATTCCCGGATTCCTGGCACCATCAAGTGGTCCAGCAGGCCATGACCCATGGCATTAACTACTTTCTGAGTAATTAACTTACAACCAGGAATACTAAGCATTTAAACACAAGAACCCCTATTAGATATAAAGCCCTGTGTTAGACAACCATGGGGATTAAAAAGTCAAACCTCACCCAGGGGTGCCTGGGTGGCTCAGTGGGTTAAAGCCTCGGCCTTCAGCTAAGGTCATGATCTCAGGGTCCTGGGATTGAGCCTGGCATTGGACTCTTTGCTCAGCGGGGAGCCTGCTTCCTCCTCTCTCTCTGCCTGTGTCTCTGTCTACTTGTGATCTCTGTCTGTCAAATAAATATGAAGTCAAATCTCTATTCTAAAGGAGCTTCCTACCTAGTTCAGAAATTAAGATAAAAATAATAATGAATAAAAAAAAAATTAAAAAAAAAAAATAATGAGGGACGCCTGGCTGGGTCAGTCAGTAGAGTTGGCGACTCCTGCTCTTGGGGTTGTGAGTTCAAGCCCTGCATTAGGCACAGAGTTTACTTAAAAAGCAAACAAACATTGATCACTATCCAAATCCTAATCAAATATAACATCTAAATGCTTACCTTGGTCTAGGCCCTACCTGGTGCCTTACATGAATTCTCTTATTCCTCCCAACCCTAGAAGGCAGGTTCTATTATTACCACTATTTTACAGATGAGGAAACTCGGGTTTAGAGAGTAATAAGCAATTTTCCCCAAGCAGTCAAACTCCAGAACTCGTGCTATTTACCTTCCTCTTCCTGCCATGGGGGTGACAGTATCTAACACAGACTGAGCACCTGGCTTGTGCAGGTGATCATGTGATCACGCGATCACGCGATCATCCGTAATTCACTAGGAAACACAATCAAATGGCAAGAGAGCTGCTGAACCCTGGCAAAAAGGCTCACTGAAGCCCTCCGCCGGTGCGAGCCCCAAGGAGACTCTCAGAGCACTGTCAAAACTGTGGAAGCGTAAAGAAAGAGAGACTGCAGTCGAGAAATTTTACCTGTCTGCTCAGGCTCACTCTTATCTTCATCTTCAATATCAAACTCAGATTCCCTTTCCTCATATTCCACATTTTCATCCAACTCCTTGAAGTCTGGGGCAAAGGCACTCCAGTTTTCCTATGCCACAAACAGAACACACTACTTAACCGTGTGAGAACGCAGGGATCCGCAAGCTCGACACTACTGACAGGAACGAAAGATCGGAGCACATGCGAGACTCAGGACTCAGAACTCAGGAGAACAAATCTGGCAGGTAAGAAAAATGAGGTATCTATAGGTTTTACTGTCTTAAGGTATTTAGATCTTAAACTTTCAAGTTCTTAAACTATAGTTCTTTCATGAGAACTGCCATCTTTAATCTTTTTAAGATGTAATTATCAGGTAAAACGCTACATTTTCTTAGGAGTACAAGGATTACAAACATAATAAAAATTGTTCAAAATAAAACCAAGATATAGAACAGAAACTAACAAAGTTGAAAATAAGAAAAGCAAAAGAAAACTCACTCTCAGGTAACAGAGAAATATAACAGAAAGTATACCAGACTTTCTCCCTGAAGACAGAGGTAGTAAATCAGCTTTGGACCAAAACCTTCCTATCAAAATAAAGCAAAACTGAACCGATTTAATTAGGTTACAAGAATCACATGCAAAAGAAATTAAATAGGTCATTTTTAGCTTACAACCTATAAGGGTCTGTGATATAAAGAAAGGATATCTAGCTTCAAAGCAACTGAAGCAGAAAACATACTTACTACTTGGTTTTGTGCCCAGATAGATACCACTCCACTTGAAATGGATGCGATGATGGGTCGAACAGGGTGCCACTAAATTTAAGGAAAAAAAGGAAAATCGGCTCTAAGAACGGATCCGAGATTGTCTGTTACACATCAGTAACAAGAGCAAGCTCCCGTCCTACTCACAGCCACATCCAAGAGGAGCTCTCCTCTTGTCCCGTGGAGGATCTTCACCAGGTTGCCAATGCTTTTCTCCCAGATGTACAAGGCATGCTGCCGGGCCGAGCCAGCCACTATGTACTCCCCATCCCCAGAGAAGCAACATTTCTTCCATGGGGTCCTGAAGGACAAAGAAAGCACCCAAGGAGAACTAGAAGCTGAGCTCAGGTCATGAACTGCCCCATATTCTTCTAGGCGGCCATACACACCTGTTCACCAAGTCCTGCAACTTCTGCATGGGCTCAGGCTCTCCATCTCTTCCACAAGTTAAGATTTCTCTGCCATCATAAACTCGGATTATCCGATCTGCTGTGTTAATTAAAAAGCAACTAGAGAAAGGATAAAAACATCAACACAGGAAGTCAGAAATCCATTTCTGTTAACGTTTTCTGTTCCTACGTGTTAGAACAGTACCACAGAAAAACTACTCCAGCGAGAGGGGCTCCGTGATTAGGCTGGAACACTCACGTATTTACTTGCCGCCTTCCAGAGCGAAAGAGAATTTGAAGTGAAGTTATGTTGTATGCTTTCTGTGTATCCCTGAACCCTATGTGCACAAACTGATCTTCAGAAATTTTTTAAAAATCTTGAGTATTTGATTAAAATCCAAGACCTCTAAACCGAAACCAGCTTGCTAGATTCACAAGGTCGTAGTTACACATACAATAAATGCTTCATTTCTCTGGCCTATCTTATACATAACACAATCTTCCTAATGAGCTGATAAACTATGTCATTTTAAAATGTTAACTTCTGAGGGGCATGGGTGGCTCAGTGGGTTAAAGCCTCTGTCTTCGGCTTGGGTCATGGTCCCGGGGTCCTGGGATCAAGCCCCGCATCGGGCTCTCTGCTCAGTGGGGAGCCTGCTTCCCCCCTCTCTCGGCCTGCCTGTCTGCCTGCCTGTGATCTCTGTCGAATAAATAAATAAAATCTTTAAAAAAAAAAATAAATAAAATGTTCAACTTTTTACTATAATGACATTGAAAATCTCTCTAAAAAAATAAATGATTTCACTATTTTCCTATGGAAGTCACTAAGCTTTCCTGAATTCAAAAGAATTTTGAACATCAATGTCCGAAGTAGAGGCTGCCCCTATACGAGACAGGACTGTCACCTCTCTTCCTGACGCTGACAACCTAACTCTTCTCATTTCTTTTGACATATCTACTTCTAGCTGGGTAACCAAACTTACCAGAAAAACATCTGAAACTAAAAGGGTAACTAGTTTTATGTAAATAGACTGTATGTTCAATTACTGTGAGAATTCTGCAACAACACTTCGGGTTATAAAAACAGCTGATCTTTACCCAGAGCATACCATGGGGCAGGCATTATAGCTCTAAGCATAGACACCCAGATATCTTTCCTACAAAGGGACGGCCTGCTCGTCTCCAGAAAAAGAGGATGTGACTGCCAACTCAGTGCAATAAATTTTATGAACGTAAAAAACCAGATACTGACAGTTTCTAGTTATTTTTAAAGTAAACTTTCTTAAAGATTTAGGTATCGTATACACAAAAACTGTGAATCTCAATGTATTTTTGCATTCTACTCACTTTTAAAACTGTCCCTAAAAAGACAAGGTCTCACCTCCCCTTCCGGGCAAACTCTATGGACTTAATCGCTGTGGTATTGCTTGTTCCAGTTGTTACTCTGAAGGAAGCAACAAGATCCTGAGAATCTGTTTTTAGGACCAAAATCTAAAGTTCAAAGGAAAAAAAAATGTTAAGCATTCGGATAACTTACAGTTATTAGACCTGGCTTCCGTTTCTGAGACTGGGTAAAAATATAAACACCTCGTGTATTCAACCTGATGAACTGATACTGCCTTTTAACTCTTCAAACCATGTCTTAATATGTTCTTAAAATACAACGGTTAGGGTTAAAGACAAATACCATGTGAGTCCACTTACATAAGGTACCTAGGGAGCCAAATTCACAGATCTAGAAAGTAGAGTGATGGCTGCCAGGGGCTGGGGAAGGAACAAGGAAAGGTTTCTGCTTAGTAAGTACAGGGTTTCAGTTTTGTAAGATGAAAAAAATTTTTGGAGATACGTGGTGGTGATGGGTACACAATAATGTGAATGTAGTTAATACCACTAAACTACACATTTAAGAATGGTTCAGATGGTAAATTTTATGTTGTATTTTACGTTATGTGTATTTTACCACCATTTCAAAAAATGGCCACTTTCTAAGGCAGCCATGAAATTATAATAGCCTATATACCCCAATCACCAAAAACAAGAAACAACAACAAAAAACCCAAAACAAGCCTATACAAACTCTAAGCTTAAAAGGGACCTTAAAGAGGTGCCTGCATGGCTCAGTCATCTGAGCATCAGACTCTTGGTTTCGGCTCAGTCTGGGTCTCAGGGTCAGGAGATTAGGTCTCACACTCAGCAGGGAATCTGCTTCTCTCCCTTTCCAACTCCCTCTGCCCCTCCCCTCCACTCATGCACATGGGTGTGCAGCAAGCTCGAATCTTTAAAAACAAACAAACAAACAAAAACCCAAAATAAAACGGCGACCTTAAAAGCCCAGCTAACTTCTTACTCCACGAAACTATAGGTTAAGCTGGCCTGAATTATACAGTATTTACAGAACTATTAAGAACTTTTCATCAAATGTGTTCCATTTTATAATATGGCTTTTAAATTTTATAAATGAGTCCCGGCCCTTCGTTATTAGCAAAAAGGCCCTTCTACCCTTTCTAGCCCAAGAAGTCTCTGATCACTCTCAATCAACACAACAGAAATTATCTCGAAGGCGTGAGATAAAAGCAGGCCACAGTTGCCAAAAGGAGGAGATATGCTTAGTCCAGGGATAAAAAATATTTCAAAGGAAGCAGAACAAGTCAACATGAAGTAAACCAGTGCACAGGACGAATGATGCTTATTTCACTAGCTTCCAGGCTTACCTTGCCTTTTGCATTTCCCGTATAGATATATTCCCCTCGCCTATCAAAAGATGCAACCACGTTCAAATCGGAGTCATCGTCTACCGGCAGAACAACATGCTTGGAATCTGAAAGGGTCAACATGACAGGAGCAGATTTCATGGGACACACGAGAACCTTGTTCCTGTTTAAAAATATGAACAGTACATTGGCTGTTGCTTTGGTATCAGAAGGCTGATTCTCCTGCCCTCTTCCCTGAGCCCTGTCACTACCTCCATCAACTCTCCCAGCTCAAGCAAATTTAAAAGAGTGAAAAAGCCTAAATGTCTAATAACAGGGAAATGGCTGAACATAGCTGTTGGGATCCTAGTTTGACAAAATAAAATGCAGTCATTAAAAATAAATATGAAGTAGCAGCAAACTAGGAGAAGAAATATGTATGCAATAAAAAGGCAAAATGCTAATGAAAACTGTGTAATATACATAATTTATGTACATCTCGTCTGCACAGAACGTGCTTTGTGAGCTATATACAGCACTAGATCACAAGCATTATACTTAGAGAGAACCTGACTAATAAAGAACCAAGAGAAATGAAGACAGTTACGTCTGGGTAATGGAATGGTGGGTAACTCTTTTTCTTAAATGATGTAGTTTTAAATGTAGTTTCATTTTTTTAAAAAGTAGGTTTAATATTCAAACTATTTCCCTCTCAAGAAATTCGAATAACCAGGGGAGGATGGAGGATAAGGGGCTGGGGTGTGTGTGTGTGTGTCTGGGGGTGTGTGTGTGTGTGTGTGTTGAAAGCTCCAGGTCAAGGACCAGTTAATTATTCTTCTTCCTACCTCTGCCCACTTCCAAAGCCTGAACACTGCCTGGCTTTTTAATTATATGATACAGTAACAGTCTCCTTAAAAACTATGCAGTGGAGCCAACTTAGACAGAAACATCGCTTTATGCAGATGATGTGAAGAGATGTGTGCTCTTGCCTCCTACAGTCCCCCACTGCAACTGTCATAAGCCTCGAGCTAGTCCACAGAGAATGAGACCCTGCCCCGGGGGGGAGCCATGCAGATGAAACATACTGATCTCGCGGATGGTACTGGACTTTCAGGATGGGTGAGGGGAACCGAAACCTCTGGTCGCAGTCGCCAGAAAGAACATCCCACTGCGACACTATGTTGTCCGTGGAAGCGCTCACGAGCTTATGGCCGTCTCGACTCCAGCTAGGAGAAAAAGGGGTAATTTAGCACATATCGCAAGTTCAGGTACACTGTACCAACTCTTAAGGATAAAAATACATGAGTCACATCCTGCCCTAGCTGTAGGAGCCAACAATAATTCTTTCTTTTTATATTTACTCAAATCCACAAACTTTCCCAACAAAACAATGAATAATGTCTTCATGAAATTTTTGTATGGAGTAACAAATGCCTGTTAACAGTTCAAGACAACAGTAACAAGTGGCTCCAGGAAATAAAAGACTCAAATGTTTAAGAGTCTATAGTCTGCTCGCTCTTAAATGCTGAGGTAACAAGTATTTCGGGGGTCGGGGGTGAGGGAGCACCTGAGCTTTCTGAGGCTGTCCCAGAAATAGCACCACCACAGCATACACAAAACAACAGAAGGAAGTATCCATTATTTAAAATAACTAAGAAAGGATTTAATTCCTCCTGCTAAGTACAGCTAAACACCCTGAACATTACACATAAAACAAACACAAAAAGACTGGGGGCGCCTCGGTGGCTCAGTGGGTTAAACATATGCCTTCAGCTCAGGTCATGATCTAGGTTCAGGGTCCTGGGATCCAGCTCTGCATCAGGCTCCCTGCTCAGCCAGGAACCTACTTCCTCTCCCTCTGCTGCTGCTCCTGCTTGTGCTCTCTCAATCTCTCTCAAATTAACAAAATCTTTATTTAAAAAAAAAAAAAAGACTCTGAAGGGCAGAGGAAAAACTGATTGGCTAGAGACTACAGGATATGAGGAATGACACATTAGAAAGTTCCTTGGACTCTCTCTCCGCCTGCCTCTCTGCCCTCTCTGCTTACTTGTGATCTCTTTCTCTCGGTCAAATAAGTAAAATCTTTAAAAAAAAAAAAAAAAAGAAAGTTCCTTGGATTCTCTTTTTTGCCTTACATATATCCCAGACTGAGTGATGGAGAAACCAACAGCCCAACAATACTAACAAGCTCACACAAATAAGGCCTCAAGAAGAGCCTGCTTTCACTAGCCAAAGGAGCAGCAAAGGACGGCACAGAGAGACACAAAACTTCTAGGCAATAATGACTCGACTCCAGCAACCACTGTGGAAAAAACGGCAGCCCCACTTCCATCCCAGTCAACAGAATCTAAACAGAATCTAGACCTCCACTCTTTCCTAGTCATAGCAAGGCACCCTTCTCCACTAACTGTACTGGTCCCAGAGACACCTCAGCAGGCAGCCAGATTTCCATACCCACCAGCCTAGAACGAGGGGTCCCAAAGCAGTGGAGGCCACTGGAGAACAGGAAGAAGGTACTCCTATCCCTCCCAGCCGGCATGGTTCAGACCAGGAGGCCAGTGGGGAACCTCCACTTCCATCCCCACCTAGCACAGTGAAGCCAAAAAGCTTGGACATCTAACCCACCTGGCAATTAACAAGACGTCGCCCTTTCTTCTCTGCTGGTACAGTGTCAAAGGAGGCCAGTTAAAACACAAGATTTAAGTACGCCCTACAGTCTTACAACACAATACCCAAAAGGCCCAAGTTTCAACTGAAAATGACTATCAATCCAAGAACAACAACAATAAAAATCTCAACCTGAATGAGATAAGACAATCAACAGATACTAACAGTGACATAATACAGATGTTAGAATTATCTGACAAGGATTTTAATGCAGCCATCCTAAATGTGTTTCAATAAGTAATTAAGAACATGCTTGAAATAAATGAAAAAACAAAGTATCAGCAAAGAAATAAAAGATGTAAGGAAGACCTGAATTTTAGAAATGAAACACAAACTGAAATAAGAAATCCTATAGATGGGTTCAGGAGCCAATGGAGAAGGAAAGAATCAGTGAACTGGAAAACAGAGTCAATCTGAGTAAGAGAAAAAACAGACCAAAAAAAAAGGAACAGAACAGAACCGAACCTCAGGGACTTGTGGGACTATAATAAAAGATCTACAATCCACGTCACCAGAGTCCTAGAAGAGAAGAAAGAATGCGTCTTTCAGGTACTGAAGGAATAATGCCTGAAATTTTCCCAAATCTGGCAAAAGACAGAAAACCTACAGATTCAAGAAGCTGAGCAAACTTCCAACAGGGTGAGTCCAAGATTCAGAGACAAACCTCTGAAGCCTAAAGACAAAGAAAGAGGAAGGACATGTTACCTATGGAAGCAAGTCGTGTGCAGATTTCCCACCAGAAAGCATGGAAGGAAGGGGCGCACTCTTCACATGCTGAGAGAAAAAGAGCTGCCAACCCAAATTCTACTGTCAGCAAAAATACCCTTCAGGAGCCAAAAGGTAAGTCAAGACCTTTGGCCAGATCTACCCTAAAAGGATGAGTCAAGGAAGTTTTCTAAATGGAAAGGAAATGATAAAAGAAGGAATCTTAGAACATGAGGGAAAAAGACTATGAAAAGAATAAAAATATAAGTAAATAAGATCAATTTTTTTTGTTCTAGTTTTGACATATGAACCAAAAATTGTAACACTGTCTTATGTGGGTCTCAACGTATACAGAGGAAATATTTAAGACAATTATATACAAAGGAGGGTAAATGGAAATTTTACCATTTCTACACTTCACCTGAACTGGTAAAATGTCAACACCAGTAGGCTGTAATAAGTTAGGTGTACACAATGTGGTATCTAGTAACCACTGAAAAGTTACACAAGTACCCTCAAAAATATTATACAGTTCCCTCTTATTCATGGGGGATACTAATACCCCCCAATGGACGCCTGAGACCACCAACAGTAACAAACACCATGTAGACTGTGTTTTCAGGTAAGTAACATACCTATGAGAAAGTTTCGTTTGAAAGTTCGGCACAATAAGACAATCGAAGTTGTCTGTGGTCTCTCTCCCTCAAATTCTCTTCCTGTGCACCCTCCTGTGTGGTGTGGGATAATGGAGTGCCCATGTGAAGACATGAAGCACAGGGAACGACACAGGCACTGTGATGCAGCCTTAGGCCACTACTGCCCTTCTGACATGTCAGAATCATCGGCTGCCTAACTGTGGCTGATCACAGGTAACTGAAACCACGGAAAGGGAAACCACAGATAAGGGGGACTGCTGCAGATAAAATGGAATTCTAAAAAATGTTCAAGAAACCCAAAGGAAGGCGGAGGAAAAGTGAGAAACAGAAGGGACAAAATAAATAAATTTTTATAAAAATGAAAAGGAAAAAGAAACATAAGGGACAGAGAAACCCAAAACCAGTGTTTACCCCAATTTTACAATGAAGAGGAGTTGCGGCCGAGGAACTCGGCTGGCAGTGTATCTCTGTGGTTAAGGATGCAGGCTCAAGAGTTAGACTTGGGCTGAAACCTGGACATTACCACCTTGTAGCTATGCGATCCTAGGCAAGTTATAGACCGTTCTGAGCTTTCATTTCCTCGCCTATAACACGGGAGCAGTAATATTACCTACCCAGCAGAAGACTGTTGACAGAGTTAAGATCAGTATATATAAAATTTCTATCCCAATACCTGGCACATAATGATGATTCAAAAAACATTAACAATTATTTGTAGGAGACAAGATGAACGTTTGCCCAGACCTGGGACTCAAGGGCCAGAGAAAGGCAGGGGTAAAATAAGGAAGTGACTATAAAGGGATCAAGTTCAAGTCTATTTACCAAAGGACTCTGGTGCCTCTCTCCCACCAGCTCTAGAGCACCTGCAGTCGTGCTTAATTCTCAGAAAGGCAAACAGAAAGAAGATCCTTCTAGAGAATGCGAACCTTAAAAAAAAAAAAAAGAGGCCTGAAGATGCCCTTCTTTTTTTTTAAAGAGGATTTATTTGTCAGAGAGAGAGAGAGCGAGCTAGCACTGGAGCGCACACACAAGCAGGGGGATGGGCAGGCAGAGGAGGAAGAAGACTCCTTGCTGAGCTGCAAGCTGGAGCTAGGACTCTATCCCAGGACCCTGGGATCATGACCTGAGCCAAAGGCAGAGGTTTAACCGACTGAGCCACCCAGATGTCCCTGAAGATGCCCTTCTGTTAGGATTCACAACAAAAAAGCCAGTGACCCACCCATTTCAGTGAATGATAGGAGGGTAAGACAGTGGGCTAAAACTTGCAGGCAGTATAACAGGATGTCCATGGATAATTTCTGAAATCAACAAACCAAGAAAAAGTAACATATACATATTATCTAGAAATATGAAGATAAATACCAGAAAAAAACAGATCAAAAAATGAAAGCACACAGGGAACCAGACCATACTGGGAGTGAGGAGAAAAAAGGGACAGCTTTCCTTGCTTCTTGTAAGTCTTACAGTACAACCTGACTATAGGACAGAACATTAGTTATCATTCCATTTTTTTTTAAAAGGTTTTATTTATTTAGGGGTGCCTGGGTGGCTTAGTCATTACGTGTCTACCTTCGGCTCAAGTCGCAATGCTGGGATCCTGGGATTGAGCCCCACATCGGGCTCCCTGCTCAGTAGGAAGCCTGCTTCTCCTCCCTCTCCCACTCCCCCTGCTTGTGTTCCCTCTCTGCTCTGTCATAAATAAATTCCTTTAAAAAAATTTTGAGAACAAGGAAGAAAGTGAGAGAGAGAGAGAGAACATGAGCAAGGGGGAGGGGCATAGGGAGAGTGGGAGAGGGAGATGCAGACATCCTGCCAAACAGGGAGCCCAATGTGGGGCTCCATCCCAGGGTATTGGGACTGTGACCTGAGCTGAAGGCAGATGCCCAACCAACTTAGCCACCCAGGCCCCCCATTTTTTCTTTAAATCCTTTTGTATTATAATACCCTTTTCTCTTTTTCCCACCGTAAGCCTGTATTTCTGTTAAAATAGAAAGGACTCTAATTTTGAAAATGAAATTATAAACAAGTGAAAACTAAGAGGGGCTCTCCCACTGAAAAACATAATAATAATATAGCCAACAATTCCAAACCCTGTAAGCAGGCACAAAATTAGAAGCCTGGGGAAAAACACAAACACAAAACCCAGAAGCTAGGAGTATGGAGTAAAATGGCATTCAAGGTTAATGAATCACAGCACTTACCGTCTCGCAGGAAAGAAACTCACAGGACAAATATTTGCAATAAAATAATAGGAGACACACAGCCATGATCTCAAACTTAAACCATTTCCCCCTAAATTCTACATTAGTATCTTCATCTCAGCCAGAAGTCTGAGGTTCATCCTAACTTTGGCACTTCGCTCAGACTCATCTGACTACGACCAGGACTCTAACTTCTGTCCTCTCCTCTATCAGTACCGCTCAGTCATGCTCAGTCATAGTCGTGGGGCTGCTGAGCTCATCATCTCTAGCTGAGATCTCTGTACTTCCCTTATCTTCATTCTCTGTCTCCTTCAATCTCTTTAACACATGCTGTCCTAGAGATTTTTTCCTTAAATAAAAAGCTCATCATACCACTGTTCTTTCCTATGATGTCGTAATGGATTCAAAGTTACCTACAAGATGAAGTTCAAATTCATACTATGGTACACAACATCCTCCATGAGGATCTCTGCTTACTGGCTCTTGCCCCATCACATCTCCCACACCACAATCCAGCTATCTTGAAGTACCTGCGGTTCTCCATTTCTCGTGCTTGTTTGAAGCTAATGGACCTTTGCCTGGACAGCGTCCTTTGCTTGGAATACAACTGGCAAACACCTATAACTTACAAGTTTGAGGTTAGATATTATCTTGCCTAGAAGCCTTTCCTGACTACTGTTCTCCTCCAGGACATGGGTCATCTCCTCCTTTGCACCTTTGCCTCCACTGAACCCCAAACACATTTCTTACACAGGAACCATAAAGCTTTAGGACCTGTACCTGCTGCATAATTCATGCTCAGTATTGTTGAATGAATGAATATGTAAGTGAAAAAGTTTATGCACAAAGACATTTACTAAAAACATGTAGCAGAGAAACTAGAAAAAAACTGTTAAATAAATTATAATTTATCCATGAGAAGATATATAGCTGTAAAAAAAAAGTTTGTAGAGGCTATGAAAGTAGGAAACTGTCTGGTGTTACAGAGGAAAAAAAGCAAAATATAAAACAGAACATAGCACAATTATAAATTCTGCTCTTTTTTAAAAGATCTTATTTTATTATTTATTTGAGAGAGAGAGAGAGATCACAAGTAGGCAGAGGCAGGCAGAGAGAGAGAGGGGGTAGCAGACTCCCTGCTGAGCAGAAAGCCCAATGTGGGGCTCGACCCCAGGACCCTGAGATCATGACCCGAATTGAAGGGAGAGGCTTTAACCCACTGAGCCACCCAGGCGCCCCTAAATTCTGCTCTTTAAAAGCCATATATAGGGGCGCCTGGGTGGCTCAGTGGGTTAGGCCGCTGCCTTCGGCTCAGGTCATGATCTCAGGGTCCTGGGATCGAGTCCCGCATCAGGCTCTCTGCTCAGCAGGGAGCCTGCTTCCTTTCTCTCTCTCTGCCTGCCTCTCTGCCTACTTGTAATCTCTGTCAAATACATAAATAAAATCTTTAAAAAAAAAATAAAAGCCATATATAAAAATAGACTAAAATCTTTATGGTAGTGATTACTTGGGTGGTGGGACTACGGGAGATACCAGTACTTCTTTTTGCTTTGCTGTATTTTCCATAATGTTCTAAATGATAATATATTATTTTATAATAAAAATAAATGCATTATTTTAACAGGTGGGAGTGGCTAATACTCTCATTTTGCATATTACAGACAAGTTTTGGCCAAAGCTAGTTCATTGGCAGCCAATCCTAGACTGGGATTCAGGCCTCCTCCCAACCCAGTGCTTTACAATACAGCTGCCATTTCCATTAATACAAAAGAAAACAGCTTACAGATTCATAAATCTAGATCTGATTATGGGGTGCCTGGATGACTCGGTTGGACATCTTACCTTTTTTTTTTTTTTTAAGGTTTTATTTATTTATTTGAGAGAGAGACAGTGAGAGAGAGCATGAGAAGGGATAAGGTCAGAGGGAGAAGCAGACTCCCCGTGGAACTGGGAGCTTCACGTAGGACTTCATCCTGGGATTCCGGGATCACTATCTGAGCCAAAGGTAGTCGCTTAACCAACTGAGCCACCCAGGCGCCCAACATCTTACTTTTGATTTCAGCTCAGGTCCTGATCTCGAGGTCGTGAGACTGAGCCCCACATGAGACTCCTGTTCAGTGTGGAGTCTGTTTGTCCTTCTCCCTCCCCTTCTACTCTACCCCCAGCTTACTTGCACACACTTGCTCGATCTCTAAAAAAAATAATAAAATCTTAAAAAAAAAAATTCTAGATCTGATAAGATGCCTTTTTTGGTCCAAGCTCATTTAGAAGAAGAGCTACCCTAAAACAAAACTTTCCAAAGCAAACACAGTAGTCACCGAGAGTAAGAAAGAGATCAATGGGAATTTATACTACACTGGAGTTTAGCTCAATCTATTTGATAGAAAATCTCAACTATGAGTCAATGAAGGAACAGACACGGGTGTGAGCACTAAGACTGCTGGAATTCAAGAACTTGGACAAAGCTGAAGCAGATGACTTCTGCGCTTCCCTCCTAATCAAGATTGTCAATTCTAAATGAAAGGCCAGTATCACATATGCTACTACAGCTGCAATCTGTAAATATCTCATTTCAGCACTGAAATATTCTCAGATAGAACCCGACGCAGATCCATACGTACACTCAATTTCTCCCTGACAACAGTGCTCCAAGGATGGAGCACCTGGGTGGCTCAGTGGTTTATTAATGTTTGAATATTTTTCTTGTATAAGCCACCTTACCCTATTTTCTTGTTTTTTTTAAAAAAAGTTTGTTGGGGCACCTGGGTGGCTAAGTGGGTTAAAGCCTCTGCCTTTGGCTCAGGTCATGATCTCAGGGTCCCGGATTGAGGCCCGCATCGGGCTCTCTGTTCTGCGGGGAGTCTGCTTCCCCCTCTCTCTGCCTGCCTCTCAGCCTACTTGTGGTCTCTCTCTCTCTCTGTGTCAAATAAATAAATAAAATCTTTAAAAAAAAAAAAAAGTGCTCCAAGGACAGCATTTTTTCAAGGTCTACAGATGCTATGAAAAATTGTACTACTAATGACTGAACACTTAAAACTCTAAGTATTAAAATATCTAGTACAATTAGATTGGCAATTTCACAGTCACCACTCATCCCCCTAATTCAACTCAGATTCAACATATTAGTGTTACAATTTCTTACCATAAAGAACAAACGGGATGGATGTGCGCGCTAATTATTTTAGCAATGCCTCTTGTCAAGAAATCCCAGATGACGATTCGGCCATCATTACAGCCAACCGCAAGCAGCGTGCCCCACCTGTTAAAGGTGCAAGTCAGGGCCATGCTGATACAATCCAAGGTTCCATCGGCTTCCTAAAAATTAAAACGAATACAAGAATACAGACAATGCCATCCAGGTACCCAAATTATTTCTTAAAGACTCTCTATCACCTATATGACAGTTCTCTTTAAATTATGATGTATGCCCAAAGAAACTCTATGTGTGTTCTTGTACCTATTAGACTAGCCAAAACAAGGAAGCAAGTGATAAACAGATGTGATAAATCCCACTCATTACCAGAATGACTTTGAACCCACCGGGCAGGGCAATTAGGCAAAATATAACAAGATTCACTGAAAAGAGTCATCCTACTGACCCAATAAACAGTTCTTGGGATTTAGTCCAAGAAAAACAGTTTAAAACAAAACCCCTAGAACAACCTGTATGTGCAATATTAGGAAAGTCAAATACATTATTTTGTGTTCGTAACAAGCCATTTAAAATAACCATAATGACTACACTGAAACACATTTCAAGTATTACAAAATATTCTTATTTTAAAAAGTAAAGTAGAACATACGTATTACTAATATGCAAAAACACTGATTGATTGAAACTAGAAAAGCACTAAGGAAAAAAACCCTACATACAGGTGATAGTACTGATTGTGAAAAATTCTTCAAAGAATTGTTTTTAATTTACTGGGAAATGAACTGTGTAAAATTAAAACATTATGGTGAGATTTCCCACCAATACTGCTTATATATTTCCTCTATTCTCAAAATTAAACACTGAGTTCCTTATCATAGCAAAAGAGGTATCATCATACTTAAAGCTTCTACTGTCAAAGAAAAGAGGTGGGGAGGATCAAATAACATTTTCCACTCAAACACAAAAGACAGCAAGTTATCATACTCCTAAATTCACAATAAGATTATACTCTTTAAAAAAAAAAACAAAAAACTATACTCTTACCTCCGGATAATTCTGCCCAAAGGACTCTGCAACAAAGCAAAGAAAGAGTTCATGGAGCGTTTGCAACAAAGCAGGAATCCTCCAGCTCACAAACAGGCGGACACAATGGTTTGCGAAGTGTGGATGGGAACTGCCTCTGGCTCAGGGACTCCAGAGCGGTCACACCTGTTTTCATTATCATACCAAGATCACATCTGCCTCTTTCCTCTCCTGTGTCCCACTCCTGAGGCCACAGCACCAGTGTTATAACAGAGTGCATGCAAAAGTAGATGCAAGAATTCCACCAACCTCTACTTAGGCAAGCAGTAAGGGCAACTTGGAACTGTAAAGCAATGCTCTTCTCACTAATTTTGTTTTACAAAAGTTATTTTTCATAAAAACGTTATTTATGTAAACAGGTAATGGAGTTATGTTGGCTATTTTGAATTACAAACTTTTAAATATCCAATCTGTTAAACTATCTAAAGTCGGATGAACTCTCTAGAACTGTCATTTACAGCAGCCAACCTGAAGTGGCCATTTACCTTCCTCACAATGACATTTATGTTGTCACATAATCTGGTAGTTGATTAAAGATGCAATTCTCTACTCTCTATATTAATTTCTTAAGCAAATGACATTTGGCGGCTAACACCCCTAGCATGTTTTTCCTGTCTGAAATGCAGTGTTCACACAAGTCACAAACATCTCGAACAGCAGACGATGGCAGGATGATATCGCCAGCTTCTCCTAAGTGTCCGGGTCAGCATATATTTTTAACATTACATAAGTATGTTATTACAGTGGTTTTTAAACTATACTGAGAACTACAGATCCATGAAAGCTGTTTCACACATAAGGCATCCAAATCAGATTTCATCTAAAAGAAGTCGCCTACTCTTAAAAAAAAGTCTGAAACCCAGTTTTATTAGACTGTCCTTTATAAAAGTGTAATTAAAAACAAAAGAGCAGGAGCTCCGGCTGGCTCAGTTGAAGAGCATGCAACTCCTGATCTGGAGATCACGGGTTTGAGCCCCAGGCTGGATTGTAGGGATTACTTAAACCAAAACCAAACCAAACCAAAACAAAACAGAAGAGAAAGAGAGGAGGGAGAGGAGGGGAAGGAGGAAGAATAGGAGGAGGAAAGAAAAGTTAAACTACAGTAAAAACATGAAAACCACTAAAAAAACAAACAAACAAACAAAGAGCCCTACAATAAAGAACACTAAAAGATGGAACTAAACGCAAATGTCCCCAAAAGGTAATTACCTTGATGTATTTAATGTGAACCAGATTTAAGGTGGCTGACTGCATTCACTTATGAAAGAATGAACTGAAATCCTGAAACCAGTAGAGAAGTTTTATTTTTTTAAAGATTTTATTTACTCATTTCAGAAGGAGAGAGCGTGCGAGTTTGGGGTGGGGGAAAGGGCCGAGAGAAGCAGACCAGGGCAGAAGGCAGATGCCCAACCAACTGAGCCACCGAGGCACCCAGATCGAAAGGTTTTTGAAAGAAATTTTCTGAAGTTACTGAAGTAATACATGCAATACAGAAATGTATAATCAACAAATGATCGTTTCCTCCCTGCAACCCACTCAACCAAGGTAAAAGCTTCCATATATTTCCATATGCTTATATAAGTAAATCTAGAAGCATATATTTGTATGAGCATTCATGTATAATTGTCCTGGTTTTTAAATAAAACATTACATCTATAATGTGACTTGTTTCCTTAGCAATTTAGCTCAGAAATCTTTCCAAATCAGTAAGACAGATCTATACCTTCACATGGTCGGGGAAAAAACAAACAAACAAAAAGCATTTATCCAAAAATTAAAAACAAAACAAACAACAAACCACAACCTGAAAAGACAAAGTACTGGGGAAGAAGCGGAGGACGACAGGCTGTGTTGCGGTAAGGGAAAGCCACGCACAAGCTTCTGAGTGAGTCGGGGATCCAGGGACCATTTCAACGTACGATCACCTCTCAACACCAGACTACCCCTTGTATATCTGGTTTATGTTTCTAGGGTAGGTTTTTCTTCTTTTGCGGATCATCCTAGTTAACAGAGCTACAATAAGGCACAAAGAAAAAGTGACAACATGTGAGAAAGACCAGGCTCATCGGGGGCGGTTCTGTTGGAGGACCAGAGTCAAGACTGCGGGCAAGCAGGACGACAGGAAGCAAGGCCCTTTCCTCAGAGAATGCTCAAGGTCACCTTTATACTCTTCATCTTGCCATCATCTACCATTTTACGGGACAATTAGATTTCTTAGGTTTTAAATCCATACTGGGGGAAAAAAGGATGCCCAAAGACGTGGATGCCGAGGAGAAATAAAACCCTTGTCAGAGATTTAACTTCATAATACACTTGATACAAAACACATGAGTGGCTTCTACAGCAAAACATGCATATCCAAAACTGATTATAGACGAAAAGTCCTTGACTGGATCAATGAGTAAAATACACAATGAAAGGCTGTTAAAGACACAGCATTGAAAAGGAGGAGGGGGGAGGGGAGCAGACCCATAAGGATTTTGTGAGCAGTTTCTCCTAGTCTCAAGCAGCAGAAAATTACTATATTATTCAAGCTATTCTGAGCGGGGAAAAAATACTAGTTTTTTGTTTTTTTTTTTTTTTTAAATAAAGCCAACATAACTGACACCAAACCCTCAGAGACAATACAAAAAAGAAAAACAAGAATTTTCTCAACACAAATGGGACACAATATTTCACCTTCACACTCAGCAGACTTGCAAAGTAACCTCTAACAGTATATACAATTATAACCAAATTCGAACCACAAAGCTTCTGGAGAGTTTGCTATTGGACCATGTAAGAAGACATTGCAACAGAGCAAGAGAAACAAGGACGAGGGTCTAGGGTACTCCAAACAGTCTAATGGCAAGATGCACTCTACTGTACATCCTGAGTCAAGAATGTTTGCACAACAGCCACACGATCCTATCTGTAGATACTGAAAACACATCTGCTAGAACTCCATAATCACTTCTAATAAAAGGAAGAGAGGGGACGCCTAGCTGGTTAAGCGGCTGCCTTCGGCTCAGGTCATGATCCCAACGTCCTGGGATCGAGTCCCACATTGGGCTCCTTGCTCGGCAGGGAGCCTGCTTCTCCCTCTGCCTCTTCCTGCCTCTCTGTCTGCCTGTGCTCGCTCGCTCTCTGTATAAATAAATAAATAAATAAATAAATAAAATCTAAAAAAAAAAAAAAAAAAAAAAGGAAAAGAGGACTACAATAAATGATAAAATCTACCAAAAACACAATTCTCATTCCAAAAGGTGAAATATTAAAACCATTTCAATTACTATCAGCAACTAGGAAGGGATATATCATTACTAGTTAATACCATACAAGAAATGAAGTAACTGGTTTAACCACTGAACATAAGGAGATAAAACTATTTCTCTTTTGCTGTCACTGAATACCACAAAAACACAAGAGGCTCTATTTAATTAATAAGAAAATAGGGAAGGGGCTTCTGGCTGGTTCAGCAGAAGAGTGAGCAGCAACCCCTCGTCTCAGGGTCATGAGTTCCACCCCCAAGTTGGGTGCAGAGTTTACTTAAAAATAAACAAACTTTTTTTTTTTTTTTAAAGATTTTACTTATTTGACAGACAGAGATCACAAGTAGGCAGAGAAGCAGGCAGACAGAGAGGAGGAAGCAGGCTCCCCGCTGAGCAGAGAGCCCGATGCGGGACTTGATCCCAGGACCCTGAGATCATGACCTGAGCTGAAGGCAGAGGCTTAACCCACTTAGCCACCCAGGTGCCCCAACAAACTTTTTAAAAAAAAAAACAAGAAAATAGGGTAAGGTGGCTTATACAAGAAAAATATTCAAACATTAATAGATTTTCTTTACTTTAGCAATTAGAATCCAAAAATGGAAATACAAGCAAAAATTCCACTCATGATGGCTACAAACATATAAAATATTTAAAGAACAGGTCATAAGGTAATAAGGAAGACACAAGACATGTATGGAGAAAACTATAAAATCTTAAGTAAGGCCATAAAACCTAAATAAATGAAAAGGTAATCTACATTCTGGGATGGGAAAACTTAACGGCTTTCCCTAAAAATTAATAAATGTTATATAATTCCAGATGGAATAAAGAGAAATGTGGAAAAAAAATTCTAAATGTACTGACACTGCTGATACATGATAAAGGTGGCATTTCAATTTAGTGGAGGATTTATTTAACATATAGGGAATGACAAGGGACCATATGGAAGAAGGAAAAAGTAATTCCTCTTATGTAACATATCAATTTCAGGTAAATCGATGTTTTTAAATAACAAGAATCTTAGAAGAAAATGTAGGAGACTACATGTATTATCTAGGGTAGGGAAGATCTTAACCAAATGAGGAACACCAAAAGAAAAGAGAAATAGGTTTGATTAAATAAAAATTTAATATTTTGCATGGCAAAGTTCCCATAAACAATTAAGATTTAGAAACAAACTTTCGGGGTGCCTGGGTGGCTCAGTGGGTTAAAGCCTTTGCCTTGGGGCACCTGGGTGGCTCAGTGGGTTAAGCCTCTGTCTTTGGCTCAGGTCATAATCTCAGGGTCCTGGGATCAAGCCCCACATCAGGCTCTCTGCTCAGCGGGGAGCCTGCTTTCTCCTCTCTCTCTCTGCCTACTTGTGATCTCTGTCAAAAATAAATAAACTCTTTAAAAAAACAAACAAACTTTCAAGGCAGATGACTGATAGGAGTTGATACCTGTATTACAAAGCAAATTTATACTTCAGTAAGAAAAAACAACCCAAAACACAAAAAGAACATAAATAAAAATGAGATGCCACTTTCATCCATCAAACAGGTAAATTTAGGGGCACCTGGGTGGCTCAGTCTGTTAAGGACCCAGGATTAAGCCCCAAGTCAGGCTCCCTGCTCAGCAGAGGGTCTGCTTTTCCCTTTCTCTCTCCCTCTGCCTCTCCCCTGGCTTGCACTCGTGCTCTCTCTTCCTCTCTAATAAATAAATAAAATCTTAAAAAACAAACGACAGGGGCACCTGGGTGGCTCAGTGGGTTAAGCCACTGCCTTTGGCTCAGGTCATGATCTCAGGGTCCTGGGATCGAGGCCCGCATCGGGCTCTCTGCTCTGCAGGGAGCCTGCTTCCTCCTCTCTCTCTCTGCCTGCCAGTGATCTCTCTCTGTCAAATAAATAAATAAAATCTTTGAAAAAAAAAAAAAAAAACGACAACGGCAACAAAAAACACAGGAAAATTTAGGAAGAGAACATCTGGGGGTGCAGGAGAGGGCACAGGGACATTTTTATATGTCACCTATTAAAAATGGGAATTACGGGCTCAGTGGGTTAAGCCTCTGCCTTCAGCTCAAGTCATGATCCCAGGGTCCTGGGATTGAGCCCCGCACTGGGCTCTCCGCTCAGCGGGAAGCCTGCTTCCCTCTCTCTCTGCCTGCCTCTCTACCTACTTGTGATCTCTGTCAAGTAAATAAATAAAATCTTAAAAAAAAAAAAAAAAAAGGGAACTATTATAGCCCTTTGGAAAACGGATCTGACAACATCCATTAAAAGCAAAACACAGGGGTGCCTGGGTGGCTCAGTCATTGAGCGTCTGGCTTCATTCAGCTCAGGTCATGATCCCAGGGTCCTGGGATTGAGCCCCACATCAGGCTGCCTGCTTGGCTGGAAGCCTGCTTCTCCCTCTCCCATTGCCCCTGCTTCTGTTCCTTCTCTCGCTGTGTCTCTGTCAAATAAACAAAAGCTTAAAAAAAAAAAAGCAAAACATATAGAGTCCTTACCTCAGCAATTCTACAAATGGAAATCTAATCTCCATAGATGTAAATACAACAGTGGGACAGAAGTACTAATATTTCAAGTATTGTTTTTAGTGGCCAAAAAACAAACAAAACCCACCCAAACTGGAAACAAGGTAAATGTCCATTATTAGTGGAACAGATGAATAAATTACATTGTATTCTAATACAAAAGTACTAATAAATTATGCTAATTCTCTTAGAGAAATTTACATTGGTGTTACTAAGTAGAAAAAAAGGCAAACACAAAGCGTGTATTATATAATCTCATTTTTTATTATTATGTGTGTGTGTCCATGCACACAAACACATATATAAGCATAGAGAAAAATATGGAAGGAAATACATGGGATTATCAATAAAAAGGAGGCCGCAAGGGAAAAAAAAAGGATCACTTTTTCTTCAAAACGCATGGGAATTTTACTGTTGAAATTATACATCATGGGGCACCTGGGTGGCTCAGTGGGTTAAAGCCTTTGCCTTCGTCAGGTCATGATCCCATGATCCCATGATCCAGGGTCCTGGGATCAAGCCCCGCATCTGTTCAGCGGGGAGCCTGCTTCCTCCTCTCTCTCTGCCTGCTTCTCTGCCTACTTGTGATCTCCATCTCTCAAATAAATAAATAAAATCTTAAAAAAAAAAAGAAAGAAATTATATATCGTGTGTATCTACATGAATGTGTTAAAATCCATCAGATCTAGGGGCACCTGGGTGGCTCAGTGGGTTAAAGCCTCTGCCTTCAGCTCTGGTCATGATCGCAGAGTGCTGGGATTGAGCCCCGCATCGGGCTCTCTGCTCAGCGGCGAGCCTGCTTCCTCCTCTCTCCCTCTCTGCCTGCCTTTCTGCCTACTTGTGATCTCTCTCTATCAAATAAATAAATAAAATCTTTAAAAAAAAATCCATCAGATCTAGCATCTCCCAATGTGTACGAACAATATCCTACAGTGTTAACTGAAGAAGGCAAGTTCCAAATAATGTGTATAAAAAGGTTCTATTTCTGTAAAAAAGCTAAAACAAAGCCCTAATAAATTTGTTTAAATGTTTGTGCGAGCAAGGAATAAGCTACAGAATGAGAAACTCTAGAAAGTTACCATTTGGGGAAGGGGAAAGACAGTTTTTCTGGATCCGTGTTTGAACTGTTTCCACTGCTGTGATAAACACGTGCTATATTTGTTCACTTGAAAAGCAAGAGATTAAAGAACCACAGGGCACTTTCCTGACTTACACTCACACTGGCTCATCACTTCTCTGAAGTGCTCAAACCTGCACTTACTACGAGCAGCTACCGCTTACTGAATGCCTACGAGTCCAACTCCACACTAAGGTCTTTTATATATTCCCTTTCAGTCCTCTCAATTCGTGATTAAGAGACCACTGCTGGCACCCGCTACACCCCAACACCTGACCTTTACTGACACCTGCTTGTACTCACCAACCCTCGTCCCATATTTTTGCTCAAGCTCTTCCTTCCCATTCATCTCTTCACTCGGGTGAATGGAAACTGAAACCCTCACGCGACACGGGACACGGTCCAGACCACTTTGAGCATAACCCTTGCCTGGTGCCTGTGCAGATGGACTGTGGAGTGACCTCCAACTACCTTTATCTCATTAGAATACTAAATCTCCGCCCAAGGAGGAGCACAGGCCTCATTTCCATAACAATGTCTGTACAGCAGGTTTCCTTAAGGGAGCTCCGGTGGCCTTATGCTCACCTCTACACGCAAGGACAAGTCTTCCCAACTAAATACTCATCCAAAAACCATAAGCAGAAGGAATCCATTCACACTTGCTCAGAGAATAAATGGTTTTGGAAGTTATTCCCCATGATCTCCTTACTTGCTTCAAATAAAGTCTACTCTGTGCCCAACTCCACGTGGTGCATCTGTGACTCACCAAGGAGCGAACTCCGTTGGTTCAGTGACACTATTACATTCCATTTCACAGTAAGTCACTTCCCAAGTGCACACAGTCAAAACATGGAACAACCGGAACCTGATCCAGAAACCACACTCTTAACTGTAACTACACTAAATAGCCTCTAGAATCTCGCCTGAATTTGACCTCAAGGTTACTAATGTATCATCTGTAAAACACAACACAATCCCCCCATTTGAAAGTCAAAATGTGCCCATCTGCTTTCCTTCTGTACATCTTCCTTTCTCTTCCCACATCTCAAAGATCCACACCAATTACTCCCTCACGGCCACGGAATGGAATTTAACCAAGAGAAGTGAGCTCAGTGGCCTACCGAAAATTCCACCTACTGAGGATTTTTCTTAGCAACAACCAGTGTTCACTTTATTTGTTCCCAAAAAGCCATCCCTTTTCCCAGAGAAGACAAAAGGAAAATTGGAAATTAAGCTTCCCACCTCCCTTTGCCGATAAAGCCCACAGGAAGCACACAGAAGGTCTGCGCTGAGTGCTGAATGAGTAATTTTGGTATTACACCATCCAGCCCAACCAGGCAGGAAACTTCTTTAGTCTTCACTCTCCACATAGTGTCACAAACCCTTCCTAGTCGCCTCACTTTCACAGTCTTGGCCTTCCACCACATTCGTCTTCCTGACACTGTTCTTCAAGCCTGTGCCCCCCTCAGACCTTCCCTTCGGCTAAGGGCGGCTGCTTTGCAGCTGCCTTTTCGGAATCTGAGTTTACAACGCTTCCGGCCCAGCCACCCAGCTCCCTCAGGGCCCCCCTCCTTTCTGTCCGGTGAAGATCCTTTCTCCAAACTGCCCTTCAGCTTTCCAGCCCCTTCCAGCTTTCTCCCTCTAGGTCTCCTGACATGGAATAGGTCTGTTCTCCACACTGCTGAACACCCACCTCCTTAAAGACCTGATTATCATCACCAGCTCTAAAGCTGCACAGACCTCTTCGTCCAAAGGCCCTATTATTTTCCATTCCAACCCATTCCCCTCTGTTGTCATGGTTAGGAGCAGAGTAGCAATTTCCATTCTGTTTCCTCAATCTAACAAGCGAGGACACAGGCAAGGGCATTCTTCCAGAAAAATGCAATTCGCAGGTTTCTAGATAACCAATCCCACCCCGCCCTCATCTGATCCCTTCACCAACGTAATTACTCTGTGTCCTTGACTCCAGCCTCGCCTCCCTCGCAGAGCTGCCACAGCCAACTTTGCAAGACCAGAATCTCACCTGTCACTTAGCTGCTTAAAATTTACTTCACCCAACAAAATACTAAACTTCTAAGTATAATTTTTAAAAGTGATTTCATTCTGGCCCCTGCCAGTGTTATCCTCTCCATGTCTGGCTAACTTCCCATCAGCACCTAGCATAGAAACTCACATAACCCGCCCTAAGCACCAGCTGTAGATCACTGACCATTTCTTGAACACACCATATGCAGTCATGCCTCAGAACATCTGTCCCAACTACTCCCTGCACTGCTAATCAGCTTCTCTAACTTGTCCTTCCGGAAAAACCCTTCTCTATCTGCACTGTCTGGGTTAAATGACGCTTCCTCTATAAAACCATCCCCAAATTCTACCGCCAACCTCTACACTGCAGAATTAATTGCTTTCAGCTGAACTCCCATAATGCATTCACTTATTACGGTTCCATATTAGACACAATTATTTATGTTTCACTCCCTCTAGCTCCACATATTTATTCAGGGCAAAGGCTATATCTTATTTTGAGGTCTTTCAAATAGTAGGACCCACCCCACCATAAGTGGATAAATCAATTTAGTGAGCCCCAACAAGTTTTTTAATAGATTCGAACAGAAGACATCAGAGGACACTGAGCATAACAGGAATTAAGTATAATTTTGAGAAACTTAGTTCTATATATATTTGTATATATGATGGGTTGTGATAGAAAATAGATTTCCTGGGCACCTTGGGTGGCTCAATAGTTTGAGCATCTGACTCTTGATTTCGGTTCAGGTCACATCGCAGGAATTGTGTCATCAGGCCCCTGCATCAGGCTCAGCACTGGGCATGAAGCCTGCTTAAGATTCTCTCTCTATCTACCCCCACTCCCTTCTCCCTCACCCCCCAAAAAAGAATTTTCTTCCTGTGAGTTGTAGTAAAAATAGTTTTTTGAAAAACTCTTAGTAACTTTCTATCTCCAGTGCATATTGTCAGATAGCCATCAAGGGCTCAGAAGTGACTACAGAAGTAAAATCACTACCTTGAGTGTTACATTAACAGCACGTTATCATTCCTTTCCTTTATCTGGACAGATATTCTTTCCCACACATGCTCCCATAATCACAATCACTTCTGTTCCTTGTGCTTTTTATCTCCAACTTTCTCCTTTAAAACTCAGTAATTTCCACAGAAATGTAGATTTCCAGACCCAGCTTTCTTTTAAATTGTCTAGCCTTCTTGGGGTGCCTGGGTGGCTCAATCAGTTAAGCATCCCAACTCTTTCACTTCAGGTAAGAATTGCAGGATGGAGGGATCAAGCCCGACATCATGCTCCACACTAGGCGTGGAGTCAGTCTGCTTGTCCCTCTCCCTATGCTCCTGCCCCCAACATGCACACATGCACATACTTACATGCACTCTCCAATAAATAAAATCTTTAAATAAACTGTCTAACCTTCCAATGCTAAATATTCCTAAATTTCACCCTCATGATTCTTCTATATCATTCAAGGAAATTCTTTCCCATGACCATTTCTTTCATGTACTAGCCTACCTATCACTTTTCCTCCATCCTGAAGTTTTTAAAAAAAGGGTCGACCTCTGACCTCCACTCCGTCTCCCAAGCCTTCCAAAAAGGACTGTACTCTGGCTTCCACTCAAGTTGCTGATGGGTACCAAGTGCCTAAGGACTACACAGAGCAGCCCTTTCCCAGCTTTCAGCATTCACCTGCTCTACAAGTGGCTTCTGAGAGCACGACAACGTAGATCCACCTCCACGTGGATAAATATAGGGAAGCACTCAAAAATTTGCCTAGCTCATAAGTAATATATAATTCTTAATTTATTATCACTTATTTGTCCTCTTAACCCCAAAATATAGGTAACTGCCCAAGATTCTGCCCTCAGCAGTTTTCTTTCTGCCCCTCCCACCTTTTCCCCTGGTCTTGTCATCCACTCACAAGGTTTCTTCAACAACCCACCTGCAGGAAAGTACACATCTCTCTCATAAATCTAAACCTACCTCCTGAACTCCAGATCCACACACAACATGCCCAATGCTGTCTTTCCCCAATGTCCTTAAATGTTCATCAGTAACACCACCATTGGCTCCCATGATTTTCACGTCATAGTTCCTCACCACTGACGCCCCTACTACACACAACAATTCTCAAATTCTGTCAACTCTTACCTCCTCAAGGTCTCTTTGTTCCATTTCCCACCTCAGGCCCTCTTTATCACTCATTTACTCTAGCCCTCCAAACTGGTTTCACACCATCCAAGCCTCAATGACATGCTGCTGTCAGGTAAATTGCAATAATAAATAAATAAATAAATCATAGCTCTGATCAAGTTACTTACCAGGTCAAAACCCTTCAATGTATCTGCCCTACTTTTCTTAAAAACACAGACTTTTCAGCTGGGCATTCAAGAGCCCATTCAAGAGTCCACATACAGCATCTGCTGGCCTTCCTTTTATTCACAGCACCCACAACCAAGCCAAGCAGGAACATTCTTTGGGTGTTCTCTCACTGATGTCTTGGCTCAAACATTCCTAATAAGCATTTCTCCTTGTACCTTCATGCTTCAGTCCGCCACTATTTCACCAGTCTTAAATGTCTACTCAAAAGTCCAACTCCTCCATAGAATTTTTGTTCCTGGATGCCCTTCTTGCCCAGCCTTGAAGACATTCCCTCTCTCTCCTAAATGTTCTTAGCACTTGGTAATGACCCTTAAAGGCCTATGTTCTGCAATATATTATGGCTATTTGGATAATCACCTTAAGCTCCTTAAAGGTAAGGACCACTTCTTTAAAAACCTTTGTAGCCCTTTTAACATTCAATACAACTTCTGAGTTTTGTTTTTTTTAAAGAAACTTAACTTTACATCAAGTCTTTTAGGAAATCTGGAAATATAGACTATCATGCTAAACACCTAATGAAAACCTAGAAGACAAGACCTAAGTTTTTAAACAACTTGGGTCAGGGATAGGGAGGAAATGACTCAGAGAGCGTGACAAAAAGCAACTGCTTCTGTAGTTCTGTGTTGTGCACACCGTCCCTGTTACTTGAGCAGCTTAAACAGAAAGTCAAGATGACGATTCCAGGACCAAGTGTGCCATTTACTCACTTGATGCCTTCCAGTCACTGCCCACTAAGACTTTTTTCATGTGTCCAATGAGGGACTTCAACTAGAAGATCTCCAAATCCCCCTCCTTAGGCACCCCGTACGTCTACAAAACAATCTAACTTTTTCAGGCACCCAAACCCCTGACAAGTCTTCCAAGCTTCATCTCAAGCCTCACATCCTCACACTCCTTCTTCTCCAAATACTCTGGTCCTGCCCGCCATGGGCTACTTCAGCACCTTTGATCCTTGTCCTCAAATCGAAGTCACAAGCTGTCTGCGCCTACCGCTCCAGCACTGATCTGAAAGCAGCCTCGGGAAAGGCAATGCATCCTGCTTAAGCCGAAGCTGGGCTTCCTCCTCCCGCTGCTGCTCCGTAACAGGAGCGCCCAGTGATCCACAGCAGAACTATGTCCCTGAGGTTGCAGCCCGCGTCCGTCCCGCCCAGGTTCCCTCCTTTCCAGGACCGAAGGGTTTCCTAAGACGCAACCATAGCCCTCCTCACCCAGCAACTCGAGGTTCATCCCTGAGGACTCCGGCCGCCTGGTCTCAGCTCCAGGAACGACGCCTTTTCCCCCCGCCTGTTTCTGAGACCTGCGTGTAAGTGGGGGGCGCCGCAAATAGCTTAGCGCAAGCTCCGGAGACTTTCTGGCTTAGAAGCCCCCGCGGCTTCCGCTTTCTTCCCCCGCCTTCCTTGTTCGTTTCAAGTGGGCTGTCCATATAAACGCCTCACCCAAAAAAAGAACAAACTCTCTCGGAATCATTTGAGAACGCTCTTGACTAAGGGACAAAAATGTCATTGTCAATTAATATTTTAAAAAGTGCGAGTACTGGAGGCCATTTTCTGCCAAATCATCTAAGTGAGCTATACATTTCAGGCATATCGTTAGACTACTAGTCCTTGCGGTGTTGTGTGTTCGGCGGCCATGTCTCCGCCGGCTGCTTCCGAGGCCGCAAGAAAGGTTCCGGGCCAAGTCCAAGGGACGTAGGAGAGCGGGAATGGTCGGCCGCCGTGCTCGGTTGTGGAGCGTGGCTCTTAGTCCCCAAGGCGCGTACTCATCAGTATGTATGCTTCAGTCTCCTGGGAGTTACTGCCTACTTATAAGGCTGTGCCACTGGGCACACGGGAATGTACGATAGCATTTGTTAGGCCTCCATCCAAGGCTTTACAGCGTGCCCCCAGCCCTGAGCAGGACGCCGAACCCGGAGCGGAGGGAGAGGCGGGCTGAGTTCCCCGGCGCTTCCCTGCGGGAGGAAAGGAACGGTGTAGGCTTTCCCAAAAACAGGACTGGAGCTGGATGTCCCCCGCCCCGGGTGTAGACGTAAATGCCCCTAATCCCAGCTCCCCGGGTCGCTAACGCCGCCCCTGGGGCCGCGTTTTTCCCTCCGGGCCTCAGTGTTGTTGTAGGTAACACGGAGAGCGGTCCTGGGCGTCCCTGCAGGGTTCGTGGGAAGGCTGGGTGAGCTCCCGGCCGAGAAGCGCGTAGGGCAGCAGGCGCCCCGCAGAAGGTTAGCTGCTCTGACGAATCCCTTTACCCAGAGTTATGTCGTCCTGAGGCCCTTCAGGCAGGGGTCAGCCCCGTTTGACCGCATTCAGTAACCGAGGCTTGGATCGCGGGAGGCGGGTAGCGTTCGTCCACATCTCCGAAACGTGGCGACAACGACTACCCAAATACTGGAGTACCAACGGCGGCAGATACCAGTGCTTCCCTGCACGCCCTTGTCATCATTCGTGATCACCGGTCCCCTCGACCTCCGCCCTCCACAGAGCTGGGGAAATGTTCTTGTTACATTTATTTCGGGATGAACCTGAGCAGCTTGTCCCATGTATCCACGTGTGTTTTTCTCCTCTGCGAGGTGGCCTGCTCATGCACTTGGCCTGTTGTTCGGATGCAGTACTTGAGTTGTGGGATATTTAAGCGAGGAGTAATGTGATCCGAGGGATGTTTAAGGAGGAAAACAAGGACGGTGTGAAGTAGGATTGGTTTAATGAGTAGAAAGCGGGTAGATCACTGCAGTAAGCCTGTGGAGAGCTGAGGAAGACCTGACCCAAGGCGAGGACAGAGGGAAAGAGGTAGGCGATGTTTAAGAGAGGGGTAGGAGGGGGGCGCCTGGGTGGCTCAGTGGGTTAAAGCCTCTGCCTTCGGCTCAGGTTATGGTCCCAGGGTGCTGGGATTGAGCCCCGCATCGGGCTCTTTGCTCGGCAGTGAGCCTGCTTCCTCCCCTCCCTCTCTGCCTACTTGTGATCTCTGTCAAATAAAATAAATAAAATCTAAAAAAAAAAAAAGAGGGGGGGGTAGGAGGCAGAACTGATAGGATGGGAAAGATCTCTTGTATATGGAAAGCAAGAACGTCAGGAGACGGGTTCAACTTCTAGGTTTCTAGTTTGATGGGGGGACTCCGTTTGACAGGGCAGAGAATGCAGGGAAAGGAACAGCTTTGGCAAGGTTGATGGAGAAGCCAGACTGGGTTGTTAGGGGTTTTTTTTTTTCCCTTTTTTAAGAGGTGTGCTTTTTTTTTTTTTTTTTTTAAGGTTTTATTTATTTATTTGAGAGAGAGAGAGTGCACGCAGAGGGGTGGAGCAGGAGAGGGAGAAGTAGGCTCCCCCCTGAGCAGGGAGCACAATGAGGGGAAGGACCCTGAGATCATGACTGGAGCCAAAGGCAGAGGCTTAACTGACTGAGCCATCCAGTTTCCCCATGGGACATGTTAGGTTTAAAGAGCCTTTGAGAAATTCAAGTGACCATCCTGACTTGGTGTTCAAAGAAGAGGTTTAGGGGCACCTGGGTGGCCCAGTGGGTTAAAGCTTCTGCTCGGGTCATGGTCCCGGGATCCTAGGATCGAGCACCAGCTGATCCTTTTGTGGGAAAAGGGCTCTTTCTCTGCTCAGCAGGGAGCCTGCTTCCCTTTCTCTCTCTCTGCCTGCCTCTCTGCCTACTTGTGATCTCTGTCTGTCAAATAAATAAACAAAATCTTTAAAAAGAAAAAAAGGAGGTTTAGGCTAACGATGAACTATACTTCATCAATTCTAATATGCACATGTCCCCACATTTAAAAATCTCTTCTATTTAATTATCTCATAATTATTTAGCAGTGGGCTTTTTTCTCTCTTAGTGCTACATAAGATAGTGTGTTTTATAAGTTATGCTATCTCTGATTTGATGAAAAACTATAATTAGCGGGCTCTGCTTTACAAGTGTTAGTTGGAGCTTATTAATACTGCCAACCACAAAGGAAGGTACCCCGGTTTGTGTGTTGAAGGGGAGAAAAGGAAATTGAACACTCTTCCTTCTTGGCCTGAAGCAACTTGTCACTGTCATTCAGACTCTGTATGAGAAAAACTTACTTCTTGGCTGGGTTGAAATTCCATCTCATTAAAGACTTTTACTGATCTCCCTAAATTAAGCTAACTGGTACTTACTTCTCCTCCAGGTAAAAATCAGGAATTCTCTGAGTGGAATGCCTCCCAAGTCAGCCGGGATATACTCTGGCAGCTGGTTCAAATCACAGGGAATATGGTGAGGGCCAGGAGACTTTTGTCACATTTCAAGGACTTAAGCCAGTCGTTCTCAGCCTTAGCTGCACGTTGCAACATCTGGAGCGCCACAGAACAATACAGGTCCCCTAGTCCCACACCCAGAGATTCTGCACTAATTGTAGGATCTACCTAGAGCATTCCTAGGCATTGATAACATTTAAAAGATTGTTAGTAATTCTCATGTTCAGACAAGGTTGAGAACCATTTCTATTACAAGAGTGGGGGTACCACCAAGTCATTAGGGAGTGAAGACTTTTCGAAGAAAATGTGCTCATGTACTTAGGACCGCCGTCTGTGCTGTCAGAGATTACAGACTTGAAAGGCTGTTAGAGCTAAGAAAGAAAGCATGAAAGAGATAGTAACATAGACACAGCTCTCAGTTCTGGCAAGCAGGATTGGAAGGAAAGAAATAGTTATATGTATCTATGTATCTATACATTCACTTGAAGATACACTCCACACTTTTGTGGGAAAAGGCACAAGCCTAAGGTTGATCGTTGCAGTATTATTTGTAATTGCAATATTTTGGAAACAATCTGTTTGTACATTTGTGGTACAACACACAATGGCATACTCAACAGCTGTTAAAAAAAATGAGGAAGAACTCTGTGAATTTGATATAAAGTGGTTGCCAAGACATCTCTAAGTGAAAAATGAAAAGCACAAATGCAGCCCTAAATGAGAAGGGAATATAAGAAAATATGCTGTCTTTGTCCATTTGTGCAAAAGAAACAGTACAGGAAAGATAAATCAGAAACTAAGGACATTGGTTTCCTGTAAGGGATAGGTGAGGAAAAGATGGAAAAGAGGAGTAAATGAGAATGGGGTAGCAGGAGTGAGGAGGTAGTGATACTCAGAGTATATATTTGTGTAGCTCTGACTCTTAGAATGCTAGTGTTTCCCATACCCCCGGGATAAATAAATAACTAAAACCAACTGGGATGTGGAGAGAGCCCAAATGGAATAAAAATATTAAAAAAATGAACCTACTGTAAGTCAAAAACATAGCTACACTAAAAAGGTTGGGAAGAACTAAAAAGAGCACTTGGTTGGATCCACAAGCCTAGAGACCCCCCCCCCAAAAAAAAAAACCTGCAGAAAACAGCTCCACTGAGAAGTACAAAATTGAATGGGCAGAAGTTTGAAGAGAAGCATAATTTGCATAGTCTCAGAATATCTCCTGCAAGAGATCTATTAACTACAAAGGGAAAGATAGTCATTTTCAAGTTGAAATCTAGCAGAAGCCATCTGATCCCTTGATCTGGTGATAAAGGTCAACATCACCAGGAACAAGACAAAGCAAAACCATGAACCTGATATGATGTGTTGAGGACACAATGTTATCTGTCATATTCAGCCTAATCATGAGAAAACGTCAGACAAACTCAAATTGTGGGACATTTGACAAAATAACTGATCAGTACTCTTCAAAAAAGTCAAAGTTATGAAAGACAAAGTCAAAGGTGCTTTTACAGACTGCAAGAGGCTTAGGAGAAATAACTACATGCTGTGTAGGTCTGGTCAGGAGCCTAGAATAGGAAAAATAAATGAGCAAAAAAGCTGGTAAATTCAAGAAAGGTCTTTAATTAGTAGTACTGTACCAATGTTAATCTTGGGTTCTGACAATTGTATTATAGTTTTATAATGTTAACGGGACGTTGCAGGAGAGATGTATGAAAACTCTCAAGACTATATTTGTGATTTTTCTGTAAGTCTAAATTCAAGATAAAAAGGTGGGTTCTTTTTTTATTTTTTTTGGTAAGAATGTTTTTAGAAAAGGACATTAACTCCTTCATCATCAACTCTTATTGAAGATGACTGACCCAACTCAAAAGCACACTTCGTACAGCCTTCGAGATCATTGCCTCATAATGGAAAGGAAGAGACAGAAGGCTTAAAAACCCAACTTATTCATACTCAGGCAATTCCACATAAAGTTACTGGATCTGAGGAGGAGATAAAGAAGATAAAGAACCCCCCAGTGGGGGCTGTGGAAAACAACACTCACTCTAAGTTATGAACTCCAAAAACAAGAATCTCTGGTTCCAAGTTTTGACATATGGGGGTCTAGAAATTCATTTTGGAGGCTCTTCCTCCAGGGCTAGAGCAAGGAGTAGCCTCTTGGCCGGAGACCCATGCAGTCATCCAACGCCCTGCATTTAGAAGGGGCCCACCCTTGGTTTAATGTTCTGCTGTTGCAATCTTGAAATCCTTCACAATCTTTGAACAAGGGTCCTTTGTGTTTTCATTTTGCACAGGGCCCCACAAATTTAAGTAGCTAGTTCAGTCTGCCTCCGCTTGTCCACCATAGTTAGCAGAAAGAGAAGCCTCGTTCACATGGTGCACGCTGTCCCCCCAGGCCACAGTTGATTACTCTGTGGCTAAGCCCCTGACCCAAGCTGAACCCAATTAGATTCCTTCCCAAGAATGGAATGTGGACTAAGAGGCCCCCATAGTCTGGCACATCTGTTGAAGAGAACAGATATGAATGAGAGGCCACTGGTGTCCAACAGATGGAAACCATGGGAGTTGGCTTCAGATTGAAAAATAAAGCAGAGATTCAGAAGCAAGTCAAACATAATACTTTCTGCATCAAGTTCGTTACCAAGGACATACCACATGAACATTTTCTCATTCAGTTAAGTATCCTTGGACCTTTAGAAAAGATAAGCTTTAGGCGCACCTGGGTGGCTCAGTGGGTTAAAACCTCTGCCTTCGGCTCAGGTCATGATCCCAGGGTCCTGGGATCGAGCCCCGCGTTGGGCTCTCTGCTCCGCAGGGAACCTGCTTCCTCCTCTCTCTGCCTACCTGTGATCTCTGTCTGTCAAATAAATAAATAAAATCTATTAAAAAAAAAAAAGATAAGCTTTTTTGCTGTGCTATTCCAAGACATGATCTGTTGATTACAAAAGTCCTAACTCATTCCACTCCCCAACAAGGCAGAATGGTCAAACCCCATTTCTGTTGGGAGGGAATAGGGAAGGGAGTATCATTTCAAACTGAAAAGACTGACAAAACCATCTCTCTCTTTTTTTTTTTAAGATGGTATTTATTTATTTGACAGAGAGAGACATCACAAGTAGGCAGAGAGGCAGGCAGAGAGAGAGGGGGAAGCAGGCTCCCGCCGAGCAGAGAGCCCAATGCAGGGCTCGATCCCAGGACCCTGGGATCATGACCTGAGCCGAAGGCAGAGGCTTAACCTACGGAGCCACCCAGGCGCCCCAATGAAACCATTTCTAAAATCAAAACAACCATTCAAAATTCTTTACATAAAGAAAACCCGTAGTTGCTCCTTGTCAAAAACAAAGGGAAACATTGCATAAAGGGAAAAACAAAAAAAGATAGTATATAAAGACAACATACTGGTTTCGTCTCAATTCTCTGGGTCTCCCATCCAATGTAATCATTTTCAATTGTCTTCATTGGGTTGGATGCTAATATTTCAAGCCCTTTAAAAAAACATTGGCTAAAATCCCTGATGTGGTTTTCAGTGCAGTTTTTCCCCCCTCGTTTACCTATTTTTCCTTCTATACCTCCTATTTTTACCTTTTTTATTTTATTTATTTATTTGCTAGAGAGAGACATCGAGAGAGGGAACACAGGCAAGGGGAGAGGCAGAGGGAGAAGCAGGCTTCCTGCTGAGCAGGGAGCCCGACACGGGGCTTGATCCCAGGACCAGGAGATCATGACCTGAGCCAAAGGCAGATGCTTAACAACTGAGCCACCCAGGTACCTCTCCTTTTTACTTTTTTGAAAGATTTTATTTATTTATTTAAGAGAGAGAGGGAGCATGAGTGGGGCGGGGGTGGGCAGAGGGAAAGGGAGAATCCTAAGCAGACTGCCCACCGAGTGCAGAGCCCCAATCCAGAGCTTGATACAGGGCTTAATCTCACAACACTGAGAGATCTTGATCTGAGCCGAAATCAAAAGATGCTTAACCGACTGAACCACCCGGGCCCCCCTACCTTTTTTCTATTTTAAAGAAAACTTACATAACTTGTTATACAAGCCAGACTGCAAGCTCTGGGCACTTCAAGGAACGAGAACTGTTCTGGTTCGCAATAAAAATGTGCGGAGGGAAGGAAGAAGAGTTTAGTCCCCAACGTCTCCCACTCTCAGCAATCTATAAACAGAATCTGGATTCCTCCTCGTCCCAGGCCAGAATCCAAATACTGAGGGTGTTCATCTGCTAGGGGGTGTGGAGACTTCTGATGTAGTGCACCGAGAGCCTGGGAGGTTCTCTTGCAGAGGCTTCTTCGTCCCGAGAACCTCAAAAGGGTTCACGTCCAGAATATAGAAAGAAATACAGGCGCATGTGGGTGGCTCAGTCAGTTATGCATTCGGCTCTTAATTCTGGCTCGGGTCGTGATCTCAGGGTCTTGAGATTGGTCTATATAATTTTCTTAGTATCTTTATCAGGTTCTCTATTGATATCACGTGAGCATAAAATGAGTTGAAAAGTTGCCAAGTCTTTTTTTATTCCTAGTTTAAATAGGTTTTCTTTAAAGATTTTATTTATTTATTTGAGAGAGCATGGGGGAGGGGGAGGGTCAGAGGGAGAGGCAGACTCCCTGCTGAGCTGGGAGTCCAAATTAGGACTCATTCCTGGGACTCCAGGATCACAACCTGAGCTGAAAGCAGCTGCCTAACCAACTGAGCCACCCAGGTGCCCTTAAATAGTTCTTTTTTTAAGTGAAAAGTGAATGTCTTTAATTTTTTTAATACACTTTATTTTTCAGAGCAGTTTTAGGTTGACGGCAATGTTGAGCAGAAGATACAGGATTTCATTACATATGCCACCTGCCCCCACACATGCCTGAACCCCCCATTATCAACATCCCCGAGTGGTACTCTTGTTACCTTTGATGAACATACAAAAAACGACTCATCATTATCACCCAAAGTCCTTAGTTTACATTAGGGTTCACTCTTGCTATTGTATGGGTTTTGACAAATATATGATATATATCCACCATTATAGTGTCATACAGTGTAATTTTACTGCCCTAAAAATCCTTCCAGGCTCTCCCAACTTATCCTTCCCTACATTCAACCCCTGGCAACCAATGATCTCCACGGTGTTTTTGTTTTTTTTTTTTGCCTTCTCAAAAACATCATATAGTTGAACTCATACAATATATAGCCTCTTCAGACTGGCTTCTTTTACTTAGCAATATGCATTTAAGTTTCCTCGATGTCTTTCCATGGCATGGCAGCTCATTTCTCTTTTGCATCAACTAGTATTCCATTGTCTGAATGTACCAGACAATGTTTGTTTATCCATTCATCTACTGGAGGATAACTTGGTCGCTTCTAAGTTTGGCAATTAGGAATAAAGCTGCCAAAAACATCCATGTGCAGGTTTTTGTGTGGACACATCTTTACTTCCTTTGGGTAAATACCAAGAAGTATGATTACTGGTTTGTGTGCTAAGAATATGCTCAGTTTTCTAAGAAACTACCCAGCTGTCTTCCAGAGTGACCATACCAGTTTGCTTTCCCAGCAACAATGAAAAGTTCCTGTTGCCACATCCTCATCCAGCGTAAGGTGTTATCGGTTTTCTGGATTTTGGTTATTCCAATAAGGGTGTAATGGTATCTCTTGTGGGTTTTTTTTTTTTTTTAAGATTTTATTTATTTATTTGACAGACAGAGATCACAAACAGGCAGAGAGAGAGGAGGAAGCAGGTTCCCTGCGGAGCAGAGAGCCCAACAAACAGGCAGAGAGGCAGGCAGAGAGGAGGAAGCAGGCTCCCCGCCCAGCAGAGAGCTGACTCGGGGCTCAATCCCAGGACCCTGGGATCATGACCTGAGCCGAAGGCAGAGGTTTTAACCCACTGAGCCACCCAGGTGCCCCTAAAGCTTATTTTTTCTAAAGGTCCAAGGATACTTAACTGAATGAGAAAATGTTCATGCGGTATGTCCTTGGTAACAAACTTGATGCAGAAAGTATTATGTTTGATTTGCTTCTGAATCTCTGCTTTATTTTTCCTGGGTTCCGTCCCAGGAAACCAGGATCATGACCGAGCTAAAGGCAGAGGCTTTAACACACTGAGCCACCCAGGCACCCCTCTCTTGTTTTAATTTGCATTTTGCTGGTGACAGGCGTTGTGGGGCATCTATTCATATGCTTATCTCCATCCATGTATCTTCTTTGGTGAGGTATCTGTTTAGATCTTTTGCGCATTTTTTGACCAGGTCGTTTTCTATTCATTGAGCACTAAGAGTTCCATGTATATTTTGGATATTACCAGTTGTGTCTTTTGCAAACATTTCCTTCCAGTCTGTAATTTGTGTTTTCATTCTCTTAACAGTGTCTTTCACAGAACAGAACATTCTGACTTCGATGAAGTGCAGTTTATCAATTCTTCCTTTCATAGTGTTGTATCGAAAAGTCACTTCCTTGCGCAAGGTCATCTGCATTTTTTCTATATTCACTTCTAGAAACTTTGTAGTTTTGCATTTTACATTTACTTTATTTATTTATTTATTTATCTGAAAGAGAGAGTTGGGGAGGGGGCAGGGAGAGGGACAAGCAGACTCTGCACTGAGCGCGGAGCCCGACATGGGGCTCGATCCGCCACTCTGAGATCTTGACCTGAGCCAAAATCAAGAGTCAGCTGCTTAACTGATTGAGCCACCCAGGCGTCCCACATTTAGTTTGGGGATCCATGTTAGGTTAACTTTTGTGAAAGGTGTATGATGTGTGTCTAGATTCATTTTCATTTAAGTAAGTTCTGTGCCCAACATGGGGCTTGAACTCACAACCCTGAGATCAAGAGTTGCATGCTCTACTGACTGAGCCAGCCAGGCACCCCTAGATTCAGTTTTGTTTTTAAAAGATTTTTATTTATTTATTTATTTATTTATTTATTTATTTATTTATTTTGACAGAGAGAGAAACAGCAAGAGAGGGAACACAAGCAGGAGGCGTGGAAGAGGGAGAAGCAGGCTTCCCACGGAGCAGAGAGCCCGATGTGGGGCTCAATCCCAGGATCCTAAGATCATGACTTGAGCCAAAGGCAGACACTTAATGACTGAGCCAACCAGGTGCCCCTAGATTCAGTTTTTTTACAAGTTGATGTCCGGTTACTGTAATACCATTTGTTGAAAAGACCATCTTTTCCCACTGTATTGCCTGTGCTCCTTTGTCAAAGATCAGTTGACTGTGTTTGTGTGGGTCTAGTTATTCTTTCATTGATACCATACCACCTTGATTAGTGTGGCTTTGTAATAAGTCACATAGTGTCAATCCTCTGACTTTGTTCTTTCCCTTCAATATTTTGTTGGCTATTCTGGGTCTTCTGCCTCTCCATATAAACATTAGAATCAGTTTGTTGCTATCCACAAAATAATTTACTGGGATTTTGATTGGGATTGCACTGAAACTATAAATCAAATTGGGAAGAGCTGATCATGACATTACTGTGTCTTCTGATCCATCGGTATGGAATACCTCTCCATTTACTTAGTTCTCCCTTTATTTCTTTCATCGGAGTTTTGTTGTATTCTTTACATAGATCTTATACATATTTTGTTAGATCGATATCAAAGTATTTCATTTGGAAGATGCTAATGTAAATTGTGTTGTGTTTTTTTTTTTTTATTTCAAATTCTACTTGTTTCTTGCTACTGTATAGGAAAGCAATTGATTTTTTTTACTTTTTTTAATTACTTATTTTAATTAACATATAATATATTATTTGCCCCAGGGGTACAGTTCTGCGAAGGCAATTGACTTTTGATATTCACCTTGTTTCCTGCAACATTGCTATAATCACTCATTAGTTCCAGGCAGCTTTGGGCAATTCTTTCAGATTCCGTATGTTGACAGGTCATCTGCAAACAAAGACAGCTTTATTTCTTCCTTCCCAGTAAGTATGCTTTTTATTTCCTATCTTCCGTTTCTGCATTAGTTAGGACTTCTAGTGCAGTGTTGAAAAGGAGTGGTGACAGGACATCCTTGCCTTGCTCCTGATCTTAATAGAAAGCTTCTAGTTGCTCATTATTAAGAATGATACTGGGAGCACCTGGGTAGCACAGTCGTTTGAGCTTCTGCCTTTGGCTGAGGTCATGATCCCAGGGTCCGGGACTGGAACTACAAACTGCCTGCTAGGCGGGGAGTCTGCGTCTCCCTCTGCCTCTGCCGTTTCTCTCTTCTTAGTTAGCTTAGCTGAAGGCTTATCAACTTTAGTGATCTTTTCAAAGAACCGGCTTTTGCTTTTGTTGATTTCCTGTTTTCAATGTAATTGCCTTGTGATATACTATGAATTATTATTCTTTTCTTCTGCTTACTTTGGATTTGATCTTGTGGAGTTAACCTTAGAAAATACATTATAAACCCTAAGGAGTGATTGTAGAAGCAGCTTAAATGTCAGCAGCATTCTTGTTTCCGGGCTGTTGAACGCAATGGCCCGGTAGGAGCAGGATACCACGATCCGTAGGGTCAGGGAGTAAGTTAGGAGCTATGAAAGAATGTAAGCCTCAGTCTCCCCTTTCTTCACCTGGCAATTGCCAGCCCAAACATCCCACTCCTCCCTTATCCCATGACTGACTCCCTGTGTGCCTGTGTAGGGGACAATGCAAGCCTGCTTCAAGATATTTGCCATCCCTTTGTACTCCTTTCCCACGCTTGGAGGCATCGTCCTTGCTTTTCTGGTAAGAAATGAGACCAAAGCTATGTGCAGGACTCAGCTGCCACTGCTCTTCCTTGCAGAGCCGCTCAGATTGGTGTCTGAGAACTTTATTTCAGGGCGCAATGTCAGATCTACTCTTCCTTTTCGAGTTTTCTGTTTTGGGGGGGGTTTTGTTTGTTTGTTTGTTTTTTAAGATGGAAGCTTAGATTATTGGTTTTAGACCTTTTTTCTTTTCCAATATATGCACTCGGGGTGTCTGGGAGGTGTCTGACTCTTGATTTTGGCTCAGGTCATGATCTCTGGGTCGTGGGATCAAGCCCCACATCGGGGTCTGCACTGGGCTTAGAGTCTGCTTGAGATTCTCTCTCTCTCCCTTCTTCCCTTTCTCCCTCTCTCTCTCTCAATAAATAAATAAAAATAATATATGCATTTAATGCTATGAATTTTTTTCTAAGTACTGTTATATTAGTCAGGGTTCTCCAGAGAAATGGAGTGTGTGTGTGTGTATGTGTAATACATATGAGAGATTTATTCTAGTAATTGGATCACATGATTATGAAGGCCAAGAAGTCCCATGATATGCCTTCTGGAAGCTGGAGAACCAGGAAAACTGATGGTATAATTCAGTCTGAGTCCAAAGGCCTGGAACCAGTGGGACGCGTAGTGTAAGTCCTGGTCCAAAGCTAAAGGTCTGAGAACCAGGAGTTCCAGTTCCAAGGGCAGGAGAAATGGACGTCCCAGGCCAAACTGAGAAAGTGAATTCATCCTTCCTCTGCCCTCAGTGGATTAGATAATACCCACACTGGGGAGTGCTGTTTGGTTCACTCAGTTCACCAATTCAAATGCTAATCTATTCCAGAAACAGGAGTCTCAAGAGCTCAATAGTGGGCCACCTGGGTGGCTCAGTTGGTTAAGCGGCTGCCTTTGGCTCAGGTCATGATCCCAGGGTCCTGGGATCGAGTCCTGCATCAGGCTCTCTGCTTAGTGTGGAGCCTGCTTTTCCCTCTGCCTGCCACTCTTCTTGCTTGTGCTTGCTCTCTCTCTGTCAGAAAAATTTTTTAAATCTTTAAATTTTCCACCTCCATGGGCCAGGCCTTACTTTCTAAAATTTAATCTCTTACCTCCTCCAGCTCAACAGACCCACCAAAGACAAGTGGAAAACTTCCCAAGCTACCCAGAGCCCTCCTTCTCTGCTCTGGGTGATGCTGCTGTGGTGGGTCTTTGGGATCCAGCCCGTGGGGCTGTCCAGCCAGAGATCCTCCTCCTCTGGGCCTGGGGATGGAGAAGTTACCCCTCCCCAGCTGGTGACCTCTACCACTTGTAACCCTCAGGCTGCCTCTCTGCTCATCTACCTTGGCCTTTGTCCCTCACTGTGGGTACCGGTTCAGTAAGCCCTCCTTCCTATAGCTTCCTAAGCTGTTCTCGTGTCTCAGGGCCACAGACTCCTCTTGAGTGCCTGGAATGGGATGGGGAGGCCATACATGAGATATCAGACTCCATGGCTGCAAGAGAGATGAAGAACCCCATCGGCCAGCATGCTTTTTAACTCAGAGGGCCAGTGGGAGCTATAATTAAGAAAGGAAAACCAGCCTGGGGATCAGGAGACATGGGTGTTAGTGTGGTCATACCCGCCAGCTAGCTGTGTGACATCCTTTGTGCTTGGGGTCTCATATTCTCTGCTATAAAAGAGGAGCCTAGATGGGATGCTTTTGGGGGGGGGGATTATTTATTTATTTATTTATTGGAGACAGAGTGCAAGCGGGCAGGGGACAGAGCAGAGGGAGAGAATCTTTCAAGCTGACTGCATGCTGAGCAGAGCCTGATGTGGGGCCTCTCCCACAGTCCATGAGATCACAACCCGAGCCGAAACCAAGAGCTGGACGCGTAGCCGACCACGCCATCCCGATGCCCCTAACTGGGATGCTTTCAGCGGTCTTCCCAAGTCCACGTCTGCCTCTGAAAGCCTGCTGATCGGCTGCCCAGGGATCCCATGTCTCAGCAGAGAAAACATAACAGTCAGGATACGTACGGCGGTTTCTCATTCTACCTTACTAGGCCTTCAAGAGGCCACATGATGAAGTGCATCCACAGCTGGTGAGGCTACTAGAAGCCGGAGGGGGAGAAGGTGTAAGTCTGGGGCCAAAGAATGCAGGCTCCAAGATCCACCTCTGCTTCCACCGCTGGGGCCAAAGACAAAGGCTGTGCCCTCTCTTGATAAAAGGAGCCACGACCTTGGATTTCCTCTCTGCAGCCTGGAGCTGGGTCAGGTGTGAATTGTGGCCTGCAGGTCTACACGGGAGATTGCTTGGCTACTTCCTATGCTGGTCAGATGCTGCTGGGCAACCCCTGCTTCCTTCACTTCTCCCAGCTGCTGAGCCAAAGAGGCCGGGAGGGCACCCTGTTACTTCTTATGCAAGCGTCTCTGTCTCGGAGTCCGTGTTTCAGGAGTCTGAGCCCTGGGAGTGTGACACATGGCCTGCAGGTTCCCTCACCCCTGGGCCCCTGCCAGTCTTTCCAGTCTGCCTTGGCTCCAGTGCCGCCTGGCCCACCACCCTTTGGCCTCACCAAACTCTCCGCTCCCCAAACACCAGGTGCCCCCTTGAGCTCTGGGCGACTCTCTGCACAATGTTGCCACGTATTTTGTTCAACACACATTCATCCTGCTACGGTGTCCACTGCAGGGAAGGGAGGGCGTACTGGAAACAGGGAGCCGAGGGACGTTGAGGGAAGGGACTCTGGAAACCATGGAAGCAAGGTGAGAGGGAACCAGCAGATCAGCTAGGACTCCCAGCGCTGGGACACTGTGGGGCCTGATGGGTAAAGGCAGGGGCCGTGCGTGGGAAGGGCGTGTGGGGGGGGGCTCTTGATCTAGCCCCATGCTGGGGCTAGAAATTCCTATAAACCTGAAGCCTGCAGTTGCAGGAGAGCCATGAGACAGGAGCTATGATCTTCAGGGGGAAGGCAGCCACTGCTGAAGGGAGCTAGGATGAAAACTGCCCAGCTTTTCTCCTGCCATCCTCCCAAACCCCCGTGAGTGCAGCAGAACTTCACTGGAAGTGCAGAGCAAAAGGTGGGGTCCACAGAGGCCGGGGAGCTGAGCGGAGAGGGGAAAGGGGGTGCGGAGGGGCCAAGAGAGCATCCCGTGTGGGCCGGGCTGTGTGCCAGACACCAGGCAAAACAGAAGAGCATTTGTGGTCCTGCCATTTCCAGTCTCAATAGAGGGCCATGGGCTTGCATCGATGAATCATAAAAAAGTAATGAATATACTCATTCCTTTCAAGAACACTTTATAAAGCACTCATAAAAATTAACCACAAGTAAGCCCGCAGAGCAAGTCCCAACAAATTTTTAAAAACTGTCATCCTACAGACCACGTTCTCTGCCCACAATGTCGTTGTTTATAAATCATTAACAAAAACACAAAAAAACTCTTCCTCGCACTTGGGAATTTAGAAACATACCCACGTAAAACTCAGAGCAGAGAAGAAATAGTAACAGCAAATAGAAAACACCGAAACCGAACCATAACAAACATGTTTCAGAGTAAAACTTACGGGATGCAGCGACAGTTATAATTCAATGGAATTCTACTGAAACGTCAGTGTTTGTGTGAGGAAGGAAGAAAGTTGAAAATTCATGACCAAAGCTTCCAGCTTAAGAAGATGGGACAGGGGCGCCTGGGTGGCTCATTCACTTAAGTGTCTTCCTTCGGCTCAGGGCATGGTCCCGGGGTCCTGGGATCGAGTCCCTCTTCGTCATGGGGCTCCCCACTCAGCGGGGAATCTGCTTCTGCCCCTCCCTCTGCTTGTGTTTTCTCTCTCTCTTTCAAATAAATAAAAATTAAAAACTTAAAAAAGATGGGGGAAAACAGTGGACTATGTACTCACCCTTAAAAGGAAAACCGAGATGATAAATAAAATGAGAAGGCATTAGTGGGCTGGGAAACAGAGGTGCAGTGAGAGAAACAAGCCAACCGGAAGTTGCGTCTCTGAGAAAGAGGCCACATCGAAGTCCATTCACGCATTAGAATAGTCTCTCTCACAGTGAGAACAAACTGACAGCCAGTTAGCTGGGATAAAAGTCAGAATCATGAGGGAAAAGAAAAAAGTTCTAGAAGATGACATACAGGTAACACCATTTTTTTAAAAGATTTTATTTTGAGAAAGATCATGAATGGGGCAGGGTGGGGAGGGACAGAGGCAGCGGGAGAAGCAGGCTCCCCACTGAGCAAGGAGCCCAATACAGGACTCGATCCCAGGACCCCGGGATCATGAACTGAGCCGAAGGTAGACCCTTAACGGACTGAGCCACCCAGGTGCCCCGATAATGCCATTTTCAAGCTCAAGAACAAGCAGACCCAAATTATTTATTGCTTAAAACACATGTATATTTGGAAAAGCTTTTTGTGTTTTGAGCAAGAGAATGACAAGCACAGCGGTCACCTTGGGGCAGGAGAGAGACCCAGGGCATCTGGAAAAGAGCACACAGGGGCTTCAACACTGTGATAATGTTCTGATCCACAGGTTCTTAGGGAAGTTTACATGGTTTTAAAATTATCACGGTTCATAGTTTGCAAGGATGTTATGCATATATTTTTAGCAGGCATTAAATAGGAATTAATAGTTTTTAGAAATTGTAAGCAAATCCTGCTTAGTAAGAGGTCTCAGATTGACCATTGCTTCTGCACGTTCCCAGCTTGGAACACGGGGCAGCTTTCCTTAATCTCAGAGCCTGTGGTTTTGCACTGAGCCTGAAGTTGACTCATCTTTCTACCTTTTCAACTCCTGGATTCTATGCACAGAAAGGCCGGTGTTTAGCCTATTCTTAGATGCTTAAACATCTTTAGGTTTGATCTCCTGGGGACCCCTGCTGAGACAACAAGGAAGGCAGAAGAAAGGAAAGAGAAGCCAAGGGGGTCTTCTCTTTAATGTCCTTCCCAGAGCCCCAGCCGTGACCCCTCCATGCTCGGGCTCCAATCCATACATCTATTTTCGCCACTTTGCCTCCCAGGAGAGCCAGAAGGGAAGGGACAGATGCTGAGCAGTCCAAAAGGTGAACTGTAGGGGATGTATGTCATCCGAGGCTGTCCTGAACGTAGATCCCTTTTCTAAAGGTTCTTTGATTACCTCTCAGGAATGACCTCTCCTCCACTGAATGCAGTTTTGATGGGCAGACAGATCTGGACGCCTGCCTCCCACTGTGGAATCTGGAGGGGACAGAGCCTTCCAGCTTCGAAGTGATATAGCTGTGACATGGGCCTGGGACCTGTGCTGGGCCAAGTGAGAAAACTCCCCCTGGCTGTCGCTTCATGAGGGAGTGAAGGTGGCTCTTCACAGCCACAGTGAAGCCCTTGGCAGCCGCTTGCAGATCTACTGTGGCTCCTACCCACTGAGTCTGTGGGCCCATAAGAGCTTTCCAGTACCTGTTTCCTTTCTCTTGAATCAGCCATTCCATTCATTTTCTTAAATTGAAAGAAAAATAGATGTTCACAGCAGATTAACAAAAGAATAACAGAAAGGCAATACACTGAAGTTGGATTTCTCTCCCCAGGAAATCTACTGTTACCAGTTTGAGGTGTCTCCTTACAAACCTCTTTCTAGAAAGAGATGGACTAGATTTCTAGAGAATTGGGGATTACAGGAAATGGAAGGGATATATTACCCCAAAAAGGGATCATAGGAAATATATATATTTAAATTTTATAAACATATAATGTATTTTTAGCCCCAGGGGTACAGGTCTGTGAATTGCCACGTTTACACACTTCACAGCACTCACCATAGCACATGAAATATATTCTATAAAGTATTCCTTCCCTCTGTGACCTGTATAAACATCCTTGTCAATACACAGAGAGCTGTGTCCTTCCTTTTAATGGCTGCATAGTATTCCATTGGGTGGGCACAGTTTAATCCTCATCTGCTGCCAGACGTGAACACTGCCTCCAACTTTATAGTATTACAAATAATGATGTGGTAAATATCCTTATACTTACATAATTTTGCATACCTGTGAAAATATTCCAGTAGGTAAGGACTGCATGGAAATCATTTGCAGATCAAAGGATATATGCATTTAAAATGTTTATAATAGGCACTGCCAAATTGCCCTTCTGCAGCCATACCCGCTTCCCCAGTAAAGTGAGGAAGTGCTCATTCCCCAAAGTAATGAATAGTTTAATATTTTTTAGTAATTTGAGAGATGGAAATATCTGTTTCTCATATGCATTTCCCTATTGATGAAAACACACATCTTTTTCAAAAATGTATTAGCCAATTTGCTTTTTGATTTTTTCCTTGTTGCTTTATTTCTTCAGGAATTAGAAGTATGAACATTTTATCAGTTATATATTGCAATTACTCCCTCCAAATACGCGATTTGTCTTAACTCTTGGTTTTGGTGTCTTTGGCTGCCTATACATTCTTTCTAATTTCTTCTTTTTTAAGATTTATTTATTTTAGAGAGGGAGAGCAGAGGGAGGGGCAGAGGCAGAGGAAGTCTTATGCAGAGCACAGAGCCCAGCATGGGGGCTCGATCTCACAACCCTGAGATCATGACTGGAGCTGAAACCAAGAGTCAGACACTCAACCGACTGCACCAGGTGCCCCCACATTCTTTGTAATTTCTCTAAGTTTTGTCTTTATGGCTTTTGGGTTCCTGACCACACAAGAAAGTTCTCCCTGTCCCCAAACGATCCATGAACATACTGACATGCATTTTCCTGCAGAGGTAGCCTGGTGTAACAGCTCGCTGTGGCAGCAGAAATCCTGGAGCTGCCCTTCGTAGGTTCAGAGCCCAGCTCTGGCTTTATCAGTTGTGTGACCCCGGTTGTC